>NW_005354055.1:3982-43860 GCF_000412655.1 Myotis brandtii | reverse complement strand
ATCTGAAAAATAAAGATTTAATTTAAAAAAGAAAAAAAAAAGCAATTCCATTTACCATTGCACCAAAAAAATGAAGGTACCTAGGAATAAACTTAACTAAGGAGGTAAAAGACCTGTACTCGGAAAACTACAGGACACTGAAAAAAGAGGTAGAGGAAGATATAAACAGATGGAAGAACATACCATGTTCATGGATTGGTAGAATCAACATCATTAAAATGTCCATACTACCCAAAGCAATCTATATATTCAATACGCCCCCCATTAAAATGCCAACAGCATATTTCACAGACCTAGAACGAGCTCTCCAAGAATTCATCTGGAATAAAAAAAAGACCCCTAGCTGCAGCTGTCCATACTACCCAAAGCAATCTATATATTCAATACACTGCCCATTAAAATGCCAACAGCATATTTCACAGACCTAGAACGAGCTCTCCAAGAATTCATCTGGAATAAAAAAAAGACCCCGAATAGCTGCAGCAATCCTGAGAAAGAAGAACAAAGTAGGTGGGATCTCAACACCAGATATCAAGCTGTATTACAAAGCCACTGTTCTCAAAACTGCCTGGTACTGGCACAAGAACAGATATATAGATCAATGGAATAGAATAGAGAACCCAGAAATCGACCCAAACCACTATGCTCAATTAATATTTGACAGAGGCAAGAACATACCTAGAGCTATTTTAGTTATTATTACTACTTGTCCCAGAGTCTTACTCATTTATTTTTTTTATCTTTTCATAGCACACTTATTATTGCTTTTCCCAAAGCTATTTTTATTATTTTTACTTGGTATCTCAAAATATGATATTGGGATTATACAAGCATGGGTAATATACCCCAGCCTGTGGGATAACAGGAGTTCTTAACTAGAAAAGCTTCATTACTATTAAATAGGTAAAACAAATTATTACCCAGATGTGCTTAGTAACTCTTAATTTATGGCCATTTTTTCAGAGATCTTGCAGCCGCTATAGATCGAATGGACAAATATAATTTTGATACAATGATTTATGTGGTAAGTAATCAACAGTAAAGAACAAAAGTTTATGATCCCTACCTCACAAAAACTGCAAAGATAGAAATTGGGTTGAAAATTTATGCCATGTTGAAAAATTATGGAAAAATATTTTTGTCAAACTATAGAAAGAATTCAGTACTAAGTGTGATTAAGGTGGTAACCACGATGTTTAAAAAAACACATAAAAATTTGAAAGTTCACATTGTTTCATAGTAAAAACAAAATTATCTAAATCAGGAAAATGGTTATATAAAATAAATATGTACAGGTCACCGTCATACACTTTAAAAAATAACTTTCTATTTTAAATATATTAAGACTCACAAGTTTTAAAATAGGATAGAGTTTTCATATGCCCTCTACCTAGCCTTCCCCAAAGATAGTATCTTACATAACCATAATACTATGTCCATACCAAGAAAGCGACATTGGAAGAGACCTTAATTAAATCTTGCCAATTTTTACATCACTGGTATAAGGGCCTGAATGTTTTTTTGTGTGGTGTGTTTTTGTGAAATTTTATCACATATGTAGATGCACATAACCATCACCACATTCAGGATACAAAACTGTTCCATCACAAAACAAACTCCTTCATGACAACCACACCTTCTCCCCAACCCTAGCCCTTGGCAACCACTTCTCTGTTCTTCATCACTACAGTTTTGTCATTGTACAAATGTTATATAAATGCATTCACAGTGCGTGACCTTTTGAGATTGGCTTTTTTAACTCAGCATCATGAATGCCCTTGAGATCCACCCAATCTCGTTTGTATCCGTTCCATTTGTTGCTGAGTATTTGTCTCTTCTTCCCTTTCACTTCCATGTGCAACCTCCTTTCCCCTAAGAAAAAACGTTGCCATTAAATATCTTTTTAGAGCTTAGCTTTGTTCTTCTTTGAGATAAAGATCATAACAGCTGGGAGAGAAGGAATTTAAATAGAATTCAGAATATTAAAGTTTGAATTTCCTCCTTACAGTATAGCAGCTCTTTCTTCCTTCTCATCTAGTGCACTCACTAAGACAGTCTTCTGGTAGCATCCTCTTTATGTGTTTTTTTAAAACATATCAATTAACAATGACTGTAGTCTATCAGAACTCAAATATTTTCATTTAATTCATGCCCAACATATTTCTGTAGATTATCATTGTTCTTTTATTTTAAATACCTTTTTCCCTCCAAAGACAGATAAGGGGCAAAAAAGGCATTTTCAGCAAGTGTTCCAAATGCTGCAGATCATGGGTTATGACTGGGCAAAAAGGTAATGTGTACATGGTTCTTAATTACCTGCCTCCAGAATCATTGTTAGGTCAGCCAAATCCAAAAATGTGCCAAGTTTTTAAAAATTTTCATTGAAACTTCACTTCTAAGTTTCAAGGTGTTAGTGTGGGAAAGCAGATTTTTTATGTGTGTTAATTTATGCCTGGCTGTATTAATACGTAGCTTATATAAACATTTAATAAATGCTTTTATTAGATGTCTGCTCTCAGTGGCTTGATTTTCAAAATTCTTTTTTTAATATATGTTTATTGATTTCAGAGAGGAAGTAGAGAGAGAAAAACATCAATGATAAAAATGAAACATTGATTGGCTGCCTCCTGCACGCCCCCTACTGGGGATCGAGCCCACAACCTGGGCATGTGCCCTTGGCTGGCATCAAACCCGGGCCCCTTCAGTCTGCAGGCCAATGCTCTATCCACTGAGCCAAACCAGCTAGGGCTGATTTTCAGAATTCTTTACCCCCCTTTCCTGTTTTTCATAAAGGCAATTATGCTAGTGATTATCTCTCTAAAATAATGCTGTGTGTTTAACATTTGTGGCATATAATAAATGACATCATGTTTCAATCTGTTAATTTTGTAAAACCCCATTATGAGAGTTAAGTTCAGACTACTCTCTAAAGGGTATTATTCTATCCTTTGGTAACCAGCTCTTTCTCAGTGTTCAGTTAACTAAATGCCCCTCCATTTCAGGTGCCAACATGTGCCCTTCGGAGTGGTGCAGGGAATGAGGACTCGAAGAGGAGATGTCACTTTTCTAGAAGATGTCTTAAATGAGATTCGATTAAGGATGCTACAGAACATGGCTTCTATTAAGAGTGAATTCACTTTTTTTTGTTATAATAACTTATCTTCCTTTTTAAAAAAATCTTTATTGTTGAAAGTATTACATACGTCTCCTTTTTCCCCCGTTGACCTCTTCTAGCCTGCTCCCATCCCCCACCCCAGGCCTTCACCACCCTATTATCTGTGTCCATGGGTTATGTATATATGCATATAAGTTCTTTGGTTAATCTCGTTTTCTAGCTACCATCAACAAATGACAAGTGCTGGCAAGGGTGAAGGTTAAACAAAGGGAACCCTAGTATACTGCTTGTGGGAATGCAGACTGGTGCAGCCAAAATGAAAAACAGTATGGGGTTCCCTTAAAAAATTAAATATGGAACTGCCATTTGACCCAGTGATCTCAATTCTAGGAATATATCCTAAGAAACACGAAACACCAATCAGAAAGAACATATGCACCCCATGTTTATAGCAGCGCAATTTATAATAGCTAAGATCTGGAAACAGCCCAAGTGCCCATCAGTAGATGAGTGGATAAAAAAGCTGTGGTACATTTATACCATGGAATGCTGTGCAGCTGTAAAAAAAGAAGGATTTACCCTATATGCCACTTTCATATTTTGCTGGACTTTTGTGCAGTGTGATTTATTATGACCGTTCCTCCATTGAACTTTCACTAACCTTGTTAAAAAATAGCTTTCACTAATTAAAGGTGCCGGAATTTTCAGACTTGGCTGCTCAAGTATTGTTCAGTTCAGTAATCTGAGTTGATATTGCCATGGCCTCTTTTCATGGCTTTGTTTAACCTTCACCCTTGAAAAAATAAGTACCAGCTATATCTATTGCCTTAGAAGGATATTTTCTTATAAGGGATATTTATTAAAAAAATAAATTCGAGTATTTTCCCTTTTAATGAAGGCAGGGGAATTATCATTATCAAAGGTAAATTAACCCAAATTAGAAAAGTAAATTGCCCACTGTAAACCTGTTTGTTCTTGATACTGCCAGCATTCATTTTTGGCTGATTTTGTCTCCACTTCAGTCCCTGACTCTGTGTAGGTTCATGCAGGTTAACGATACCACCTTTTTCTGTTTCAGCCACCAAAGAACTGGAGAACCCGCAGGAAACTGCAGAGAGGGTCGGGCTGGCAGCACTCATTATCCAGGTCTGTTAGACTGCTTCCTGAGAACCTTTTGTGTGGTAGTAGAACGGATCCCAGCACTGAGATTCCTCTGTCATTTTAGGACTTCAGAGGTTCACTCTTATCTGACTATCAGTTCAGCTGGGACCGTGTGTTCCAGAGTCGTGGGGACACAGGTGTCTTCCTGCAGTACACGCACGCCCGCCTCCACAGGTGAGAAGAGGCTGCAGGGAAACAGTGGGCCACTCTGCCCTTCCCAGGGTGGGGTTTGCTGCAGTCCTAAGACCAAAGGCCCTATTTTCCAGGCTTCTCTGATATCTCATATTCAAAACTAATTAAAGTACAGTGGACTGCCTACCTGTTATGTTGTTGTTTTTTGTGGAGTTTCTAAAATATTTATTGAGCACCTATGTAGGAAATGCTTTTATGCATATTACTTTATTTAGTATTCACAATAATCCTACCAAAAGAATATACTCTGTTTTCAGATAACGATACAGATTTAGGAAAAATTGAGGCATCAAGCCCTGGCTGGTGTGGCTCTGTTGGAGCCTCGTCTCGTACACCAAAAAGTGGCGAGTTCAGTTCCATCAGGGCACATAGCACAGGTTGTGAGTTTGATGCATGGTTGGTGTGCATGCGGGAGGCAACTGATCAGTGTCTCTCTCTCTCTCTCTCTCTCTCTCTCTCTTTCTTGTTTATCCCTCTCCTCTTCTTACTCACTCTAAAAATAAAAAAAAAATAAAAAATATTTTTTAAAGAAAAATTGAAGCATCAGGTTGAACTTACCTTTAAAGACAGGCCCTGCCACTAAGTGGAGCATGACTGAGAAATGCATTCTTGGGTGATTTCATGATTGTGCACACATCATAGAGTGCATTTTCATAAATCTAGACGGTATAGCCTGCTACACACACCTAGGCTGTGTGCTATTTAGCCTATTGCTCTGTGGGGGAGCAAAAATAATTTCCCTGTACCCTTCCTTCTGGATTCCTGACTGAAATATTCCTATAATAAAAGACAGATTAGCCCTAACTGGTTTGGCTCAGTGGATAGAGCGTTGGCCTGCGGACTAAAGAGTCCCAGGTTCGATTCTAGTCAAGGGCATGTACCTTGGTTGCGGGCACATCCCCAGTGGGGGCTGTGCAGGAGGCGGCTGATCAATGTTTCTCTCTCATCGATGTTTCTAACTCTATCCCTCTCCCTTCCTCTCTGTAAAAAAATAAAAATATATATTTAAAAAAAGACAGATTAGCAGGAGAAAAACTAAAGTTTAATAATGTGTATACTTCCAGTGTACATGGAAGAGACCCAGGAAAACTGAGTTACTCGCCAAAATGCCTGGAGCCACCACCTTAAAATACCATCTTCAGTTGAAGACAAAAGGAGATGTTGGGGGTGAGGGTGGTCAGTTATGGAAGGTTACCAGGAAGAGCACAGTAAAAAACAAGGGTGAGATTGTTACGCAGGTTTAATTCCTGGTCTTCTTCATTGATAAGAGTTTCTAGAAATAAGGTCATCTTCATCTTCAGGGTACTGCAGGGAGACACCCTTACAAATGGAGATTCTCTTACAAATATAAATGTCTTTTACGAAGTGTAACTTCTACTTGATTTTCAGAGCTTCTCCCCTATTGTATCTATTATCTCTTAAAATTAACCAGCCTAAATAATCCTTATGCCAGATAGACATATTTTGGGGTAATAGATACTGTTTTCCTACAGCTCATAGGCTACAAATCTGTACAGCATGTTACTGTACTGAACACTGTAGTCGTCACGCAGTGGTTAAGTATTTGTATAGTGCATTGTACTACAGTGTTATGACAGCTATAATATCACAAAGTGGTAGGAATTTTTCAGCTCCATTATAATCTTATGGGAGCACCATCCTATACTCCGCCCATCGTTGACCAGCATTATGCGGCATGACTATATATTAAGGAGAGCAAGACTGTATTATGACATGGTGTTCATCACTTACAATTATGTGTCCTTCGATGACTTGTTTAATCCTTTGTTGTTTCAAACTTTTGATTACAGTTTGGAAGAGACTTTTGGATGTGGTTATCTGGATGACTACAACACTGCTTGTTTACAAGAGCCGCAGTCTGTTTCAATTCTCCAGCATCTTCTCAGGTCTGGTTTTCGAGTATTATTGAGTCAGCTTCTGCTTAGTGAAATTGTTCTGAACCCAGATTCCTATGCCCGATGCTTCGAAAGGCCAAAACTCAAAACCTCAGCATTTGGAATTTATTGATTGAGGAGCCAACCAAGATGTATGAGACCTAATAGTACCTCAAATCCATCTTACCGCTGGACGAGGTTAAGGATTTTTAAGCTGGGAGAGGGGTGTTAGGGTAAATACCCATGGTCTTTGGTCTCTTGATAAGGTCTCAAGGAGTAGATTCTAAGATGCTGTCAGAGGGCACATGGGTCATGGGTGGTATTGAGTCTCCATCATTTTCTGCAAAGTCAGCTTGTAAATTATTGCCCTGTGACCATTCCTTTCTCTGAAGAAGCAGAAACATTGAATTAAGATGTTATCTGTGGTTTTCCTGAAATGGTTGTTTGACCAGTAGGTCATAAATTATTAATCCAGGTACTGGTCAGTCTTGCTAAGCCCCACAGTTTAAACATTAAGCAGCCTATCGCTACAAGGGAATGGGTGGGTTAATATAGTTTTGTTAGGGGAAAACAGAGGACCTAACTTGCAGAGATAAGCAGAGGGCCTGACCTGTGGGGTCTGGTTACAAAATGATTGTTGGTGGTTTGCTAACCACTGGAGGGAACAGGCTAGTTAGTAGCTAGCTCCTGCCTCTAGACAACATTTTCCTCAAGGTAGACTAAAAAGTGATTGCCCTTTAAGGGTACACGGAGGGCATATGAATGAATAGTCATTAGGTTTTAAAAATATTACCACCACTGAATTAGCCTAAGCGCCTACCACCCTTTAGGTAGTATGAGAATGTGAACCCTGGTAAAAGCATAACTGTGTAATTTTTTAAAAGATCATCTTCTCACCCTCTATGATAAGTAAAGGAAAATCCTTGCCTTTACACAGCTTCCCTGAGTCTTTCATTTGCCTCTTGGTTTCAAGTCACAGTTTCAAATATGCATCTGTCTGATGCCCTCATCTGGGCAGGAGACTGCACCTTTGAGCTCTCTCCAGCATCACTGGGGAAGCCAATCTTGTGAGGAGAGCTCAGGCTCCAGCAGGGATGCGGACGGTTAACAAGGCAGTTTTGTCTGATTGCCACACAGCAGTCAGTGATTCTTTCCTGGGATCAAAAGGACCTAGTTTATGAGGAAAAATAAGCCAACTTGGATTTCTTGGCATTGAGGGTAGACACTGTTTGCTTGTTTCTAGATTATGTCCATAAACATCACTAAGCAGCTTTTACATTCAGTTTAACAGCCATGGTTGAGTCCTTATGCTGAAGTAGGCCTAAGGAAAAGATGATTTAGAAAGTGCCTGCCATCCAGAAATTTGTGAGAGAAAAATGTGCCCTTACCTTCAACTGTACACAGGTCTTTTTTCATATACCTCCTACCCTTAGTGATGTCAAGTCAACCTTACATCTTAGATATCTGTCTTAACAGCTTAGCGTAGTGTAACATGTGCACAGTCTTCCCCTGACAGTTGCTCCTGTCATCTTTCTTTTAGGTTTGACGAAGTGCTTTATAGATCATCTCAGGACCTTCAACCCAGGCACATTGTCAGCTATCTTCTAACTCTAAGGTACTTTCATAATCTTGTTATTTTCAGGTGTAACCAGACAGCTGAGGCCTGATCTGACAAAGGACCTTTCCTTCATCTGAAGTGTTCCTATAAATAAATCCTTTGGCCTAAAAATATTATGCGCTTTAAGTTACAGGAATTCTTGCTTCATCTTTGCAAATTAGCAATCAATGTTCATCTATTCACTCAGTCAAGTGAACAGGAAACAGCAGCCTCATAGGAGGTTACAGAACAGTGCGTATGTGTTAGGCTAGAGTGGATGTGAGAGAAAATGTCAGGGCACTCAGCCCAGCCTTGAGGGATCAGAGAGGGCTTTTCAGAGGAAAGGAGTAGATATTAAGTAGGAGAAGCAAGGAGGAGGAGAAAGCCCAGAATTAAGCAAGAACATGATCATTAAAGGAACGATCAGCATAGTCCTGGGCGGGGTCAGATGAAGCATTTCTGCCATGTACTAAGGCATTTCATCTTATTTTCAGGGCAGCAGGGTCCACAAAAAGGCTTTAAGCAGGGGCATAGAAATATCAGCTAGAGGGCAAGAATGAATTGAGAAGCAAGTCAGTGACACTCTATGATAGGCATTTCATGGTAGCCATTTTAGAAACTTGACTATTTGATCTGTCTTCTGAGTGATAACTGTCTCCCCGTAAAGCTATTTAAGAAATATTTGCTTTTACTCAAGACTTATTGAAACCAAAGATTTATTGGGACTGTTCTCTTAATTATGCTTTTTATTTTGTCTTCCCTAGATTTAAATAATTTTTTCCTTTAAAATCCACTTAGGCATATAGAAATGAAGAAGCCAGAAAGTCTTATTAAATGCCACTTAATCATTGAAACAAATGTCATAAGCATCATTTCTCTGGTACACTGCTGTAATTGCTGCCTTACCTAAATAGGAAAAATGTTTTAAAGATGAGTGACCGGTATGTGTGCAGAGTGCACTCATAACTAGTCTCTACCTGACCTCTTCACCATACAGAGGGGGAAAGGCCAGACCATAAAGGAAGCCTAATGAGGAAAAGCTCATTAGAAAGGGGTCTGCTATACTTATAAAACTAATAATGAAACCATCATCTTTTTTCAGAGAGAGAGGGAGGGAGGGGGAGAGGAGAGATGGATTTGTTGTTACCCTTACACTGAGTGGCCAGGTTATTATGACCACCTGATGTTTGTAGGCAAATTAGGTGTACACTGCATCGTATGGGATGTGGAAGCCGAAGGCCTGTGAACACCTTTTGTTCAAATATCTTTGCTGTCTGCAGTTACCAAGATAAAACGTCTCCAATTCACACAGGAACACAAAGATTGGACAGTTGAGCATTGGAAAAAGTCATGTGGTCCGATGAATCATGCAGATGCATCATGCAGATGGCAGAGTGAGAATTTGGCGGAAACAGCTTGAAAGCATGCACTCCACATGCATGAGTACAACCCTTCAAGCTGGTGGGGGCAGTGTTATGGTTTGGGGCATGTTTTCCTGGCATGATTTGGGCCTTTAATACGTGTGGAACAACGTCTGAATATCATAACATACCTAAGTATCGTTGCTGATCAAGTTCATCCTATCATGTTGATGGCGTATCCCAATGGAGATGGCTTCTTCCAACAAGACAATGCGCCATGCCACGGTGCTCGTATTGTGCAGGAGTGGTTTCAAGAACATAAGGGAGACTTTACCTTGCTTAGGTGGCCCCCACAATCACCAGATCTCAATCCAATTGAGCATTTGTGGAATGAAGTTAAAAGAGTCATCAGGCAGCTGGTTCCACAACCATCAAATCTCATAGAACTTGACAGTGCTATTCATCAGGCATGGTGTCAGATTCCTCGCATCACCTTTCAACATCTCATGGAGTCAATGCCAAGAATCGCCGCAGTATTGAAGGCAAAAGGTGGCCCAACGAAGTACTGATGGGGTGGTCATAATAATCTGGCCACTCAGTGTATTTATGCATTCATTAGTTGCTTGTTTCCCAAAACCTTGGCATCTCGGGATGATGCTCTAACCAACTAAACTACCCAGCCAGGACCTTCAACTTTTGATACATTTTAATGGTTGTATATAGGCTTTGATTTTTTTTTTTAATCTTTAAATTGAGGAAGTAAGATTAGATATCAGGCTTATATGTTACAACAGGCTATTACTACTGGTCCTGATCAGGATTTCTCTTTTCAGTCACCTTGCAGCTGTGGCACACAGAACACTGCCCATAAAACAGAGTCCTCCTGAAGTGGCTGGGGTATGTTACACTGAGTGTTTTGTGTATAATCTCTAGCTTCCCCAGACTAATATTACGGAGTCAGTCTTGCAAATGTTTCTAAAATAGTATCCAATTGTTCAACTACAGCAATGTACTTAATAATTAGAATTGGGTTGTAACAATCAACATTTATCTACTTTCCAACATACTAAACTATGAAGTAGATTTTCCTACATAAAGTGTTACAGAGATGGGTTCCCTTTTTGAATCTGTGCTGTATGATGATACTGTCACTCACTCCCCAACCCTTGGGTACCAGTGTTACTGTTAGGGATTCTAGGAATTTGTATTCCCTTGCCTACAGCAAACCCCAGGGAACTTTTCAGATATTGTTTGTACTTAGAAGAAAGTTAAATTTATTCTTAAAAACATTCTTATTCATTTTATAGTTAGCCTATTATTAAACATTTAATCATTCTTTGATTTATTTTGCAGGCCAGACTTCATCTTTTCAGAGCTGTCCGTTCTGTCCTAGCCAATGGAATGAAACTTCTTGGAATAACACCTGTATGTAGGATGTAATTTCCAATGAAAATGGCTTTTTAAATACTAATTAATTCTAGTTATCTATTCTTATATGCCTTGCTGTTTAGAATTTTATTATTCTGTGTCAGAATCTATATATTAAGTCTATAAGTGATTTATCAACTGATTAAATCTTAATCCTTAAAAAGAAATCTCATGGTCATTAAGTATTAAATAGACTTTTATAAAATTCATTTAAATCTTTTCAATGCATTGTGGTCTAACGGGAATTAAGGGTTAGAGTTTAAATTCTACTTTGAGGTTTCTCACAATGTCATTCCTCCAGAAACTATTCTTTTTTAAAAAAAAAATATATATATTTTATTGACTTTTTACAGAGAGGAAGGGAGAGGGATAGAGTCAGAAACATTGATGGGAGAGAAACATCCATCAGCTGCCTCCTGCACATCTCCTACTGGGGATGTGCCCACAACCAAGGTACATGCCTTGACCGGAATCGAACCTGGGACCCTTCAGTCTGCAGGCTGACGCTCTATCCACTGAGCCAAACCGGCTAGGGCCAAAAACTATTCTTATAACCAACTAAGATTACCTAATGTTTACATCAAATTTGTTATAATTATGACTAGTCTGAAAAAATTTAGAGAGACTAGTATTACACCCTTTTGCCAATATAGCTGATAACACCCAGAGAACAGATCTCGTGTTTATCTTTTTGTTGATACATATACAGGTAACTTACTACATGAACTCGGGAACTGGATACATTGAATAACAAGAAATTACTTGTACATAAATCGTTTACTTCACGTATCTGCATATTGGTAAAGTATGTTTTGTGTGATTGTTTAGGTTAACATGTGATCTGTTTGATCAGTATGGCTGCCAGCATTTCCATTTGGGACTGCTGTAATTTATTTTAAATGTTGCTACTAGAAGTCTTCTCTAGTATCAATATCAGTGACTATCTAATTTTACGAACCCGAGGGGGAAATTAGCATGAACCAAACTTCTTAGTTGAATGAATATAGTTTTATATTAGCAAGTATGGTATACCATCTTTAGTCATAGTTGGTTTATAGCTACTATTCGCAACCAAAGAACACTAACTAATACAATTTCAACATAGAGAAAATTTAAATGTAATGTTTGGGGTTTATGTTTTTGCATTACCTTAATGGTATAGCTATAATACAAAAAGTGATCAAACAGATTTCATATAAAGTTTATTGCTGAATTTCCCTATTCATATAAAATTTTTTAAAAAAACAATTTCATAAATTATTGAGAGCCCCACAGCTAAACATATTTTATAAAAAAAAGTACAAAAGACAGTAGAAATATTTTTTGGAGAAAAGTATATCATCTAACAGCAAAGAAATATGAATCCATACAATAAATGGCACAAATACAGCACTTACAGGAGTATTCAGTCACCACCCGGAAATCATTGTCTTGAGTTATGAAATATTCAGTTTGAGAAGTTCCACATTCAGTTTGTTTCTGACTAGCCTGTCTTGTTTTTGTCTCTCTTGTAAGAAAAGAGTTAGGTCTTTACTGCTGCTGGAACAAAATACTGTACATGAATTGGGGAACAAGGAGGGGCCATCCTTCTCCCCTGGTACCTGAACAAGACAACAGTTAGTACAGAAATGGCTTTGGCACTTTAACCTTTAACATTGTCCCAAACCTTATTATTTGAATATTATAGCCTCACATGATTATCTCCATACTTTTATATACATTATATATACAATAAAAAAATTCATTCTAAAACAAAATGGGTTGACCCCAAACAGGTCACATTAAATCTTGGTAGCAATTCACTCAAGATAGCTTTCTTCTTAATTCTTATACCACATAGTTAATTTGTTATTCTTTGTTTAAGCTACCTTCTGGGGTTGACTTAAGGCTCTAGTTTAATGCAAATGGTTTCAATCTTAGTAGGAATCTCCTTTGAGGCTGAAATTACACACCACTGGCTCTTCCTTTTGAGGCTGTTTCTCCTTGTTGGATGGATGTAGTATCTTGTCTGGGTAATCCATAGAAATAAATAGAAATACATACGAGAAGAGTACCCAGAGCAAAGGTGAGTGCTGAAAGGGAAACAAAATAAGCTTAATTTGTATTGTGTCTGTAAAACTAATATAACAAATGATTGGTTTAGAATTTTAAAGACTTTCAATTATGGGTTCACACCATTCCTCTATTTGCATTTATGACAAGAGTCAATTTTAAAATGGAATGTAAATATGTAATACGTAAATCTGTTTCTATGATTATAAGGTTTAGAAAGACCAACAGAGTGACTGTATACATACACTTTTCAGAATACAAGTATGCCTATCCTGAACCACTGACAAAGAACATACTAACTTCCCTCTACACTGACTGAAATAAAGAGCAGTGGAGTGTACTTTTCATGATACTAGAAACCTGTGCAAATTTAGAGCAAAGGTAGTTAAGTAACCAATAATTAAATCTACTGAAGATTTCTAAATAGGAGAAGTGGTGATTTACTAAGTAAAATTCCATTTTCTGCTAGCCTTGTGTTTTTTTATCATCTTAATCCTAAAAATCAGGACACCACTGAATTACAACTTGTCTAAACTTGACCAGTAGTCACTTTATAAATAAATGCTATGTCAAAACTGTATACTCCATTCTATATAGAGTACAATCTTAACAGCTTACAAAATGGCATGTAAAGAAATGCCATCAAGCTATGATTTTAGTTCAACCCTAACCAGAAAAGACTAGCTTTACCTTCAAAAAAGGGGAATGAAAATCCTATATAATAAAAGCCTAATATGCTAAGTGTCCAACCGTTTGACCAGTCTCTATGATGCGCACTGACCACTAGAGGGCAGATGCTCCAACCAGTAGGTTAGCTTGCTGCTGGGATCTGGCCGATCAGGACTGGGCAAGAAGTGCTGGACACGCCCTAGAGCCCTCCTCAGTTCCCCCACCCCCGGCCGGCCCCAATCCTGCACCGGTGGGGTCCCTCGGCCTGGCCTGCCAGGACTCCTCGGGGGATGTTGGAGAGCTGGTTTCAGCCCGATGCCAGCAGGCCAGGCCGAGGGATCCCACCGGTGCACGAATCCATGCACTGGGCCTCTAGTAAATAAGAAACTGGAAGATTGCTAAGACAGTCTAACACAGAACATTGACCAAAGCCATTTTATACTGTTCCCAAGTACAGTGGGGCCTTGATTTACGAGTGTCCCGACTAACGAGTTTTTTGAGATACCAGCTGTCTCTCAGCCGATTTTTTGCATTGAGTTGATAGAGTAATTTGAGTTAACGAGCTCAGTCTCGGAACTAATTAAACTCGTAAGTCAAGGCCCCACTGTATTATTTAGGAGCAAAGTCATAAGGATTTGTTGAGCATAAGGATGGATCAGAACTTCAATTAAAAGTTCACCCAAATCAGGTAAGAAAAATATCTAAAGGAGGGCCTATACCTGACACTTAAATGGTTGGCCTTAGAATAGTGCCTGTCACGTAGTAAGTAACTTTACCTGAAACAACCCTAGGAGGTAGGTGCTATTACCATTCCCGTTTTACATATGAAGAAACTGAGACACAGGTTAATAATTTCCGCAAGGTTGTACAGTTAATAAATGGCACAGGCAAAATTTGAGCCATCAATAATAAAAGCGTAATATGCAAATCGACCGAACAACTGAACAGCAGAACCTTCCGGACGACCACCCTATGACACCAGGCCAGCCAAGGCAGGTGCAATGTGATTGGTTGGGGGCCCGGCCATTGCCCCACAAACACCCTGCAGAAGGAGGCCCAGGCCACCGGAACAATCAATCGGGGAGCTCCATGATCACCCCAAAGAGAGAGGCCCAGGCCACCAACTGGCGGGCTTCGGCAGGTAGGCTGGGCCTCCCTCTGCGGGGCACAATCTATCACCTCAAAGAGGGAGGCCCAGGCGGCACTGCAGCGGGGCTGCCCTCTGCAGTGGTGATCCATTATGGAGCTCCAGCCGGGTTGGTGGGCCTCCCTCTTTGGGGCAATCGATCAAAGGGCCCTGGCCGGATGGGCAGGGCCTACCTCTTTGGGGCGATCAACGATCAATCACAGGGCTCCTGCACTGTGGAGGGCACAGGCCAGGCTAAGGGACTCTCTCCTCCCCACCACCACCCAGTGCACCAATTTCGAGCACTGGGCCTCTAGTACTATAAAATAGTTTTCTAAGATGTCTACAAGGTTGGTATTCCTCTACTTGCATTTATAACAGGAGTCAATTTTTAAATGAAATATAAACATGTTTCTTTTCAGTGTTGATATTTGACAAATTTTCCTCATGTATTACTAAATAAAATTATTATTACAGCATAAAACCCCCTTAAATGTTAAGTCAGCATCACTGCTTAAATAAGAAACCCAACTTAATGCTGGGTGTGGGCTAGGGACAACTGTATTAAAAGGACTAGCATAGTCCTATAGTAATGAATTTCATATCAGTTACATATTAAATGAAACAAAGATATCTTTATAAAAGAGAATAGAACATTTAGATTTGAATTGTAATTTCAAAACCAGTTTGCACCCAAGTCCAAAACAATTAGGAAGGTACAAACTAAGGGGGAAATGAAAGAATTTGTTCTTTACTCAAAAAGCCTTGCTTATTCTAATTCTACTGCTGAAAGTAATAAATCCTAAAGTCCTTATACTTATTTCCTCATGTATCTCATCATAGTATATTCTCCCTGAAGCACTTAAGTTGTCTTATCTAATATCTGGGGAATTGGGAGGTCTTGCCTGTAAAAAAGCTTAACAGTAGCCCCCTCACTTTCATACAGAATGAGCACCCCTCAGCTTAAGCTCTAGAACTATTTAAAAACACCTAAGTACTGCTGACCCATATTCCACACAACTATGAACTGCAGCACTTGTAGAATAAATTATAACGAAACTAGGAATTTCTGTAAAACACCATGACCATGCCACATTTAAAAGACAAATCAAGGAAATGAGAGGCTTTTCCATGTTAAAAACTTGAAAATACAAACTAAGACATACTTATCTGTAATCCAAACAGCAGCACTGAAGCAATGGTAGAAAGAACAATGGCTGCTGCTGCAGAAAAGCCTTTCATGATGTTGTCTGTGTACTTGACCACAACAGAAGTGTAGAGGCCTCCAACACTTGCGAGAACTTGTATATAGAAAGAAAGAAAATGTTAACATGCTAATAAATGAAACATTCTATGATGGTAAGGAAATTTTCATCCTCAAAGGTGCCATGCTATTTTCCTTAGAAGCAGCCACCTGAGAGAGTTATATTAAAATTCAGCAATAGTTCCTACAAAACTGTTTTTCAGATGCCCAAAGGGCTATGTGGTCCACTACTAAATTGTACACATTTATTGCTAACACATTAGATAATTCTGATTAAGAAAGCAAGATTGCTCTGGTACAGCTATGCCACAAAATTAAGTCAATAAAACCAAAATTACAGTTTCAAACTAGTGTTCACAATATAAAGGAACAACTTTAAAATGCTAAAAACGCTTTAAATAGACATCTGACTCTTTTTTTTTTTTTAAAGGGTCTACCCAGAACCTTTGATTCCTGGATACTTACAGATGACAAACCAGACATAATATGTGTAACCATAGAAAAATCCTTTTTCTTTAATTTCAGCTCCATCTGACAAGTAGACGCCAACTAATGTCACAACAATCCCTGATAGATACATTTGAATGTTTCTCACCCAAAGGGAAGTGTCTGAACTCTTTAAAACTTTTTCAAAGTACACTCCTAAAAGAAAATTAGACATGCAAATATGAGACAAAGATATTATTAGAAATTAACTTAAAAAGAACTTCCTAACTCGCATTTAACAGGACTCTAAATTACTGTTAAGAACAGTTTCTGCCATTATTATAGCAGTAAGATACATCACAAAACTCTATTAATGCTAATAAAAAGACTTGCTTTGGTCAGCTGGAAAACTATACTATTAGAGTCAATTATCGTAATCACATCCTTATAAAATCTGCCTATTAGTGAATATTCCCAGCTTTGCAAAGTAACCTGTATAATCACCACTGGGGATTTTTTCAGAGTAAGTAACACAACCAAAATGAAATTTTAATAGAACTTGCTGAGTGGAGCCATTTGCCTTTAAAGCAAGGCTCCCCAAGCCACATTCATACACAATGTCAGAAGGACCAAGAACTCTGCATTTTTCTGTGTTTGGGACGACCACAGCTTTTTTCAGATACTCTAAAAGAGTGCATGACACCTCCCCATCCACCCCCAATCACTACTGTAAGTTTTACTCTTGAAATGAACACATTTAACAAAGATATTGAAGATTTTAATTATAAATACCATGTGAATTAGAGATTTAGAAATCGCCACTGAAGTACTAATCCACTAAAAATTCTAATGAAAAACAAGATTGATTTTGACAAACATGTATTGGGAAGAGCCAGAAAATGGGGAAAAACATATAATTTCCATCTATGAATTTCCTATCTGGGAAAACCACTTAACTAGTGAGTGCTCAGTTATTCCAGTATAGAGGGATAGTAAGCCACTCACCATTTCTTCAACTGTTTATTAAGAAATTGAACTAACTAGATAGAATGTTGGACACAAACATTTAATTGTTCGAAGTAATGCTTAAAAATCAAATAGTATATTATTTGGGGTGGGGGGCAACACAATTTTGTTTCTAATTTGCTCATTACTAAGAAGAAAAGTTTAGCATGATGCTATCATTAGGTATGTTCCCAAATTTAGATATTCCCCTCTCATCAAACATCTTTTTTTATAATCAATATTTCACTTCCATATCCAGCTTACTTTCCTAGTCAAAAGAAAAAGCAGAGTCCAAACTCTTGAAATAACACAAATAGAAGTAAAGTCATATAGCTATAACTAATATACTTTTTACCAGAAAGAACTATCTCTAAAACACATTTTATTTCTTATGTTACACATTCATATACTGTCTCTTCATTGAGTGCAGAATGGCTGTCTCTACACAATTCCAGATTTCTTGTTTCGCAGGTCTACGCTCAACCACTGAGCCACGCTGGCCGGGCCCCAGATTTTTTTATTTGATGTTAGTGATTTTGATTCTTGTCCCTCCGTTTTTGGCTGTTACTTTATGTATTAAGTGTTCTGATACCCTCCACCCCACCCCTTTTTTCTCCCTGTTGAAGCAGAGGAAGAACTTGAAGTTACGAGGGAAAAACAAATACTGGGCTGGACTAAGAATGGTCAAGAACAAGTATATTCTTAAAGAACTGCAAGTATGAGTAAAGACTGAGGTCTGAACTGAGTTAAACACTACCATATATTTATTGGAAAAATAGCTGACATAAACTAAACTATAGGTAAGCTTTAATGGAAATAAAATGTTATAATAAAACAAGATAAACTAAATCCCTATTTAAAGCTTGATATTTTTAAAATTGGGTAACAGTAAAATGCCTTTATGATTTACCTGCAAATCCTGAGCACAATACAGCAATAGCTATAGCGCCAAACCCTAAAAATGGATTCTGTTCCACCTGCAATAATAATGTTTTAAGTTATTTTTAGTGAGTAATAAATAGAATTCATCCAAGAGACCAAATAAATGAACACAAAAATTTGTGTTACAGTTTTACTTAAAGTATTTGCCATATTAGACACGGCTATTCTATAGTCCTAACTCTTGAAATAATACAAATAGAGATAAAGACATATAGCTATAACCAGTTATAGAATGGATACCCCCCCCAAAAAAAACACAAATATAATCTTGATTTAACAAGTCTCTAGTATTTAGAACAAAGTTAATTAGCAAGTTACATCTCACACTGCTCAGTCAACATCTAGAGATAGTGTAAAGTTTTAGGACATAACGAGGAACGGTAACAGATGAATACATCTAGAAGAGAAATACAGGGAAGTACTGGGGCAGGAGGCAGGAATCGGGAAGTCTCTAGAAACCAAATTCTAGAAAGAAGCCACAAGGTTGTCTCAATGAGGAAAAAAGACTTGGAGAGGAAGGATGTGACACTGCCCTCAAACATTCAGAGGGTATTATGGGAGATAGTAGGAATTTGAGTTATTCTGACAAGAACGAAGAACAATGAGGCAGTTACAGGAAGCTGTACCCTGTTTTAAGTAAAAAAGAACTTTCTAGAGCAGCGATTTTCAACCTTTTTCATCTCATGGCACACATAAACTACTAAAATTCCAAATCACACCAAAAAAACATAACTTTTGCAGATCTGACAAAATAATATTTTGATTCACTCACACCAGACAGCTATGGTTGTGTTGGCTGTTGTCTTGTTTTTTTGTTTTGTTTTGTTTTTAATTTCAAAATCTTAGGTAAAGAGGTCAGTACCCCTGACTGAATAGTCAGGTATTGCATGTTTTAAAAATTCTTGTGGCACTGGTTGAAAATTGCTGCTCTAGAGGGATCCAAAAGTAGGATAAGCTGCCCTAAACTCTGCTTTAGTTTACTAAACTTTTCACATACATTACCTATGTGAGGTGGACCTAACATCTTTTCTAATGGTGTGAGGTATTAAAGTTCGCATTTAACTTTTAATTACATATTGGCCTATTTCCCAACAAATTTCTTTGAAAGTCTACAACTGAGTTCAATATGCAGTGCATGGTTGATCAGTGTTTTGAAATGTCACCAAGAATATGAGCATGTTTAAACATGTGAAGACAATAAATATTCATCTAAAACTCATTTTCTTGTGGGAGGGGCGGGGGAGAAATCTCCTCTAGACTAGAAAGGAACTACCTAAAAAGGAACTGACTTCCTGTTTTTACAGGCTCTCCTTACATCCCCAGCTGCCCTAAATTCCTAAAAGAACTTTCATTTATTAAAAGTTGAAGAGTCTTCCGTTGTAGAAAGAAACTAATGACTTTCAGAAAGTCATTCACTGGAGTTCCACTTCCTACAGCTCTTTAAGAAAATAACTGATTAAAGCGTATAACATTTTTAAAAACTCAGGTATGTACCTTAACATTTAACTCTTAGCAAACTAAAAGTTGTAAGTAAAGTACACATTCTGCCCTATTTTAGTTATCAATTATCAGTAAAAACACTACCCTTTAATCTCTATGACTGACAGTGGGAGTATGTGCAGAAGGATAAAAAACTGCCCCGGCTGGGTGGCTTAGTTGGTTCAAGTGCCATCTCATACACCAGAAAGGTTTCAGGTTCTATTCCCAGTCAGGACACATACCTAGGTTCGGGGTTTGATCCCCAGTCTAGTGCACATGATAGGCAATCGATTGTTTCTCTCCCCCCAGCCCTTCCTCACGTTCTAAAATCAATATACATATCCTCAGGTAAGGATTTTAAAAAGGGGGATAAAAAAACTGTGAAGTTGGGGGTACAGAGAAATGAAAACTAGATGGACAAAACCTTGCCCAGTGTTTCTGAGAAAATGTCTTAACGAGGCTTAAAAGTTCTGAACATACACACTTTGGTCACAATTTTAGTTACAGGTTACTTCACCTCTTTGGACTTCAGTTTTGACATCCATAACATTAAAGAACCTTCCATCTCAAACATTTATGCATATTCCCCTCTAAAAACAAAGAAAGCCAATAAATTACATTATCCTTAGTAATACACTAACGGGATTTTAAAAGCCTATATATAGAGCAAATATTTTCAATCAAAGAAATATAATGGTGCTGTATTCATCAATGTGACTGAAGTATATAAGACAGGAAGTTTTCTATTTTAGTTATGGTAAGCATTTTGTTTCTTACCATGACTTTCGTAGCTTGAGCTGGTTTCCACTGTACAAGTATAACTCCACCACACAGCATAAAAACTGAAATCCACTGTACTTTGCTGAGTGTCCGGTTTAACATTAAAACAGTACATAAAGCAGTACAAGGAATCTTCAATTGGTAGGTCACCTAGAAATAAAATAATGAATTAATGAACTTAACCTTAATTTCGGACACCACTATTTCTGATATCATTAATAGAATTATTGAGAAAAACATTTGATAATGTGATAAAGGGTTAATAAAAATAATTTCACCATAAAAACATTTTTAAAGATTCTGCTCTCCATTATCATTTATTCCACTTACCTGGTACACTGCTGCATCCAGGTTGCTAAGAGCTAGGAAAGCCATGTTGTTCTGAACAGCATACACTAATGATGGCACACTTAACTTCATCAGTTCTTTGGGGCTCCCCAATACATTTTCTCTTAACGAAGTCTTGAATCTACCCAGACTACCAGTTTCTCTTTTAAAACAAAAGGGAGGAAAGGAGAAGGAGTTGAGGAAAATTAAAGAGCATCCTTTGGATAAGAATTCTTCACACATAGAATAGCTATATTAAGTCCATTGATGTTAATTTAGCAAATTTATTCTGTCTTTATAATTTTCAACTAATTTTAGATTTTAAAAAATGCCAACAATTGCCTAAAAGAAAAGCAGTTATAAGTTCTCTTCGGGAAAGTATGAAAACAGGCTTACCATTGTCGGCCTCTGATAAAAGTTCCAGAAGTTTTTGAGTATATTAAATAATAAGACAGCAGGAAACCAGAAATGCTGACGATTACCTATTTAATTTAACCCCTGACACTTTAACTGCCATTACATCAAGTTCACCCTGATTATTTCTTAATCAGGTTGCATATCCATTTTTAAAGTTTTTTTTATTACAATAAATTTAAATTTTAAAAGAAAAAGGCTTTGGTAGCTATGGAAGTTACTTGGGATAGGAATTGATGGATTCAGGTCAATATCATTTGCAACTTAGCTCAGTGCTTATGAAGTATAGTGGACAATCAACTTTTAAGCATATTCTCATAAAACTCAAGTACCTATCTATAATTTTGCAGGAAATCTGTAACTAATACCAACAAAAACTATAATGAATATAAAGTTTACTACTTGACTGCATATTGATTATCCATGCTCTTAACTATTCTTATTTTTCCTCAGGAGGAACAAGATAATATGGCTTATTTCTCCCATTGTAAATCATAATAAGCATCACACCAAAAAAAGTACTTTATCAAAAGGGCCTAACTACAATTCACAATATACTTAGGAGGACCATAATACTTTGTTGACCTGTTTCAACTCCAAGTTTAATACGGTTAACTTATTAGAATTGACAGTCATTAATTGATTTTTCTCCTATAGAAATAATCATCAATGTTCTAAGAGGGAGCAAAAAGTCCATAATGTTAAATTGACTACCTATACCTATCCGGTGTACAACACTACAGCCCCCAAGACAATGCTTAAGTGCTTAAGTAAGACAGGAAATTTGGCATAGGCCACGGAAACAAAAGATATCCTGAGTTACAGATCTTCCTCTGTTGCCAAATTCACCCTGCTCCAATGGTAAATCTATATGCTGAGAAGTAACACACATGGCTTGGTGGGAGATTGCAATCCATCCAGAGGAGGCAGAAAATACCAGAAAGGTCACTCTGAGAAATTTTACAGAGTAGGGGTTTCCAAGGATCTGAAGATGGGCCCTTTAAACATTTCACATTCTTTTTTAAATTACTTTTAGTGCAAATCTAAGGTGTCCTATACACTTTCTCAACATCTCAAAACAGAGTATAAAGAATTTTTCAAAGAATGCTTTCCCTCAATTATAAAATTGAAGAAAAAATTAAAGAGAAAATAATCAGAGGTCTAACCATCATTAACAAGGTGATGTATTAGAAAACATAATTCAACATTTTCCTTAATGTCATAATTCTCACTAGTAAGCAATTATATGATAGTAGAGATATAAATCTTACAGATTTTGTGAAGTATAAAATACTGCTTTCACCGTACTTTCAATGCCCTTCTAAAATACTGACATATATTGACATATTCAGAGTGCTTCCCCAAAGAGCTACTGAGATGTACCCATCTGTACCCATTTCCCACATTCTACCTCCTTCCATGTCCACTGATCTCCCACCTAAGACTCCCCAAACTCTAGTATAGTCACTATTTTTCCTTTCCCTAATCTGCTATGGGCAATACCATTTACCTTCACCCATTAGAGATACCCTAAGCCAGCGGTTCTCAACCTGGGGATCGAACGACCCTTTCACAGGGGTCGCCTAAGACCATCGGAAAACACATATATAATTACATATTGTTTTTGTGATTAATCACTATGCTTTAATTATGTTCAATTTGTAACAATGAAATTGGGGGTTACCACAACATGAGGAACTGTATTAAAGGGTCACAGCATTAGGAAGGTTGAGAACTGCAAGCCTTCAACAGCATCAAGTTAATTTTTGGCTAATGAGAGAATACAGTTGATCTATCACTGGTACCCTTTTGCCTGTCGGAATATGGGCTACTTAACGATCTTATTGCTATTTCTAATAACCATACCTGCACCAACAATCAAGGTTGCTGTAGCCCCTTTCCTCCCTGTCACTTTTCTCCTTTCTTATCTCTTCTTCCATACTTTCCAGTTTTCACAAAAACATGGCGCGATGAGACCACCAGCCAGTCTGAGTACTCCTTTCCTTACATGTGACAAACCAGTAGAGAACAGTGTTTTGGATTAACCTTCAGATCTTTTGCTCTTCTGACTATATCTTTTGTTCAATGCTTTGGAGCTTCTACTTACTCACTGCCAGTAAGGTCTTAGCATCTTTTTCTGGTTCCTTTGCTAATGTGGACGTTTGAGAAGCCAAGCTATACCAAAATGCTAACTACCAGAATGCTCAAGTTTCACTGTAGTACCTCAGAATTACAGCAATATTATCCTATGTAATAAAAGTCTAGGTGGCGTAGCACGAGGTTGTCACAAGATGGCCGCGCACACAGCGGAGGAGGGGCCCGGCGGCCACTCCACACAGTGAGGCCTGGGGGTCCCACGGCTCCGCCGGCAGGGGAGCAGTTAGGGGGCAATCAGGCAGGCAGGCAGGCAGGCGAGTGGTTGGGAGCCAGCGGTCCCAGATTGTGAGAGGGATGTCCGACTGCCGGTTTAGGCCTGACAAGATCAGGCCTAAACTGGCAGTCAGACATTCCCTGAGGGGTCCCAGATTGGAGAGGGTGCAGGCCGGTTGAGGGACATTCTTCCCCGCCCCCCTGCACGAATTTTGTGCACCGGGCCTCTAGTATAATTATAAGGTATTTTGAAAAAAGTTACAAAAAATGTCAGAGGATACTAAAAGAACTTGTAAAAAGAAAACACAAGCTCGGGAATAAAAGAAAAATAGGTATAAGAAAGAAGAATATGTAGGAATCAGTATACAGAAAGTTTTAAAGATGATGATAATTTCAGTATTAATCAGATTAAATCCTGCTTAATTTAACATATGTATTAATACAGCTCTGAAAGCTTATATTTAGCTTTACTCACTACAGTTAAAAAAAAAGTAACAGCAATATATCTTCCAGAAAACACTAGTAATCATCAATCCTTTTACTATTTAGTAGACAAAAATAAGTAATCAATTCTAAATATACTGCAGCCTTAAATATACTATAAAAAGTAACAAATAAAAACCAATGGCCATTTTTTTCTTCCATTTTCATGCCTTCATATTTACCCAAGTACCTTAATGAGTACCTTTTGTTAAAAACAAATTTATTAAATTTAACTCTGTAAATGGCAATGCTAGGTAAGAGAAAGAGCATGTATAGTCAAAAAGCATATACTAGTTTTCATAAACGTATTTCCTACTTGAACAATGTTATTTTTATCACTAAAACAAAATCTATGTGCAGCCTTTTGTTACCTGAAGAAATTGAGGCTCCATATTGATTGCAGAGAGATTCCAAGACCTCCTCCCCTCCTAAATTTCCTATCAAATGCTGAAACCAATTCTTTCTGACCTATATTTGGTCAAAAGTAGGCCTCATTCTTCCAGCTCCTGATCTGACGAGAACTACTAGGAGGCATAAAATCCTTGGCTAGGTTACCAAGGCACTGTGCTAAATGGAACACAGCAGAAGTTACTTATGAGCTTAAGAAATTTAAATCTTACTTAATTTCCTATCATCTCTAAAGTTAAGTATAATTAACTTACATAAAAGACTTAGGGGGCCAGGTATAAAAACCAATAATGAGGTCATATGAGGACAAAAATACTCATATGAGGTACAAGACTTTTACTATCACATGTCCCTACACCCCTTATAGCATGGATACAGAGAGGCAGTCAAAATGTAAACTCAGCAGGAGAAACAGAATAGGGCTGGATAATCTACAACATAAGTATTTGATAGCTACATTAATTAGTCTA
Source organism: Myotis brandtii (assembly GCF_000412655.1). Classification (NCBI taxonomy): domain Eukaryota; kingdom Metazoa; phylum Chordata; class Mammalia; order Chiroptera; family Vespertilionidae; genus Myotis; species Myotis brandtii. The sequence continues at coordinate 18,896 of NW_005354055.1, read as the reverse complement.
GGTAATACATGAAATAATAAAAGAATTTCCTCCAGCCTTATGTGGATAGTAGCTCAAAGATTTAAGATACATGTGCTTTATTACTAAACACACCCAAAGTATATGTACATTTATACATCCTACTAGATTTATTTTATAAACTGTGGTGAATAGCAAACAATAAAAAGTTGACTTTGTTCTGGCAATGTGAAAGTGTTTTCATTTCCTTCTCTTCATAGCACAAAAGACTAAATCAAAACTGTCAGTTTTAATAGCTATGACAGGGTTTAATAAATCATACAAGTAACCAGTAATTTTCCTGTGAATTATTAACAGTAATTAGTTTTATGAAGAACCAAAATATTTTAAATGTTATACTGTTTTATGTTTAAATGAGATTACAACTTAGAAATTGGTAACTTATAATTCAAATATTTTAGAAATTAACTATTCACATAAGAACGTTTACAACACCAAAATATTAATTTGCCCCCTCACCAAAACAGGATTTAATCATTCCCTTCTCAATTTAAAAGTGATCTGATGTAATCATACATGTACACTACAGTGTATGTAAAAAGATAATTATTTCATTTTTGTAGTAGCAGAAGACTGGAAATAACCCAATGCCCATCAATAGAGACGCCTATATCTGATACATCCATACAATGGAAAACCATGCAGCTCTCAAAAAGAATGAGACAGATTTCTATGTACTGACATGGAACAATAATCTCTAAGGTAAATAAAGAGGAGCACAGTGTATACTGTGTATATATAGACACACGCATATAACTAAAACTCACCAATTAGACCACATATACCTTAAATCTTATTTATCAAAGTAACTGTCCATTCATTCTTCCCCATACTCCATTATGTTCTTGCAGTTCTAACTTATCTTCTCATTGAAATAAGTATATTTTCCATTCCGCAAATTATAAGTAAAATCAACAAGCATGGGAAAACCCAAATTAATTACTAACAGAAACTAAAAAAAACTGGTCAGTTTTTTTCATTACAAAATTACACTGAAGCAGAAAAAGAATAACCCAAGTATTCCAAACAGTCTATGTGCTCTAAAACTAAAGGCAAAAAGAACTATATACAAAAACTGAACTTGTTAGTAGGTTTGTTTTTCACATTGTATGTTAGAAATTCTAAATCTACTTATGTATTCTAGAATTGAGCAAATAAATATCTTGAGAATAATGGGAGCCAGACTCGCCACCACTGAAGAAGGGAACAAATATGAAAAAGGGGAAGGTTTAATCAACTCTGCAGTGTTGGATCAGAATTATAGGTATCAAACAATATGTAACTCACACAGTTACACACACAGACATATATATGTATACACAGATAGGTGTGTATATGTGCACATACATATATTTCCTAGCTCTGTCTGCTGAGAGGGCCTAGAAGTAATGATACCCCAGTAGCAATAAGCACACCTAGTATCTATATTCTTGTTTTTAAGTACCATTCTGAAAAAAAGAAAGAAAAAGGAACAAAGCTTCAAGGCTTCTTGGAGAAATGTATGGTTTCAGAGTTGGGGCAGGGAAAATCCAAGATAAGTCTTGACCATCTTGGCATGAAAAAAAAGATGGAGAAACTGTTCTAGATTAAAGGAAACTATAGATAGGGCAACTCGATGTAAACTGACTAATTTACTATTAAAGGACATTAGTGGGCAATTGGCAAGGTCATCTAAGGTCTGTGAATTAAACAGTATTGTATTGATGTTGATATTGTGTGATTATGTAAGAACTAGTGGCCCAGTGCACAGATTCGTGTACACTGAAAGGAAATTAATTAGAAGAAATATTTTAATATCACTGTTCGCCCTTTCTTTATAATAGAAGTGTCAGCCAAAATCACGATGGAAAATAACAGATCAAAACACAAGCATGCGATTGACGCCAGCGAGAGCTTTATATGTATCATGCATACATGAGGCAACTTAGCCTTTTATATACATAGAATAAACTTGCTTAATTAGACCTGCTTTCTGATTTAGCTAAACTTTTTCCAGACCAGTGAACCACCCCAACTTCTCTTTCAGGTAATTGTCAGCAACACAGCAGTAAATATCAACACAAAGCAGATTATTATTGTAGATCACGCAGGGAGAACAAAGGCTAAAATATTTAACTGCAGCAGTGTTTGACTATATTCTGCACAGTGAGAAAACCTGAAGTCATTTTCAAGGTCCACCATTTCTTCTTTTCAGTCGGGTCAAGTTTCTAAACTTTCTAAATCTCCATTTTCCGGCTAATGAAAAGAAAATAGGATTCTACTGAGTCTCTATCTACCTACTCCAGGACTTCTGTGAAGATCAAATGAGATGAGGCACGGGAAAATGCTTCACAGACATTTGGTTAAAGTGTGAAATGTTTGCACCTGGCTATTAAGCAAGCAAGTCATGTTCCTGGGCTGAAGAAACTGCAAGGAGGTTAGTCGTTGCTAAGAAGAGGAAGCCAGGCGTTGCTATATGACATCATTACCCAGATGGACACTTAGCATATTAGCCTTTTATATATATATATATATAGATGTCCTGTTTTTAGGAAGTATGCCCTAAAGAATTTAGGGACAAATGGCATCTTGTGTAAAACAGTTCAGGAAAAATTATACACACAAATACAAATACATACATAGAAAGAATATAAAACATGAATGGTAAAATGTTAACATCTGGGAATAAAAACTTAAAGAGAAAAAATAAAATTACTGAAAATCATTAAGATATTTAACAGTGCTATTAAGTGTTTATCTTTGTCTTAGTTAATAAAAAAAAAAAAAACCCTGCTTAGTAATTTCACTAGAGATCAGGGAACTAGTCTTCTATTCCTATCACTGCAGTCACTTTCTAGATATTTTTGACAAATTATAACTTCCCTCAGCCTAAAGTTTCTCATCACAGATGATAAAATAATAGATACAGCTAAAGAGGTATGAGAATGAGATGAAAATTAGCTGTATTTACCTGTATGTTTCCCTCACCTGTTTTTAAGGGGAGACAGGAAAGAACATTTTCTTAACACCATCACTCTGGCAGCCTGCCATTCTCAATAGCAACAGTCCTGAACGTCTGAAGGCAGCAAACTTAGTTGCTGCAATCTTAAAAGAGGATGTTTGGAACTTTACATAACACGTTTTGACAGTGATTTAACAGTTGGTATCCTAGAGAGTAGTTACTTGCTCTCTAAAAAAAAAAAGAAATTTGATATCTGCTTATTAGTTTCAAAACCTCATTTTTCACAATAGCCCTCCCCAAAAAGAACATTCTTCTCTGGTTTTTCTAAGGAAATTTTAACTTAGGTTATATATTATAGCAATGATATATTTTAAGAATTTTCCTCATAATTTATTGCCCAGTTTTCTTGGAGATCTCACCAAGGTATGCATTTCTCTGCCCGAAAGAGGTGTTTTTACTTTTTTTCTGAAGAAATATAAATGAAGTCTGTGATCTCTGTTCCCCAATATATATCAGGCACTCCTCACTGAAGCAAGTCTATATCTCTTCTAAGAAGCTAAAAATCCTAAATACATCAGGGAAAAGATTTTCAAGTCAATTCTGTTTATAATTTTTTAATTAGTTCTTTTTAAAATATTATAAATAAGTAGGGCAGAAGAAAGATTTGCAATTAAAATTAAGCTATCATCATGCAGTGTTTTGGCAAGCCAGCAATACCATGCAGCTTACAAAGGTCTTACAATCTGATAATGTGAACGTTAGGGTACTCATGCCTCAGGGATGCAGTTCTGCTACTCCTACCCCAGGTAAGGGGAAAAGAGAAAGAACCAAAGAGAATAGGTGTCAGCCATTTGACCTAGATTGCAACTGTGAGTTCTGTCCAAATAGGATTCTGTAGGTATAGAAACTCTGGGCCACTTCCAAGCCTGACAGAGACTGACCTTTCACTGGGTCTGGAACCTTGATGTTACATTTGATTAGGTAACATTCATTAGCCAAAGATTATATTAATTAGTCCCTTTCTAGGCTCAAAGTTCTCACACTAGAGAAGAGTAACTAGGCAGACCTCAGGCCTCCAAAGGCTCACCAGGATCCCTGGAGCTACAACTGCCTCTGCATAAATTCATGGGAACTCAAGATTCTAATTTGCCTAATCTGGGCCCTTGAGTGAAGTTATCCTTAAACCTATCCTGCTTAATTTAACTCATAAAATTATTGGACACTGCTTCATATCAGACTGTTATTTCTTAAGCTGACTTTCATTTGTCTAAACACTACAACTATTATTGTATGTCCTCTTTATATTCTGTAGTTTCTGGTTATACTGTACAGAAAACAATACTCTTTAATGTATACGGGGTCAAAGGACATTGAAAATGATACTTTTACGAGATCACTCTTTTAACAATCTTTTAATCCTGAGATTAAATACTTTCATGTGGTAAGGACTCCCATATTTATTTTTCCAGCCCAGACCTCTGTTGTGTGTGCCTATTCTGTACCTATTTTTCCATGCCCACTAGGATGTCTCAGAGGCATTAAAATTTTACATTATACCTACCCCAAATTGTCGGTATCACCTTCCCTCAAAGCTGCTTTTCTTCCTGTCTCAAAAAAGAAAACACAAAATCTCTATTTACCTACTCTTCTATACAAAGGAAGATATGATTCTTCACACCTCCCTTACCCTCGTCTATTGCAGTTGATCCTCATTAGTCATGGATTCTGTGTACAGGTCCTCGGGTTACGTCGGAGATCCATTCCTACATAAGCACCTGCTTCACTCACATGGAGCACATACAAAGCAGTAATGAAGTGAAACAGTAAAAAAAATTAAAAGAAAGATAATTCCTGACCTTGTGGTAAATAAATGATAAAAAACATAAAGCACATATGTACATACGTCAAAATGACAGAACTTTTTTTATAAATAAATGGGAGATGGCGACATAACCACAAAACAACATACATCGAGTCCGATGTAACCCGAGGACCGTCTGTATGTGAATCTGCCAATTTGCTAAAATGTATTTGTAATCCCAGAATCGATCCTCACAGCACTTTCAGTCATCAGTGGAATGTAGAGTTGCAAAAACGTTCAGTGGCCTGATGCTCACATTTCCAGCCGAGGTAAAATAAAGGCAATACTCTGACTTCTTATTTCAGCTCATACTGTAAACAAGCACAGTCTATTTAGTGCCAATTTTTTTTATATTTTTGTGCTTTTTAATTTTTTTTTTTTTTTTTTTTTGCTTTTTAATTTTTTTTTTTTTTTTTTTGGTGATTTTACTATTTAAAAATGGCCTCCACGAGTAGTGCTAGAAAGTGTAGTGCTCCTTAGTGCAAGAAGGCTGTTATATGCCTTAGAGAGAAAAACACATTAGGTAAGTTTTGTTCAGGTATGAGTCTAGTGTTGTTGTCTGTGAGTTCAATGCTAATGAATCAATAATATATATTGCGAATCCGTGCACAAGTAGCTCACTGCCACTTGCCTCAGCTGGCCACCCCCCCGACCGCCGCTCATCGCTCTCCACCGCACATAGCTCTCCACCACACATAGCTCGCTGCCTTACCCTCCTGCTGTTCAGTCGTTATGTGACAGCGCCCCGACCAATTTGCATATTACCCTATTATAAGTATAGATAAGGTGTCTTTAAACAGAAACACACATAAAACAAGGTCAAATAAAATCCAAAATCCTTCACAGGCCCATAGGGTTGCTCTTGATATCCTTCTGATCTCTCCTCCTTTACTCCCCTCTCACAATTCTCCAGACACACTAATTCATTATTCTTTAAAACTGAGGGACTTAACACTCTTCTCTTTGACTTCTCTCTGCTCTTTTCTTGTCTATCTTCTACTCAATCTTCAGGTCTTAGTTTAAATATAATACCCTCAGAGGGAAAGCCCTCCAATCCAAATGGAAGCCCTCTATTATAGTTACAGCATCTTCTACTCCTCCTTAACAACACCAATTTATTATTTGCCTAAGTATCTGATTCTCCACTAGATTATAAGTTCCATGAGGACAGAACTATGCCTTCTTAGTTTTCAGCTATACTTCTTACATCTGGAACAGTGTTGAGCACATGACTGGGGCTTAATAAATGAATGAAACTGATTATCCCATTACATCTTTTTAATAATATATTGAAATAGACATAGCATGACTATATGCTTAAAATGTGTGGAGGGAGTGAAACACCTATTATTTGGATATGGCAGTGATATGTTTCTCTGTAAATGAACCTTAATTATAAGCAAGACACTATGAAATTCAAATTTATTGAGTCTCTGCCATCTCCACATAGTATAAAATGATGTGCACTTAATTTAACAATTAGCCAAGACTACACATATTACTGAGTAGAGAGTATTACTATGGAGACCATACTAAATAAGCAGCCAAACAAGTTGGTCTATAATGAGGTAAAGCTTTGCATAGTTCAGATAAAGTTCTGCAATGATATGCGAATCAACTCGATAAAGTTATACCTTACCATAGGTTAAAGTGGGAAGAAGAGAAAAATAATTTACTCCCTTCAATAGTTTTCTCCATTTAAATAGCAGTTCCAGTTTATTTCCCTTTTTCTGTCATTCTCTAAAAATTTGAAATAAAAATTCAGTAATATTTTATCTAATTTTTACATTAACTTTATTTTCCTGGGAACATAGAGGAAATTTATTATTTTAATCATCAAAAAGTTTTTTTTTCCTGTATTTTCTTCTTTGAAGAGGTTTTTCAAGTTCTAAACCTTTTGTTATTTCTCATATAATTCTTTCACATTCTCCCACAATATCCTGAAATGGTTATCCTTTCTCAAAGATGGTGAAAGTATTGCTCCTACTATGAAAATAAAGATTTTTTTTAAAGTCTAGTCTCATAGAAAGAATTAGCTGTATAGAAAGAATTAGTTTAACACTGTGGTAAAGAATTTTCAAACAGATATAAATTCAAAAATATGAAATCAACTTTGGTTAGCTTTATGTATAACAAATCAACTCAAAAATTTTTCAAGTAACAAATATTTTTGATATTTAGAAGTTTCTCCATCACAGCAAATAAAGCACTGGCAGCCAATATGTGTTTTTTAAAAACTATATAATATCCTACTTGCCTTTGAAACTTATTTTTTAATTACCAATTTTAATGTGAACAAGAAATGACGCATGGAGAACGTCTGGAAAATCTTTTACTTTGTTGCAAATGTCACACCAAGAAATAGAAAAGACACATAAAGTTCTAAGCTCTTTAATTTGTTGCAACTCTTACCTGTTCGATTCACTTAGTGGCCCAGTCATAGTCCAGCCATGTATTTTATTCATCTTTTCCCTATTTCAAACTGCTCCAGGTGAATTATTATAAGCCAACTCGCCTCTCAAGATCTACGATCAACTTTCAACATTTTTACTGGTTATCTTTCCCAAACTGGTAGCTATGCTTTAGTTTCATTAAATCAATCATCAGATAGTGCTGAAAAAGCAATCACAATGTTCTTCCATTTCAGTGTGTAGCTACCAATCTGTGACCTTATAGGCTGAAATAATTCTCCTTTATCTTTATTCCAAGAAATTAACATTTTCACAGATACCCTCTGGAAAGTAAACTCTTTGTTCCAATAAATAAAATATTTTTTGTTATGAATAGCAGGTATTCAGTTTCTGCCAATGTGTTTTTGAAGATATTTCTCCATAAAAAATCATATTCACTTTAAAATCCAGTAATTTCAAATATATTTCACTTTTTTCATTGTCTATAAATTTTTTCCCACTTAGAAACTCCTTGTGTTTAAAATATTTTGAATGGCCCTGGCTGGTTTGACTCAGTGGGTAGAGTGTTGGCCTGCAGACTGAAGGGTTCTGGGTTCGATTCCAGTCAAGGGCATATGCCCAGGTTGCAGGCTCAAATCCCCAGTGGGGGCATGCAGGAGGCAGCCTATCAATGATTCTCTATCATCGTTGATGTTTCTATCTCTCTCTCCCTCTCCTTTCCTCTCTGAAATCAATAAAACTATATTTAAAAAGAAAGAAAACAGGCATTGACCAAAAAAAATTATTCACTTAAAAAAAATGTTTTGAATGATTCTTCTTCACAGCCAAGTTTTTGTTAGCCATATAATGTGAAATGCCAACCACCAAAACTCTGTATATCATAATTCCTTCATTTTTCCTGATTGTCCCTGGTCTTTGTGTACTTTGCAGGTAAATGTTCACAAAAGAGTCTCTACATTATGCTGGTGACGGAAACAGCAACTAATGATTGATGATGATGTTGATTAAGTATAGTAATTGGTTTTCCACACTTGTTATTTCAATACCATTATTTGACTTGTCTGGGGAGTTTTAGAAATTTGTGTGCTATATCTATATATCTATATCTATATATCTATATCTATATATCTAAAAGCCTAAGTGACTGGCTGATTGGCCAATAGCTATAACACGCACTGACCACCAGGGGGAGATGATCAACACAGGACCTACCGAGCTGTGGTCACTTGGCAGCGGTGGTACTGCAGTGACGCACCCAGAACCAGAGAGGAGAGAGCCTGATTCTGGGGTGCGTCACCCAAAAACTGCCCTCTTGCAATCCGGGATCTCTGGGGGGGATGTCAGAGAGCCAGTTTCGGCCCAACCCCCGCAGGCCAGGCCGAGGGACCCCACTGGTGCATGAATCTGTGCACTGAGCCTCTAGTTTTTATATAATTTCAAAAAAAGTTTCCACAAAACAAACTATAACTGACCATACCCATAACACTGAATAGCTGAAAAATAAGAAATACTACACACCATAAAACATCAAAATAGAACAAAGTCTGTGCAGGTGGGTTGGCAGAAGACTAGCCTAACTGCTAAGTTACACCAAAGGCCTCATTGCTTTTTTTTGCACATTGGTTTTTTAAAATTCTTAAGAGTCACAAAACAACTGAACCATAATTTGATTTTACAGTTTAAAATGCCTCATTTCATGCTTAACAGTTCTATTTCAATCTTGAGTCCCCAAGGAAATTAGGAAATAAAGAGAAGAAATGTGTTCCCCTATCCTTCTTCTTCCAACAACCCTATATTTTTCTTAGAAGAAGTTAGACCTTAAGATTTTGTTCATTTAGTCACTCTTAGGTTGTTATATGGAAACTGTCCTGAAGTTTTAAACATACAGACTTTTGCCTTTGGAACACTTACTTTTTAAAAAAAAGTATGTTTTTATTGATTTTCAGAGAGGAAGGGAGAGTGAGAGAGAGAAACATCAATGATGAGAGAGAATCAATTATAGGCTGTCTTCTGCATACCCCCTACTGAGGATCAAGTCAGCAACCCAGTATATGCCCTTGACCAGAACTGAACCTGGGACCCTTCAGTCTGCAGGCCAACGCTCTATCCACTGAGCCAAACCCACTAGGGCTGAAACACTTTTTTAATTGATTTCAGAGAGGAAGGAAGAGAGACAGAAACATCAATGATGAGAGAGAATCATCGATCAGCTGCCTCCTGCACACCCCACGGGGGATTGAGCCCACAACCCAGGAATATGCCCTTGACCAGAATCGAACCCGAGACTCATCAGTCCACAGGCCGACACTCTATCCACTGAGCCAAACTGGCTAGGGCTGAAACACTTATTTTTAAAGGTACAGTAAGGCCTCTCATTTAGCTGACATTATCCAAAATGAAGAATCTTTTAATGAAAGCCAAATATCAATAAAAATAAATCTTGTTAAGTAAGAAACTGAAAGGTCTGAGATTTTACCTTACTTTCAACCTAACAAGTTAGGCTGCCTGTAAGATATATTTTAAACTCAAAAACATTAAAACTTTCTACCTTCTGGCCTGAGTTACTTTCCTGTTCTTTTCTCCCTCCCCAAGCCATGTTTACAGTATTTTTCCCCACATGATTATTTGTAATCATATGTGTTTACTGATTTTCCCTCTTCTACTAAACCCAAGTTCCAAGCATGCAGGAACCCTATCTATTTCATTCACACCTGTACATTCAGCACCTGTTATAAAACTGTCACATAGAAATCACTTAATAATCATGTTAAATGAAATTTAAATGTAATTTTTTCTACCTAAACTCTGACACATCCTATTCTGCATTGGTTCCCCACTCTTATCTTGAAACCTGTAGGAAGTCTCACCTGCTCACATGACCCAGATGGGCTCACATATCATCAATCTTTCCCTAAGTAATTTCCTACAAAATGTTTTTTCATTCTCACAACCCTGTATTTTTTTCTCCCATTAAATTAGGAAGAAACTAAAGCTTAGAGGGGTAAGAAATGCATGTAAAGTCATAATCCCAACGAGGCTAGGATGAAAATTAGGTGTCTCACTCCAAAGTCCCTATTCTTAATCCTCTTTTACACTGCATCCTTAGCTAAAATGATTCTCATATGATGTTATTTGATTCCAAGCCCAGTGCTGCCACATATTAACAGTGTAATATTGAGGACCTCAGATGCTGTACAAGTAAAATAGGGGTAATTGTAGCACTTATCTACAAATATAAAGGTTAAATGACATAATGAAAAGCACAATGCACAGTGCCGAGCACTTAACACAGAAAACACTCAAGAGATGTTCACTATGGTCATCATTATAATCCTCTAAACAGGTCAGCAAATTTTTTCTGGTAAAGGCCAAATAGCAAATAGTTTAGGCTTTGTGAATCATACGGTCTCTGCTGCAACAAAGCAGGCAGCACGCTGGATTTGGCTCAAGGTTCTCCAACTCCTTGGCACTACTCATATCTAAGGCTGGTTAATTCTTTGTTTGTTGTGTATGGCTGTCCTGTGCATTATAGGATGTTTAGAAGCATCCTTTGTCTACCCACCACATGCCAGTAGCAACCCCCAAGTTGGGACAACCAAAAATACTTCCTGGGGAGCAAAATCGCCTCAAGTTGAGCAATACTGCTCTACAGCAATCAAACATATAAAAATGTAGCTTGATTTTTTTTTTCTAATAATGAAAATACCTTAAGTGGAAAAAGAACTTAATTCATTAAAAAGTAATTATACTCACTTAGCTAAAATTCCCACACTTAGCAATAACTTTATAACTTCTGTGATACACACGGCTGTGGTTGAAAAGTAGAGTTCTTTGTCTGATGTCCTTGTGTATCTTAAAGCTATGGTATACGTTGCAGCCACCAGGGTCATCACTGTCAAGCAGTATAACTTGAATAATAAGCTGACATTTTCTGGAAAATATGTGCAACGAAGATATTATTTAGTAGACAATATCAATGTATATAAAAGTTAATCAACATTATACATCAAAATGCCTTCCAACTTCAAGCACAAAATAACTTTTTAAACCCATATTTAAAATTTACTTTAAAGCAATACTTTCCACTTATATGAACATAAACAAACACACATACACAGAACACAGTGAGTTTGAATATCAACTGGTTAAGCACTGATTTTGTTCCTGGGAATGCCTCAATTGCAAGACTGACTCTAGTTTGGGATGTTATAAATTACCTATCTATAATAATCTATATTAATAAAAGCATAATATGCTAATTAGACCGGACAACCTTCTGGACGAAGCCGCAGTGGCAGGGGCCGAGGCAGAGGCAGCCACCATGGTGGCGGGGGCCAACCCCCTTGCATGAATTTCGTGCATCGGGCCTCTAGTTTTATAATCTTTATAACTCAAACTTATGAAAACAATTATAGCAATTTATATCCTAAATTTAAAGACAGCAGAAAGAAAAACAAAAAGGACTGAGTGATAAAAATTGAGCTAAATATAAAATTTATCATATAATAAAAAAAACAAATCATGTAGCCTCTTGTTTCATAGCTTTATGCACAGAAAAATACTTCATAACTCAAAAGAATAGTATTAAGAATGAAGCCCTATAAAACTGGGAATGTTGGATATGTACAACTTATAAACACTCAATTTAAGAACTGCTTGCAAGTATATGTGCGCAGCAGCCATCACTCGGGCACCAGGGTGGGTCCAACAACCTCCATAAAGCCCAGGCACTGGGGTACCAGAGGTCTCCCTCACACTTCCCTCCTTACTCCCAGCCCTGCTCTGATCCTGCCACCACCCAAGGCTCAAACTATTTCTACTTTCTTTACAAACCTCCCACCTCTCATCCTTAACCTTTCAAAGCTTCAGGCTCAGGTTACACAAGGGTCAGCAACATTTTTCTGTAAAGCGCAAATAGTAAATATTTTAGGCTTCTCACCCTACCAGGCAAAATCACGAATAGCATGTAACATAAGAGAAAACAAATTTTTTGGCAAATTCAAAATATAACAATTGAGTACAATGCTTTATAATATATGTCTGCTATTGAGAACAGAATTATTTCGAGGGGTAACATTTTGCTTCATTGGTCTTCAGAATTACTGCTCCATCAAATCAATTGCAACTGTTCATCTGTAAAAACCATGGGCTGTACAAAACCAAGTGGCAGGCTGGATTTGGCCAGTGGGCCATAGTTTGGCAGCCGGATGAAGAATCAGTCACCCCTCTGGACAGGGGCGACCCTGGGCTGCTACTGTAACTACAATATGCACTAAGTATGCTTTTGTTCACTGCTTTGGGAGCCTAACCACAATTCAAAGATGGCTTTCATAGGGAAATAAACCAGGAGTTACATATGTGAGGCAGAAACCTTCAAGGTTACAGGTTCTTCAATATAAATATTTCCCTGGGGGCAATTAAAGAATTATTTGTAAATTATAGACAATTTTTAAAATTATATCAGTTATTAACTAAAAAGTAATGTGGTAGAACAAAAGAAATAGAGCTTATATCTGCCTAAACTTTCTTTCCAAAAGATCTGAGCCAAAAAGCAATGTTTATGTGAAGGGAAGTGAAGATCACTACAATACTTCCTGTGTTTTAAAACTTTCCCTAATCAAGGGAAAAGTATATAACTGCAAAAATAAACAGCAATAACCTTTAGTTACTCAATAAATGAGAAAGCACTTCCCATCTTCTAGATTAGGGGTGAGCAAACTACATCTCATCTCTCATTGTTATACAGCCTGCAAGTTCAGAGCAATAGTTAAAAAAAAATTTTTAAATAATCTTTTGTGACACAAAAATTATATAAAATTCAAATTCCATATCCATAAATGACTCACTATTGGAACACAGCCATGCTCATTTGTTCCCACTTTTTTTTTTTTTTATTGATTTCAGAGAGGAAGGGAGAGGGGGAGAGAGAGATAGAAACATCGATGAGAGAGAATCATTGATCAACTGCCTCCTGCATGCCTCCTACTAGGAATCAAGCCTAAAACTGGGGCATGGGCCCTTGACCAGACTAGAACCCAGGACCCTTTAGTCCGAAGGCTGACGCTCTATCCACTGAGCCAAACCGAATAGGGCTGGTCCCACATTTTTGCCCTGCAATGGCAGCGTTGACTAGTAATGACATCCAGTCCTTTACAGGAAAAAAATTGCCAACCCATGTCCTAGAATAGATTATCAATTCTTCCATAAATAACAGAGGTTGGGACTGCCAAACTGAAAACTATCCCAAAAGCAACATAGTGAATGCTTGAACACAAAGCCAAATATTTATAGCCTACAAGTATAATGAGACCTACAGTTATCATTGCCATCAACTGTGAAAGTATACCTATTTGCACATTTATATAGGAATATATATGACATTCTTGAAAATAACTACTGCTCTAAATGGAAGAGCGAACAATTCAGACATTTATAAAACATATAGGGCTTGGTATGGAATACTTAAAAACATAAACTTTAAATAAATACTTAATGCTTTTAAGCATTATTTTCTCTCATTTCAGTTTAACATTGGATCAAAATAGTTCTTCACTCCATTCACAAATTCTCCAGTATGGAATTTCAATTACTAGCAATTTCAGATTTTCAAGGTAAAAATCAAAAGTTCATGTCATGTACTCGCTGTAAATTCTGCTAAGTATTCGCACTGTGCCCAAGGCCTGTAACTATAAACCTAGCCCACAACTCACTGGGTTGGCACACTGGCACATTAGCAAATCTGCATTGGTTTCCGTTTCCCAAAGTTCCCATTCGCTCCCTCACATTATTTGTTTCTGTGTAGACTAATGTTCCCCAAAAGAAATGTACGGTTTGAAGTGGTTTTTGTTTTTGTTTTGTTATATTTTACTATATTTTAGAGTGGGGATTATTTTTAATGCCTGAGAACTTGGAAGTTCTAGCAAGTTCCAGATAAATCTTTGGGAATATCCGGAAGCTATAGCAACTGCTTTTCTGTTAGGATTACATGTTTCTAGATTGCATAAGAGATCTATAACATGACCAAGGCACACGAATATGTACTAGCAATAACCTAACCAGTAAAATGTTACAACTATTTCAGATAATGACCTGGATTCCTTTAAGTTTCACTCATTACTCTTGCTGTTCCCATCCTGTTAATTATCAAAACAATTCTGTCTTTCTCCCTTTGTTTCCTGTGCTGTGCTGTTTGTTTTTAAGGCTCTTAAGGTTGGACTGACTTGAAATGGGAACATGCATAAAAGCAGCATAAGGAACTACAGACAGTCATCCTGGGCAGGGCTTAAATGATAAATGCGGGCTCCCCAACCAGGAAACGCATTTGGCACCCATGCAAAGGTACTCTTTAAATATTTGTTCGACATGTACTCAGAGATGAAGCCAAGTGCTCTATGGGGAAGGGTGTCACCCGACCCGTCCCGGCCACCGCTCGACCGCCCTAACTCACCCCACAGCAAAGCGGGAAAGCGGCGGAGTTCCTCCCACTCACCCTCAGGAGGCGGCCATCAGTCACTCAACAGCACCAGACGGGCCGTTCCTTCGGAGAGTGGGTCACCGCACCTTCCACCCACACACCCGGTCCCTTTAAGCACCCGCAGCACTGTCCTCGGACACCGCTCTCCCCGCGCCCGGCGGGGTCAGCGCCTTAACGCCCAGGGACCTTCCCGCCGGCTGCTACGGGAA
>NW_005354055.1:0-3548 GCF_000412655.1 Myotis brandtii | reverse complement strand
CGCCGCTGCCATCTTCCCCGACAGCCCCGCGCGGAACTGACGCGCGCTCCTCCGCGCCCGCACGCTGAACACCCGGGACCGCCTCCGTCGTCATAGAGACGAAGCGCTCGGCCTAGAGAGCCTGGCGGCCGCCCGCTTCCCGACCATCCAGGGACAAGGATTAGGCGCGGAAACCCGTGCCACTCCCGACAGTGAGACGCTACGGCTGGAGGAGAGGCCTTGCTGACAAGCACGTAAAACTCGATGGGAAGGCGTCTTCTGTGAACTACAACCCCCAAGGGAGTGGAGCCAAGGGAGCAGAGCGTTGCCTTCTGGGAATTGTAGTCCAAAGCAAGTTGACAGCAAATAAGGATTTGCGGTTAGCCTTCGTGATTCTTGCTATTGCAGAAACTCCCACAACTCATAACAGAAACTACTTTCGGCAACGTTGTAACTTCCGGCAAGTCCATTCCCTTCCAATGTCACCTCTTAACCTAAACAATTTACATTACATATTGTTCAGAAGTCTTGTGCCTGTGTCCTTATAGTCAGGATTATCATCCTGTATAATAATCTACACTAATAAAAGAGAAACATGGTAATTGGCGTACGACCGCTACCCTTTTCATTGGCTAATCAGTGAGTATATGCAAATTAACTGTCAGCCAAGATGGCGGCCGGCAGCCAGGCACGGAAGCGAGCACGAGGCTTGCTTGCTGCAGACTCCAACGTTCCCCGCCACACTTGCCGGCCTCTCATCTGCAACTCTAAGCAACTATATACTATGTTGCAAATAAGAAGCTAAACAAAACCCCAGAAAAGGGCTTCCATTCAGCCGGGCTCGGACCGCAACATTGTATCGATGTTTTCAGCAGCGAGGCCTCAGAGCTAAAGCTGCCCCAGAATAAAAAAAAAAAAAGAAAAGAAAACAAGGAGCGGTTGGAAGCTTTAGTCACTCGCCAGCCGGAAAACAGCCCTCAGCCCCTCACCCAGACTGGCAAGGCACCCCAGTGGGGACCCCCACCCTGAGCCAGGACACCCTTCAGGGCAAACCAGCCAGCCCCTACCCATGCACCAGGCCTCTATCCTATATAGTAAAAGGGTAATATGCCTCCCAGCACCGGGATCAGCGGAGCAGCAAGGCTCCCAGCACCGGGATCAGCGTGACAGGGGGCAGCGCCCAAACCCCCTGATCGCCCTGTGGCTCTGTGAGTGACAGGGGGCGGGGCCACAACCTCCCTATCCGCCCTGCTCTGTTCGTGACAGGGGAAGACACCCCAACCCCCTGATCTGCCCTACTCTGTGCCTGATAGGGGAGCTCCCCAATCCCCTGATTGCCCTGCAGCTCTGTGTTTGACAGGGTGCAGCACACCAACCCCCTGATCGGCCCTGCTCTGTGCGTGACAGGGGGCAGCGCCCAACCCCCTGATTGGCCCTGCTCTGTGCGTGACAGGGGGTGGCGCCGCAACCTCCCCATCGACCCTGCCTTGAGTGTGACAGGGGGTGGTGCCCCAACCCCCCAATCGGCCCTACCCTGAGCGTGACTGAGGGTGGCATTGCAACCTCCTGATCCGCCCTGCTCTGTGCATGACGGGGCGGCGCCCCAACTCCCCAATCGGCCCTGCTCTGAGCCTGACCAGGGGCTGCACTTAGGGATTGGGCCTGCCCTCTGCCACCCGGGAGCAGGCCTAAGCCAGCAGGTCGTTATCTCCCGAGGGGTCCCAGACTGCGAGAGGGCACAGGCCGGGCTGGGGGACCCCCTCCCCCCAGTGCACAAATTTTTGTGCACCGGGCCTCTAGTCTTACATAATAAAAGAGTAATATGCAAATTGACTGAATGGTGGAATGGCAGGTTGCTACGTCGTGCACTGACCACCAGGGGGGCAGATGCCCAATGCAGGAGCTGCCCCCTGGTGGTCAGTGTGCTCCCACAGGGGGAGTGCTCAGTGGTGCCCCCAAGGCTCCCAGACTGCTAGAGGGCACAGGCCGGGCTGAGGGACCACCCCCCAGTGCACAAATTTCGTGCACCAGGCCTCTCATCAATTATAATTACCTAGCCAGACAGTCTAACTACACTATCGTTGCACAACAAAAGGGCTTCAAAATTATTAAGACGTGTCAACTGGCATTTACTTCAACCTCTATAATCTCCACTTTCAATAGAGGATATTAATTAGCATTAGCAATGTTAGAAATAATTTATTGGCAAAATGAATGTCTTTCAAGATACGTGAATTGGTTAAAAATACTACAAAGGTACTTCATCCCTCAAAGGAACAGGGGTACAAGATTCTGAGATGCACAGCAGGTTACACCTTCTGTAGAATATTTCCAAAATGACTTTAAATGTTTGAGTAGTTGATGCTATATACTATTTTCTTATCATCAGATATACATACAGATATATCTAGCCTATTAACATTATTGGAAAATTTTGCCATATTAGCATCTCATTAATTTTAGGAGGCTCCTAGGAGACCACAGTTGACTTTGTACAGTTGATTAATCTCATTTGGAACAGGGTTGGACCTTCCCTCTACCTGGTTGTATGTGTGTCCACTGCTGGAGTCCATTCATTGTCTTCACTAGCTGAGTTTAGACGGAGACCCCCAAAAGCTAGTAACCTTTGAAGTTCTAGCAAAGGTCAGAACTGTGCACCACCCAGTTAATCTAGGAACCACCCAGTTAATTTAGGTAATAATAGTTGAAGCATCATCCCCACCTTAGTTCACTTAATTCCTTAGATACTTATGTAGATCCTTGTTGATTATTGTTGATCAGATACTCTGCCTATTCCTGGAAATCATCTATTGATGAGCTAATCAGATACTTTGTCTATTCCTGGAAATTGTCTGCTGATCTGTGTGTCATTGAACCCCCCTTACCCTAAGGGCTACTCCAGATCAATAAAAGATTGGAGCAGCCTGAGCATGGGTGGAAGTCCTTCGGGACTTGCCCGCCTGGTCCCCAATATTGCAAAATTATCTTGTGTCTTTTTCTCTCATTTGTTGTGCGGCTCCTCTTTCAGATACCGAACCCTACTCCACGCAGAACGTGGAGGGAGTGTTACTCGACAGTCCACTAGTGTTAATCAGCTCTTCCTGTATTGATACATTTCTCACTTGTAGAATTATTCAGTTCCCTGCTGTGTGTGTGTTCTTATACATACACACACACAAAACCACATGTACTTGAAATTACTTTTAAAAATTAAAATATTCTATCATATTCATTCTGTTGTCTTACAACTAATGCTTTGTACAGTTTGGCTCTTTCTGTTTCGAGTATCATTATAGTCTCAGTTTGGATTATTTAACTATAATTATTCTCCCTTTTGATGCTCCAAGGACTCCAGTGTGGCCCTTGTAAGCCTGCGCATTTCTTGAAGCTTACACACGATTTTTGAAGCATTCTTTTTCATTCTAGCAACAACAGGTTCCTGGCCAATCCTGATTTTTCGGTGTTCAGCGTCCTGGACTCCACAACACTTCAAGGAACTACATGGTTCCTTCTGGTAGAGAATAGTATTACACACACACACACACACACACACACACACACACACACAC
>NW_005354054.1:0-513 GCF_000412655.1 Myotis brandtii | reverse complement strand
GGCCTTGCAGCGGGTCAGAAAGCAAGGGTGGCTCTCTCGCGGAGCTGCTCGCCAGCACTCGGGACGCGGAGTCGCAGAGAGGCGAGGAGTCGTGGAGACGCCATTGCTGCTTGCTCCGCCCTGGTGATTCCTTGAGACCCCGCCCTACTCAATTTACATCCCTGCCCAAGCTGTGCCAGTGGCACAAAAGGAACCACCTGCGCTTTTGCAGCATAACCCAACAAACTGCAGATTTCAACTCCTCGCATTCATAAGGCACACACTCAAGAAGCAGAATCAGGTTCGGAGGAAGCCGGAGCCGGACCCGGCTGGGCCAGTGACATGGAACCGCTGTACCAGCAAACACACAAGCAGGTCCACCAGATCCAGTCTCACATGGGACACCAGGAGACAGCAGACAAGCAGTCTGTGCACTTAGTAGAAAATGAAACCCAAGCAAGCATAGCAGATATTCAGCCAGCTAGAAAGCCTGGAGGTTTTGTCCAGCAAGGAGCCTCCCAACAAAAGACAGAA
>NW_005354053.1:0-1305 GCF_000412655.1 Myotis brandtii | reverse complement strand
AATCTTTGACTTGATTCTTGGGATCCTCTATTCTACTATTGAATCTCTGTGTATTAGTCTTTATTTCAGTCAGTGCATGTTTATTTCTGATTGGTCATTTTCCATTTTTTTTTTTTTGCATTCTCACTAAGTTCCTTGAAGGTCTCACTAAGTTCCTCAAAGGTTTCACTAAGTTTCTCAGAGGTTTCTAGAAGATTCTTAAGTAACCTTATAACTGGTATTGAACTCTATATCCAGTAGTTTGCTTTCTTCCATTTCTTTCATTTGTGACACATTTCTTTGTCTCTTCAGTTTGGCTGCTTCCCTGTGTTTGTTTACCTCCGGCTAATTGACTGTGAGGACCAGCTGTTTCTACAGTGGAAGAGCTGCTGTGCAGGAGACACCCTTATGGGGCAGGACTTGCTTCAGTGGGGCTTTGGAGCTTACTGAGTCTGCCCCTTGAGTGTGTCACTTATGGATGTGAAGAGTTATAATCTGGTATGGCCTCACACTGACCACTGGGTACACTGGCTCTTGGATCTCCAAGGAGGTGCAAAGTCAGCCACTTTCTGGGGACACCCAGCAGGAGCTACAGAGAATCTGAAGATTTCTCCTCTTTGTATGGGGTTTGGAAGTGCCCAGATGAGGCTCAGCTGTGAAGCAAGGCAGGCTGTTGCAGTGCCTGCCTTTGCTTTCTTTAGATAGCTTTAGGGCTCCCTGAACCAGCTGCAGTTTGACAGGTTTTAGGCTGAGAAAGGACAGGCCATTCATATGCAAAAACCATTGCACACAGCTTGGGTAGGGTTGTAAATTGGGTGGGATGGGGTATTCGGGAGTCTCCAGGATGGAGCAAACAGCATGGCTGCCAGTCAGTCCTGCACTAGAGAGGTGTGACTGCTGCTGCATGCACCTCTATCTGGAAGAGAGCTGCCCCTGCATTCCTGCCCTGATGCCAGACAGTCCAGTTTCTCCCTGTATGTGTCTGGGTCCCCAAAAGACTCGCTGGGCACTGGAGATCAGAGCACACAGAAGCTTGTATCCCCTTCTGATTAAAAAGCAGCACACCCAAGTGCTAGCCCCTTCTGCACCTCTGCACCTCCATGCCTCCGCACCTCCTACCAATCTCAATGCTCTTTCTTCGTTATTTTTCTAGTTGTAGTACTTCTACTAAGCCGGGTTTCCCACGGTTCTGGATGATACTTGTTATGTATTTTAGTTGTAATTTTGATATGGTTGTGGGAGGCAGAAAGTACAGGTGTTTACCTATGCCACCATCTTGGTTCTCCAGAGTTGTTTTTTAAAATATATTTTTATTGGTTTCAGAGA
>NW_005354052.1:0-1445 GCF_000412655.1 Myotis brandtii | reverse complement strand
ATCAAACCTGGGACCCTTTAGTCCGCAGGCTGACACTTATCCACTGAGCCTAACTGGCTAGGGCTGAAATGATTCTTAATCATTAAGCATTCCAGCTATACAAAAAGTTCTTAAGATGCCGATTATAAAAATTAAATGAGCAAAAGCTAGTGATCATTTTCTACCCCTGCCATACAAATGAGTATAAACTTGCAGATGACAACACCCTGTGTTGTCTCCCTCTCTACTCAGAAGTCTAGGCAGGGCTCAGCTGGCTCCCTGCAGACAGTCTCACAAGACAAGTCACAAGCTGAGGCTGTAGTGCTCATCTGAGGTTTGGCGTCCCCTTCCAAGCTTGCCGGCTGGGAGCAGAATTGGCTTCCTTGCCTGTGTCAAGTCCCTGGTTCAGGCTGGCTGTCAGCAGGGCGTCACTCCCAGCTCCTAGAGGCCCCTCTCAGATCCTTCCACCGGCCCTCCATATCCCAAGTCAGTAACAGAGAGCCTGCCTCACAGGAACCTCTCTCAGGAAGAGTTCAGTCCCATTAGGGGCTCAGCTTGTCAGGTCATGCTCACCCAGGATAATCTCTTTCTTCTGGTCAACTGTGGTCAGCACAAACCCAATCAGGGGTGATTGCCCATCATATTCACGGGCTTCCCCCACATTAGAGGGAAGAAAAGTATATGAGGTAAGAGCACAGGGGGCGATATCCTTAGGGGGAATTTTAGAATTCAGCTTGCGTTTTCCACCCTCTGACCCCAATAATTCCTGTCCGTCCCAAGAGCAAATGCATTAAGTCTTTCCAATGTCCCCCATGGTCTCATCCCATTACAGCCTCAGCTAAAATCCAATATCTCATCTAAATCGTGTTAGCTTAAAGTCCAAGTTCTCACCACTTCAAATCAAATACAGGAAATGGAGGTGTGACAGTCAGGAACTTGACAATGTCTGGTTTATAGTGGCTAATGGAGCCATGAGATGGTTTATTAACTGATATTTAGGAAACCAAGTATGCAAATGTCACTGGATTCCTGGAGTTACAGATATGGAAGCACATGGATATGGTGAGATTTAGGGATTTGACTAGAAGACCTGGTGCTGTTTTTTCAACCAAAACTAACATCAATGGCAGGACACTGAGGAGGTACCTAAGCAGGTACTGACCACACCTGTAGGAGCCCCTCTTCACCAACACGGAGATAACAATGAAGGTACTGCCCTAGCTGGTTTGGCTCCTTGGATAAAGCGTAGGCCTGAGGACTGAAAGGTCCCAGGTTTGATTCCAGTCAAGAGCACATGCCCGGGTTGCAGGCTCGTTGCCCAATAGGGGGCGTGCAAGAGGCAGCCGATCAATGATTCTCTCTTATCATTGATGTTTCTATCTCTCCCTCTCCCTTTCATTCTGAAATCAATAAAAATACATTTTTTTAAAAAAGAAGGTACTATTATTGGTGTCATCTGCACTCTA
>NW_005354051.1:0-522 GCF_000412655.1 Myotis brandtii | reverse complement strand
TTCCAGGTCTTGGCTATTGTGAATAATGTAGAGCCAGTGTTTTCACAAGAATTATCTCCCCACGCGCTGTCTCTCTGAGGAAACCTAGACAGAGTAGTTAGCTGTGCAGCAAGATTGGTGGGTGACTGAGTCGGGATCAGAGCCCAGGCAGTTTCACTGATCAGTTCCCATCACTGATCTGTTTGTGCAATGTCCGTGTTCCCCGATAGACTAGTGGATCTAGGACAGTGGTTCTCAACCTGTGGGTCGCGACCCCTTTGGGGGTCGAACGACCCTTTCACTGGAGTCGCCCAAGACCATCGGAAAAACATATATAAATTACATATTGTTTTGTGATTAATCACTATGCTTTAATTATGTTCAATTTGTAACAATGAAATTGGGGGTCACCACAACATGAGGAACTGTATTAAAGGGTCTCGGCATAAGGAAGGTTGAGAACCACTGATCTAGGAGGACAGGATCCATGCCTCCTTGTTGAATGCATGAATGAATGAATGCATGAATGAATGAATGAATGAA
>NW_005354050.1:721585-721911 GCF_000412655.1 Myotis brandtii | reverse complement strand
TTTTCTAGACCCCTCAAAGCACAGGTACCACATCAGAAGGGAGACCACAAATGCCCTCACTGTTATTGAATTAGTTGCTGACTATTAACTATCTTGTACCCATCTATGTAAAAGAAATATGTGCCGCTCTAACAGGTTTGGCTCAGTGGATGGAGCGTCGGCCTGCGGACTGAAAGGTCCCAGGTTTGATTCTTGTCAAGGGCATGTACCTTAGTTGTGGGCACATACCCAGTAGGGAGTGTGCAGGAGGCAGCTGATCAATGTTTCTCTCTCATCGATGTTTCTAACTCTCTATCCCTCTCCCTTCCTCTCTGTAAAAAATCAAT
>NW_005354050.1:720467-721527 GCF_000412655.1 Myotis brandtii | reverse complement strand
TTTTATTCTATCACCAATGGATTTAATACATGTAAGTCTTATTTGGATTGTACTGTATCAAATAAGGTGCAAAACTGCCATTCTCTGGAGCATTTTCTCAATCCTTTGAGATTTTGCTTCCCAGCAATTGTCAGTTTGGCTCAAATAAACTCACAAAAATTCTTACAGGTTTGAATATTTCTTAGGTTGACATAACCCAAACTGATCCATTTCCTCAACATAATTTTAAAACCACACAGCTAGGGGTGCAAAGGGGAGTGTGTGTGTGTGTGTGTGTGTGTGTGTGTGTGTGTAAGAAAGAGGAGAGAGGGAGAGAGAGAGAGTGAGGGAGAAGGAGAGAGAGAAAGAGGGAACAGGGAGGGAGACAACCTCTCTAAATCCTTAAGTCCCTTTTAAATAACAGATACATAATAAAAACCTAAAGGAAACCACATTAGAAACACAGAGAGGTTTGCAAAACAAGAGGCTTCTTTCATCCCAAAAATACCAAACCAACACAAGGGGAGAAAAAATGAATGCAATGGATCCATGTGCCAAAGTTTTGGTCCTGCCTCATGGAGACACTACAAGCAAAGCCAAAACAAATGTGATAATTCACCTGATTCATTCCCAGGCTGTACCTCAAACACACTATGTATTTGCCGGCTCACTGGTCAACACAGAGAAAAACACTTGTTTTCATTCTCAGTAAGGAACTCTGGGAGGTAACTTGGGCAGGCACCAAGAGAACAGCATTAGAGGAAAATGGGAGGGCTGGGGGCAGAGAAAGAGCGAACCAGTATGTGGCCTGCAAACTACAACAATGCAACCTCCATGAACAATTCGCCTCTGTCCTCTGGTAGATGTAGGTGTGCTGTTCTGTTGTGCTGTGTTTGTTTTTGTTGTGTGTGAGTGTCACTCGATGTGCCCTGGCATTTCCCCTCAGTCGGGGGAGTGGAGGTTGGGGTTCGGGTTTGGGAGAGCTCGGGTGAGGGCAGAGGAGGTGGGCAGGAGCCCGCAGCCATGGGCTGGGTGGGTACCTGTAGGCGCTGTGCCTCCTGAAGCTGCTTTCTGTGCAGTC
>NW_005354050.1:718534-719770 GCF_000412655.1 Myotis brandtii | reverse complement strand
TTCCCCACACCTCACTGATCCCCATTCCCAGGCTGTGCCTTAAACACACTATGTATTTGCTGGCTCACTGGTCAACCCAGAGAAAAACACTTGTTTTCATTCTCAGTAAGGAACTTTGGGAGGTAACTTGGGCAGGCACCAAGAGAACAGCATCAGCAAACTAATTAACCACATAGGAACTAGAGGCTCTTGCACTCTGCCTAGAACCCCACCTAACCATTTCAGATAAGAATTCCAAAGTGTCCCCATTTACCCTTTATTCTTATAGGAAATCTCATCCTCATTAGACAATCCTTGTCATGTAGCGTCTGTGCCATGTTTTGCTTGTATGTGGCATTGAGAGGTCTAAACATATCCCTTAGCCAAGGCGGCTGCTTTTTCCAGAAAAAGCCCTCCTAGATAACAGATAAATATAAATTCTGCGTTTCCCTTGTTTCTCCTGCCACAAAACATGCTGTCCTGTTTCCCAGTCCCACTGCTCCACTAGGGGACGCTGTGCTATTGTCCTGTGTGCGGTTGGCACCATTCTGCATCTCATATTGCTAAGCCACCAGCAGTTATCTGTGGTCATTTAGGTCTATTATTAAATCTTATTCACTCAGAATTTCTTTCACTCACTCAGGCATTTAACTCTCACTGACTTAATGTGATGTAGTAATGACTCTCCTCTCTTTGCAGGAGTGGAGGAACCAGTACATTCACTTGGAATCATGCGTCGAAGGATCTGTGTTGGACACAGAAGTAAGTAGGTAGGTTTGGTGCTGGGCTGAGCTGGAGGGAGCCGAGGAGCACACACATGACCTGCAGTGGGGTCCACAGAGGCTGAGGCAGGACAAGTGAATGGAGCAGTGGCCCCACCAGTATGTTTCCTGAAATAAAGTCCTGAGGAGGGAAGTCGCAGGCAGTTACTGCTCACATATTCTTCTTTATCTCCAGCAACTCCTTGATGGCTATCCAACAGTTAGGAAGGGTTTTTTGTTGTGTTTTTAATAAAAATGCTTGATTATTTATTTTAGTTCTGGATTTCAGAGAGAGGAAGGAAAAGGGGGGAGAGAGAGAGAGAGAGAGAGAGAGAGAGAGAGAGAGAGATTAGCTGCCTACCGCCTGCCCTCCTACTAGAATTGAATTTGAAACCGGGCCTTTGCCCTCACCTCCTGATGCATGGGACAAAGTTCAACAAACTAAGCCACACTGACTTGAAGTAACCACAAAGGATGGTTTGAAATTAAAACTTTT
>NW_005354050.1:712792-713247 GCF_000412655.1 Myotis brandtii | reverse complement strand
AAATTCTACAACTAGAAGGAAAGAGAAAAGCACACTGAGACTCAGAGGAGGTACGGAAGTAAAGTGCAGAGGTACAGAGGCGCACACGGCAAGGGCTGGCGGGAGAGAGTCACAAGCCCCCGACTGCTCTGAACTCCAGTTCCGGGTGAGTCTCTGGGGACCTAGACTCATACAGGGAGAAACTGGACTGACTGGCAGCAGGCAGAACTCAGAACTCGAGGGCGGCTTTCTCTCGGGGGTGCCTGCAGCGATTACTGGGACACTGAGATGCGGTTGGGGGGAGGGGGCCTTAGGGCAGGGCTGAGGATCAGCCATAGCTGCTTGCTCCACCCTGTTGATTCCTTGAGACCCCGCCCCACCCAAGCTGCTGCAGAGGCTTTTGCATATGAATGCCCTGGCCCTTAGCAATCTGAAAATTACCTAACAAACTGCAGCTGGGCCAGACAGACCCAGAA
>NW_005354050.1:706321-709550 GCF_000412655.1 Myotis brandtii | reverse complement strand
ATTGAAGAAGGTGGTGAGCAGGGTACACAAGTGAAGGTGGTCAACCTGAGTCACATCTGAGGAGAGTTCTCAGACTCAGTAGAGGTGAAGTCAATGAGGAAAGGAACATGGGTAAGAATAGGCAGTAAGGTCAATAAAAAGCCAGATCATGAAGTCAGTCAGAGAAGCTTATGAAGACATAATTATAACGTGAAAAGTCTGGGAAATCTAAGCCTCACTCATTCATTCAGAGGAATGAAAATGGTCCATGAGAGGTTGGGTGAGTGGGAAGACATCAACCAAAGAACTTGTATGCATATATGCATAGCCCATGGAAAAGAGACAATAGTGTGGTAAAGGCCTGGGGTGGGGGGCGGGGAGGACTGGAAGAGACAATGAAGGGGAAAAGGAGGATATATGTAATACTTTCAACAATAAAGATTTTTTTAAAAAGTCATGGCTAATAATAATAAAAATAAAATGGTCCATGAAAAAAGAATGATGGTTGAATTGAGGCACATACCTGGTAATTAACTATACTTCTGGGGCTCTGTGAAAGTAAAATTGGACAGCACTTAAATGGAATAATGTTTCTACAATGCATTAAAGAATGTTTAAACAGCCGCAACCGGTTTGGCTCAGTGGATAGAGCGTCGGCCTGCGGACTGAAAGGTCCCAGGTTCGATTCCGGTCAAGGGCATGTGTTTGGGTTGCGGGCACATCCCCAATGGGGGATGTGAGTCATGGCTAATAATAATAAAAATAAAATGGTCCATGAAAAAAGAATGATGGTTGAATTGAGGCACATGCCTGGTAATTTACTATACTTCTGGGGCTCTGTGAAGGTCAAATTGGACAGCACTTAAATGGAATAATGTTTCGACAATGCATTAAAGAATGTTTAAACATTTTTCTGGGAACTGAAGGGAGTTCTGAATAGGCAGTTTGGGAGTGATGATAAAGCATCCTTTGGGTTATAACTCATGAGAAATTTGGTCAAAGCACACATATCTTAAAACCACATCATAGTAAATGCAAGCAAGATTCTTCCTGTGAACATTTCTTAAATTAAGGGGCAGCATAAAATGACATGGGGCTTTAACATCATTAAATTTGGGTTTGACCTCGAGCTTCCACTTGTATTGTCATGAACTTTAAGTAAGTCCCTTCACCCTCCCGAGTTTACGTTTCTTTATCTAATAACAATAATAATCACAATAAAATGGGGCCCAGCGGATGGGTGTAGCGAGGCATCCGTAGGCGTTCTGAAATGCCAGCCTGTTACCCTGAGTTCAGTGCTTCCTGCGGTGGAGCTGGGAGTGTGCCCCTGGGCCCCTTCACTGGAGATTTCGGGGAAAGCTGCTCTGGTCTCAGACCTTGGGCTCCGTGGGCATCCCTGGCTGAAGAACATGACCCTCCATGATGGCACGGGAGCCGGGCGGCCCTGCAGCCAGGAAGGCCAAGCTGGGAGCGCCCCGAGGACGCTGTGGGTGGTCCCCAGCCATTTAAGTGAAATGTCAGCCCGGAAAACAAAACCGCCCCTTCCCGCCTCTTCCCCAAGGCACCTGCCTGAGGGGTCATTTCATGAACCAGTTTTGTCTAAAATCCTAACATTCGAGATGCACGAGGAGGCCACCTGTGCTGCCGTGGAGAGTTCTCTCTCGAAAATCAGTGCCTGCGAGCAAGGGCCCCGCTCAGAGGACCTGAGGCGGCTGAGGTGCTGAGGCTGGACTCTGGGGCGCCCCGTCGCCCGGAAGCCGTGTCTCCATCCCTCCCTCCCCCCTGGGCTCAGCTCCCAAACCGCCATGGTTTCCTTACTGTCGGTCGGATTCGCAAAGGGCACCGACTCCAGCATTCCACCTTTAAGGGTTCCGCGCAGACCCTTGAGTCGCCAGCGGCACTGCGCCTGCGCCAGGCTGTGCGAGGGGCGGGGCCAGCTCGGCACCTGACCTCTCCTTGGCCCCGCCCACTCCGGGATTCTTCGCCTGAAGATTCATTCCTCCCAAAACAGACTATGGAGTGCTAGGTAGTTAGCACTAACTGCTGAATTTTTAGAATTGTTTCCACTTCCTGACTCTGAGAAATGACCACCAAAGATGTAATCCTTTGGCCGTGCCGTCAAGCGATGGTCTGCGCGGGGTCATCCCGGCGCGGGTCCCCCCTCAGCGCTCCCACCACCCGCCTACTCCCACCCCAGCCCCACCCCCGCTGCAGAGCAGAGCCATGCAGAAGTCGGGTGATACACACCGACAAGGTAACCCTGGGTTATAAATTAGGTGAAAGTCATGACAGGCAGAGTGAGGTGAGGCGGGCGGGTGGTGACTGGAGTGACTGGAGGGCTTACTGAACATGGGGGAGGGAAGGGTCTCCAAGAAGATGACATCTGAGAGGCACCAGCCATGGAGAGCAGGACAGGCCTAGTGCCCAGCAAGTGCAAAGGTGCTGCGGTGCGCGAGTGCCCGGGGCAGTAGAGGAGCCGTGAATGTACTCAATGTCTCCTAGCTGGAGAACTGAAATGTTCAATGGGATGAGGTGCAGAGTGGAGCAGACCAGGTACAAGAGGAAGCCAGCAGCCAGATTATGAAAGGCACATAGACACTTGGATAAAGTCTGCAGTGAGATGCATTGAAAGGTTTTTAGAAGGTGACCTGATGCATTGTGATAGATGTTATAACAAGACCACTGGGTAAAGGGGGAATATCTATCTGCCTTGACTTATGTGGGAGATAAAACTGTCAGAACCCATTGTGGGAAGCCTTGGTTTCTGTTCCAAACCTCTTTCCCTCCAACGCTGGGGCTGTTTGGAGCAGAGGAAGCAAAGGAGTTTCTAAATCGGAAAACCAGCAGCTGCAGGACTCCAGGGCAAGGCCAGGCATTCCCAGGTTGCCTGGGCCTTAAGTCACTGGCAGTGCAGCAGGCAGCGCACAGGAATGTGTCCAGGCCAATGGTCTGGCAGGGGGTGGGCAGCAGGCAAGCAAGGACAATGCAGCACTGGACCCTCAGTGCAGGCCCCTTAGGGTCCCCAGCTGTTACCCTACAAGGGTGTGGGGGGGGGGAGACACACCCTTTTTGTACTTCTAGGCTCCACCCTGACCCCCAAGTAAAATGATCCTTTGGAGGCTCAAGGGCTGCCTAGGGGCTTCTGAAGGGGATGTGGGAGAAAAAAATACAACTTTCATTCCTATTGATTTGTATTTTACTCTTTTGATTTTTAATTTATTGTGGGTTTTTTTTTCAAATAAGCAGCACA
>NW_005354050.1:681210-706170 GCF_000412655.1 Myotis brandtii | reverse complement strand
AATATTATTCAGTGCCCCCACTTGCTACAATATGAACTTGGAGGACACTATGCTATGTGAAGAAAGTCAAAGACAGAAAGGCAAATACCGTATGATCCCATTTGTATAAGGTGTCAGAGTGGTCAAATTCACAGGATAGAAAGTAGAGTGGTGGTTGCCAGGGGTTGGAGAGCAGCCATGGGTAGAGTTTCAGTTTTGTAAGATGAAAAAGTTCTGGAGATGGATGGTGGTGATCATTGCACAACACTGTGAATATACTTAATGTCACAGACCTGTAAACTATAAAATTGTTAGGATGGGCTCGGTCAGTGTGGCTCAGTGTTGAAAGTCTATGAATCAGGAGGTCACAGTTCCCCAGTCAGGGCACATGCCTGAATTGTGGGCTCAGTCCTCACTAGGGTGTGTACAGGAGGCAGCTGATCACTGATTCTCTCTTCACTGATGTTTCTATCTCTCCCTCTCCATTGGTGTCTGAAATCAATAAAAATATAGTTTTTTAAAAGGGTTAAGATGGTCAATTTTATGGTATGGGCATTTTTTTTTAAATATATTTTATTGATTTTTTACAGAGAGGAAGGGAGAGAGATAGAGGGAGGTCACAGTTCAATGCCCAGTCAGGGCACATGCCTGGATTGTGGGCTCAATCCACACTAGGGTGTGTGCAGGAGGCAGCTGATCACCGATTCTCTCTTCATTGATGTTTCTATCTCTCCCTCTCCTTTGCTCTCTGAAATCAATAAAAATATAGTTTTTAAAAGGGTTAAGATGGTCAAGTTTATGGCTTGGGCATTTTACCAAAATTTTTTAAATAAGAAAAATGCAAAGAGTACAGAAGTCACTCTTCCACTTCTGTCCAACAGCCATCCAATTTCTTCACCCAAAACACCTAACATCACCAGTCTTTGTGTATCTTTCCAGAGTCTATGTATATACACGCAAATCCATATGAAGATATAGACAGGTTCATATGGGGAGGAACTAAAGCCTAATACACTGTGATACAGGGGTTCAGTGAGACAGACTTGAGACCCTTTGAGCTCGTATATTAACAAATGATGCCCTTATAATGGTTGTGGACTTGATTCCAGGCTCCAAGTCTTGCTCCGTATAATATCAGCCATGCTAACAACCTATAGATTTTTGTGGGCACAAAATTCCTTGAACCCAGCATGTAAAGAAGACACATGTGTCAATATAGTGTTTGGTTGTTTGGGGGGGAAACTTCCAATCAGAATAACAGAGCCCTGGCCAGAGTGGCTCTGTGGCTTGTATGTTCTCCCGTACACCACAAGGTTGTCAGTTGGATTCCTGGTCAGGGCACACACCTGGGTTGCAGGCTCAATCCCCGGCAATCGATGTTTTGGTCTCATATCGATGTTTCTCTCTCCTTCTTTCCCTTCTCTCTCACATTTTAAAAATATCTTTTAAAGAATTTAAAAGAACAAAACAATTTACTCAATCCCCACGTTTCCATAGAAGGGGATTAAGCCAGACTTAGTTGGACCATGTGTCCCATGGCTACAGGTCCTGTGGAGAGGGAGCCTGCATGGAATGCATCACGCTTATAGGGAAGGTGAGGCAGGGACATCTATACCACCACCATGAAAGCTGTTGGAGGAAAGAAATGATCTCATTGGAAAAGGGGACTATTTTTCCATTACTTGCTGGTACCTGCTGAGCTAGCGATCTGGTGAGCTACTGAAAGGGGACAGGAAATGAGTCTCCAGGACGATCCCATTTGTTGTTCCTCACTTGGGCAGGCACCAAGAGAACAGCATCAGCAAACCAATTAACCACATAGGAACTGGAGGCCCTTACACTCTGCCTAGAACCCCACCTAACCATTTCAGATAAGAATTCCAAATTGTCCCTATTCATTTACCCTTTATTCTTATTGAAAATCTCATCCTCATTAGACAATCCTTGTCATGTAGCTTCTGTGCCATGTTTGGCTTCTATGTGACATTGAGAAGTCTAAACGTATCCCTTAGCCAAAGTGGCTGCTTTTTCCAGCAAAAGCCCTCCTAGAAACGGACACATAAATATGAATTCTGCATTTCCCCTGCTTTCTCCTGCCACAAAACATACTGGGCTGTTTCCCAGTCCCACTGCTCCACTGGGGGACACTGTGCTATTGTCCTGTGTGTAGTTGGTACCATTCTGCATCTCATATTGCTAAGCCACCAGCATTTATCTGTGGTCATTTAGGTCAATTATTAAATCTTGTTCACTCAGAATTTCTTTTACTTAAACAGGCATTTAAGTCTCACTGAATTAATGTGATTTAGTAATGACCCTCCTCTCTTTGTGTGTTGTTAGGGTCTCAGCCACCACTTCAGCAGTTTCCTTGCAGGTGGGAAAGGCCTCTACCAGGGTGTCTACCATGGTAAGCAGATACCTGGTCTTTTTGTGGGGAGGCATATGGGTGAAGTCTACCTGCCAGTGCTGCCCTGGGAGGTGTCCCCTCATTTGATGGGTGGGAAAGTTGAGGCGCATTCCTCCCTGGGGTGAGACAGCCGCACACGTGGGACAGGAGAAGCAGGCACTCGTGATCACCTCTCGCAGTGTGGGCGAGGTGAAGAGGGTTAGGCCAGGGGTGGGCAAACTTTTTGACTCGAGGCCCACAATGGGTTCTTAAACTGGACCGGAGGGCCGGAACAAAAGCATGGATGGAGTGTTTGTGTGAACTAATAAAAATTCAAAGTAAACATCATTACAAAAAAGGGTACGGTTTTTTTTTTTTTTAGTTTTATTCATTTCAAACAGGACGGATCCGGCCCGCGGGCCGTAGTTTGCCCACGGCTGGACTAGACCATTTATGGGATCTCTTTGAGATTTTACCCAAAGGTAGGGAAAGAACACCATTGCAGCTTTTATTATTCTTTTCATTATTATAAGTTGAAACAGTGGTCCAATGTGCAAAGACCAGTGGATCTGTTGGGCAATGGCCCCTGCTTGGACCCAAGGAAGGGCGATTTTGTTATTTATAAAGATCCATCCCTCAGGACCGGGAGAGCCTCCCCGCTGCAGGAGTTTATTTTTCTCATCTTCTGTATATTGAGGGGTAATGGAGGGAAGGGAAAGGAACAGGACTGGGGCTGGGGACCCTCTACCCTGAGTTAAGCCTTTGGCCACCGCGTCTGCTTGGGCGTTTCCCCGTGTAACCAGCGAGGAGTCAGTCTGATGGCTTCGGCAGTGCATGATGGCTACCTGGGAGGGAAGCTGTAAGGCATCAAGTAAGCGTGTTATGAGTCTAGTGTTGATAATAGGTGAGCCTTTAGTAGAGAGAAAGCCCCTCTCCCTCCAAATTATCGCGTGACAATGGGCTATCAGAAAGGAATACTTGGAGTCTGTATATATGTTTACCCTCTTCCCTTTGGCCAGATGTAGGGTGCCGGTCAGTGCGATGAGCTTGGCCTTTTGAGAGGTGGTACCCTCTGGGAGTCGGGCCGCCTCCAGGGTCCGCTGGGGTATTACTACCACACAGGAGGCTTTCCGACGTCCCTGGGGGTCCAGGCACGAGCTACCATCCACAAACAGAGTAAGGTCAGGATTGGAGAGAGGAGAATCTGGGAGTCCTGCCCGAGGTGAGTGAGGGCCTCAACGACCTCGGGGCAGGAATGCGTTGAGGCAGGTTGGGTGGAGGCAGTGGGAAGGAGAGTGGCTGGGATTAGGGCTGGGGACTGGGTCAGGGAGATGTCAGGATTCTCGAGGAACAGGAGATGGAGTTCCTGCATGCAAGAGGGGCAAGGAGAGATAAGGATCGGTGGGACAGGAGATCCTGTAGTCTGTGGGTGGAGAAGACCTGTAAGGGTTGTTGGAGGCAGAATTTTGGGGCCTCCTTGGTGAGAGCGGCAGCTGCAGCCAGAGCCCGGAAGCAAGGCTGCCATCCCTGGACCATGGGGTCAAGCTGTCTAGACAGGTAGGCTACGGGGGTGATGGCTGGCCCTAGGGGCTGGGTGAGGACCCCAATAGCCATTCCCTGTCTTTCATCAGTAAATAGTTGGAACAGCTTAGAGGTGTCCAGGAGAGAAAGGGTGGGGGATGCCAGAAGGGCATTCCGGAGCTTAGAGAAAGCCTGACAAACCAGGGAGGGTGAGGAGCGGGGGCCCGCTGGTGTTTCTTTAGCAGCCTGGTATAGGGGCTTAGCTAGGAGAGCAAAGTTTGGGACCCAATGGCAGAAGAATCCTACCAGTCCCAAAAAGGATAAGATCTGCTCTGAAGAAGTGGGAGGCTGTAGGTCTCGTATTGCCTGTGCTCGGTCAACTGTCAGTCCTCAGGAATTGGGCATCAGACAGATCCCCAAGTAAGTGACGGTGGGGGCCGACAGTTGCGCCTTGGCTGGGGATACACGGTATCCCTTGTCTCCTAGAAAGTTGAGGAGACTAGATGTATGCCTCTGAGACATGTCCAGGGAGGAGCTGCAGAGGAGGAGACCATCCACATACTGGAGAAGAGTGCTGGGTTCTTACAAGCATTGTTGGAGTTATCTGGCTAGGGCCTGGCCAAACAGGTGAGGACTGTCTCTGAACCCCTGGGGCAGGACTGTCCAGGTGAGATGGTGGGATGCCTGCTCGTCTGGGTCCTCCCAAGTAAATGCAAACAGATGGAAAGAGTCTGGGTCCAGAGGGGTAGTAAAGAGGGCATCCTTGAGGTCGAGGACAGAAAAGTGGATGGTACTGAACTGGATGCGTGAAAGGAGAGTGTAAGGATGGGGACCACCGCTTCGTTGATCAGCCGGAGGTCCTGAACCAGCTGGTAGGTCCCATCTGTCTTCCTAACTGGGAGGATGGGGGTGTTGCAGGGAGAGTCGATAGGTATGAGGAGACCCTGCCCCAAAAGCTGAGTAATGAGGGTTTTGAGCCCTCGGCGGTGAGTTAGGGAGATAGGAAACTGGGGACGGGAGGGAAACGAGGTGGGGTCCTTAAGCCTGATCTTGACCGAGGCATGGAGTCTAGCAACCACCAGGGTAGAAGTATCCCACACTTTTGGGTGGAGAAGGGACACAGGCAGTGGGGGATCGACATCCTCGTGAAGGGAGGGGGCCAGGAGCAGAAGAAACAGGGAGGCTGAAGGGCTCCAAGTGAGCTGCAGAGTGGCCCCTAGTTTGGTGAGGATATCTCGTCCTAAAAGGGGCACAGGGCATGAAGGCATGACTAAGAACAAGTGGGTTATAGGGCTATCATCGAGGAGACAGGGAAGGGGTCTGGTGGCCAGCGGGCAGGTGGATTTCCCATCACTACTCATGACCGAGATCATGGAAGGAAAAAGGGGCCCTGAAAAGGAGGGCAGGACAGAGAAGGTAGCCCCCATATCAACCCGGAAGGAGACCGGCTTACCTGCTACGTTTAGTGTTACCCTGGGCTCGGCGAGGGTGATGGGGGTCGTTGAGTCCGGGCACCTTTAGTCTTCAGCCAGTCCCAGCATGGCCAGTGGCGGGTCATGACCTGGAAGGGCGGCTCCTCAATGCTGAGACGCAGAGGGCCCGTCACTTTTCCAGGGTCAGTCACGTTTCCAGTGGCCGCTTTGACTGCACGCCAGGCAGGACTTGGTTGGAGCCTGGGGCCAGGGGCACTGCTTTGCCCAGTGGCCTTCATTTCCACATTTGAAGTATTCTCCGGGTGGCGTTCGTCCTCTCATTGCACCCCCACTGCGCATAGCCCCCTTGGGACAATGCATGGCTGCTGTCGGCCACAGGGCCGCAACCAGGGCTTGGGTTTGCAGGTCTACCTTCTGTCAAAAGCAGGCCTCCAGATCTGACTCTGCCTGCTCCTCACAGGCATTAAAGACCTTAAAGGCCATGTTCACTAGATCTCAGACTGGGGTCTGAGGGCCATCCTCAGCCTTTTTTAACTTTTTCCGAATATCTGGGGCTGACTGCAAGTTGAAGTGGGTGGCTAAAACTGTCCCTCCAGCCAGGGACCCAGGGTCCAGATGAGTATACAAGGTCAGCGCCTCAGTCAGCCTATTAAGGAAGACTGCGGGGTTCTCATCTGGTCCCTGAGTGATTTCTCTGTTTGTCATAATTAACTACCTTGTGGGAGACAGCCTGTAGGCTGGCCATCAGGCATTGGAGCATCTGGTCTCGGCATCGGCATCGGCGCCCATTTTGCCCTTCGGGGGTACCTAGTTGATACGCCCAGCCCGGATCCTGGCGAGGAATGGCCTGGGTCCCCACTGGCATATTGGCATCTGTAAGGTGAACCTGATCTGCATGGTTCATTGCTGCCCCCAAGACTCTCTCCCTTTCATCTGACATTAGGATGGGAGAAAGAATGAATGGCATGAATGTCATGCCAGGTGAGGTCATAGCCCAAGAGCGGTATCGGAATTCCTTGATGAACAAGGTGGGGTTGGTGGAAAAGGACCCCAACCGCTTCTCAATCTGGGAGAGATCCGACAGAGAGAAGAGAACATGGACTCAGTCTACTCCCTCAGATGCCACAACCTCCGAGAGGGGACAGAAGAGAGGAGGGGCCTGCAAACGTGTGTGTTTGCTGACTGGGGAAGCAGGGAGGGGTGGGGGAGGGGGAGTCGCCTGGCGACTTGAGCTCCCGGCTCCTGCAACAGTGGCCACAGCAGTGTCCTGGGAGTGGGGCGGAGGAGGGGGAAGGTCAGCAGGTAGGGGAGAAGGTGTTGCCGGAGGGAGGTTGGGTAGAGAAGGGGGAGGAGAGGGTGCGGACAGTGAGGCGGAAGGAGCTTTGGGGAAAGGGCCTGGGTAGGGAGGCGGACGAGTCGGAGGGTAGGAAAGATTTTGGGGGGGGTTCAGATAAGGCGGAAAGTGGAGGAGTATCGGTAAGCAGAGTAGGGAGCAAAGGCACTTTTTTAATACAGCTGTTCAATGAGGGGCGGGGGGCATGAGCT
The DNA here is from genome assembly GCF_000412655.1 of Myotis brandtii. Lineage (NCBI taxonomy): Eukaryota > Metazoa > Chordata > Mammalia > Chiroptera > Vespertilionidae > Myotis > Myotis brandtii. The sequence goes on along the minus strand of NW_005354050.1, from coordinate 699,306 downwards.
TTGGGAGTTTCCACCGCGAGCGGGTCCCTCACGGGTTCCAGGAAGTAGTCTGTGTCGCCATCTGTCTGGTACTCTGTCCTGTTAGGAATTCCAGGGCAGGTCCATTATCTGTGTCACCATCTACCTGGTGCTCTGGCCTGTTACGGATTCCAGGAAGGGCCCAGTATCTGCGTCAGCATCTGCCTTGCGGTGGCCTGCATCAGCTCCTGGGCTTCCCTCCGACCTAACAACACCAACAGTTAGAGATTCATGCCATTCTCCATGTCTCTCACACATAAAGTTGTGGTCTTATTCGGACTAATTGGGTACCTGGGTCCATATTTCCGAGCAAAATCACCACAGACCTGGGACCTTTAAAAAGATTCCTTGCATGCTGGGCTTCCAATTCTCTGTGACTGTTTAAAATGCCCCTGCAGCCAAAACCGGTTTGGCTCAGTAGATAGAGCGTCGGCCTGCGGACTGAAAGGTCCCAGGTTCGATTCAGGTCAAAGGCATGTACCTTGGTTGCGGGATATCCCCAGTAGGAGATGTGCAGGAGGCAGCTGATCGATGTTTCTCTCTCATCGATGTTTCTAACTCTCTATCTCTCTCCCTTCCTCTCCGTAAAAAATCAATAAAATATATTAAAAAAATAAAATAAAATAAAATAAAATGCCCCTGCAATGTCTCTGGGAGACCTATATATGTGGCTTCGCATGGGATATAGGCAGGATTTTCAGTGTTGCTTACTGCATTTTTAAGCATGGGCAGCAGAAATTCAGCACTCTTTTGGGGTCACCAACCCTGCACCCAGCCCCTCTCTTTGGCCTGAGCACGCCTACCAACTCTACCATGGTAATGACAGAATGGCACACATTGCTTATAAAGTGAGACATCCCTCAGATGCTTGGTGGTTTTCAGATATGCATACCCTTGATGACCTGTGTAGTTTCACGAGTGTCCTTACAGTGAACACAAAAGTTTAAATCTCTTGTCTTTCATGATTTTGTGGGGTTTTCTGACTCAAGTGAATAATGAGCCATTTTCCGCGGTCCCCTCTGGCCGCTTACAGGAAGAGGAAGTTCCTCTCCTTATGAAATTCTACTTTAAAAATCACCAGACCCATATTTACCTTGAGCTTCCTCTTTTGTATACCTTCCTCTGACAAATCTATTTTGGAAGAAAACAACATCATGATTATTCATCACAATGACCACTCTCTCTAAAGCTTTATTCCTTCTAAGTGAAATGGTAACTTTTTTGAGGACAGAAACTCTGCCTAGTCCTTTGACTCTTCCATAGTCTTAACTTAGGACCTTGCATGCAGTTGGCAATGCATTTTATTGGCTGTTTCAGATCACATTCAGCAGATAATTCCTGATAAAAACTCTTAGAAGTAGAAAAGAAAATGAAAGTGCCTACCAGAAACCTACACAGCAGGTTTGTTTTAGGTCAAGAACAAGAGTAGAATGCCTGTTATTACTGATATTATTCATCATTGTTGAGGAGGTCCTAATTAATTTAATAGAAAAAATGAAGTACTGGAAGGAAAGAGACAAAACATATTTGCACGTGAGATATTGCACAACCTAAAAAGCCCAAGAGCATAGATTAAAATTTTATTCAGTAAGATGGCTAAATCAAGACATGCAAATCTCAATACCACAAATAACTAATTAAAAAATGAATGAAAGAGTCCATTTACAATATCAATAAAATGTATAAAAAAATAAGCTTGACAAAACATGTGTAAGACCCATTAAAATTCTTCTGAAGGACTTTAGAAAGAATACACAAAGTGAGATACCATGTTTCTAGATGGTAGTAAAGATGCCAATTCTCGTCATAGCTGGTTTGGCTCAGTGGACAGAGCGTTGGCCTGCAGACTGAAGGGTCCCAGGTTTGATTCCAGTCAAGGGCATGTACTGTGGTTGCGGGCACATTCCCAGTGGGGGGTGTGCAGGAGGCAGCTGATCAATGTTTCTCTCTTATCGATGTTTCTGACACTCTCTGTTCCTCTCCCTTCCTCTCTGTAAAAAATCAATAAAATACATTTTTTTTAAAAAGATGCCAATTCTCCTTAAATTAATCTACAAATGCAATGTAATCCTATTCAAATTCCAAGATAATTTTTTAAAAAAAACTGTCCAACTGACATTTGGTAAAGAAAATATGCAATGAAATGTATGAAAAAGATCAAAAAGTAGAAGTTTAAATTCCAAAAAGGAATTTAAAATGGAACTGGAATTATATAGTGACACAGGCCCTAGCCAGTTTGGCTCAGTGGATAGAACGTTAGCCTGTAGACTGAAGCGTCCTGGGTTCCATTCTGGTCAAGGGCACATACTCGGGTTGCAGGCTCCATTCCTATCAGGGGACATGAAAGAGGCAGCTGATCAATGATTCTCTCATCATTGATGTTTCTATCTTTCTCTCCCGCTCCCCTTTTCTCAGTAATCAATGTGTGTGTGTGTGTGTGTGTGTGTGTGTGTGTGTATATCTATAATAATAAAAGGGTAATATGCTAATTAGACCAGAAGTCCTTCTGGGCGTCATTCCGAATGTCCTGGACAAAGCCGGGGCCAGAGGAAAGCCTGGGTCCCAGGTGCCAGAGCGAAGCCTGTGCCGGCAGCCGGGGGAAGGAAGGCCTACTCTTGCACGAATTTTCGTGCATCAGGCCTCTAATATATATATATATAGTGACTAGAGGTCCGGTGCACAAAAATTTGTGCACTCGCGGTGGGTCCCTCAGCCCGGCCTGTGCCCTCTCAAAGTCTGGGACCCCTCAGAGGATGACCACCTGATGGCTTAGGCCCGCTCCTGGGGGATTTGGGCCTAAGCTGGCAATCAGACATCCATCTGACAGCCCGGGAGCCCTCGGGGGATGTCCACTTGCCAGCGGGGAGCAGGCCTAAGCTGCAGTTGGACATCGTTAGCGCTGCTGAGGAGGCGGGAGATGCTCCCACCACCACCACTGTACTGGCAGCCATCAGCAGGCTTGTGGCTGAGCAGAGCTCCCCCTGTGGGAGTGCACTGACCACCAGGGGGCAGCTCCTGCATTGAGCGTCTGCCCCCTGGTGGTCAGTGTGTGTCATATTGACCAGTCATTCCCAGTCGTTCTGCTGTTATGGTCAGTTTGCATATTACCCTTTTATTATATAGGATAGAGGCCAGGTGCATGGGTGGGGGCGGGGTGGTTTGCCCTGAAGTGTGTCCCGGATCAGGGTGGGGGTCCCCATTGGGGTGCCTGGCCAGCCTGGGAGAGGGGATGATTGATGTTTACAGGCTGGTCAAGACCCCCCCCACACACAGTGGGGACTCTCACCCCATGGAGGTTTGGCCAGCCTGGGTGAGGGGCTGAGGACCGTTTTCAGGCTGGCCAAGCCCCCCTGGCGACGGAAGCTCCCAGCTTCTCCTTTTTTTATTTTTATTCTGAGGTTTATTTACCTTCTATAATTGAAACTTTGTAGCCTTGAGGGGAGCTCAGAGCCAGCCAGGGCGGGCGGGAGGGAAGCTTGGCTTCCTCCATTGCCAGGGGCAACCCTAGCCTCCTGCTCGCTCCAGCTACGTGGCCACAGCTGGCTGAAAGCAGGTATCTGGGGTTTATTTATCTTCTATAAATGAAACTTTGTTCCTTTGAGTGGAGCTCAGAGAAGGCCGTGGCAGGCGCTAAGCTTGGCTTTCTCCATCATTGGGGCAACCAAGCCTCCTGCTCGCTCCAGCTCCGTGGCTGCCGGCTGTCATCTTGGTTTGGTTAATATGCATATAGTCACTTTGATTGGCTGGTGGGCATGGCTTAAGGTGTAGCAAAGGTATGGTCAATTTGCATGTCTGTCTTTTATTAGATTGGATACTGCTACTGGTACAAAAAAAGATAACTGGGTCACAGCAGAGAGTCCACAAAAAAGAAGATTTCAGATCAGTGAAGAAATAATGTGATATTCAATAAAACATTTTAAGACAATTGGATCTTCATGTAGGGCAGAAGTTCTCAACCTGTGGGTCGCAACCCCTTTGGGTGTTGAATGACCGTTTCACCGGAGTCGCCTAAGACCATTGGAAAACACCTATATAATTGCATGTTGTTTTTGTGATTAATCACTATGCTTTAATTATGTTCAATTTGTAACAATGAAAATACATCCTGCATATCAGATATTTACATTACCATTCATACAGTAGTATAATTACAGTTATGAAGTAGCAATGAAAATAATTTTATGGTTGGGGGTCACCACAACATGAGGAACTGTATTAAAGGGTCGCGGCATTTGGAAGGTTGAGAACCACTGATGTAGCGTGTATGTAGGTTCAGCACCCTGAACTTATAGAAGGGTAAATAGTTTTTTTTTTTCAATTTGAAAAAACAAAACAAGAAATGTTATAAAAAGAACTAGAAGAAAATATCAGACTACCTTCATACTGTGAGGTGACAAAGGCCTTGCTAACAACATCCACACCCCATAAACTATGAGAAGATCGGCAGATATGGTGACAGACTGTCTACACACAGCCTACCCTTCACAGCCCTTGCCCTCTTCCACCCTAGATTGTCCTCTTCCTGTTGATTTATGGAACTCTTTTTATATTAAATAATTTAATCCTAGTGGCTTTCATTGAATTTCAATGTTTCAAATATTCCCCAGTGTTCTTTCTATTGTTGTCAATCCTCACCTAAGGATGTTTTTCTCATTATTTTTCAGAGAGAGTGGAAGGGAGGGGGCAGGAGGGAAGAAAGAGAGAAATAGGAATGTAAGAGAAACACATCAACTGGTTGCCTCCTGCATGGCAGGTGCCCTGCAACCCAGGTACCCGCCCTTGTCCTGGAATCAACCTGTGACCCTTCTGTGCTTGGACTGCTGCTCTAACTACTGCGAAACAGCGGCCATGGCCTGGGTTTTTGTCTTTAAGGAGACAGAACAGTGGAGTAGGAAGCACAGACTTCGCAGTCAGGCAAAACAGGGTCCTGCTTTTGCCTTTGCCACTGGGAACTTAAGTCCATCTCCATCTATGGGAGAAGGTGGTACTATCTTCCTCACAGGAATGTGGGGATTGAATCACTCATTATGTATATGGAAACATCTTCATCCTGTGCTTGGCATCCACCAGTGCTAAGTTTGCTAATGGTGTCACAGACAAGGTGGTCAAATCTATCAAAGTTTCTGCCTGTGTTATCAGGCTCAAAAAGCTATTTTCCACCACCAGATTATAAATATATTGCTTTTATTTTCTTCTAGTACTTATACAGAATCTATTTTTTTTACAATTATGTAAATATGTTTGTTTAAGATGAGAAGTATAGACCTGCTATTATTTCCCCCTCAAATAGTAAGGTAGCTTTTCTATTCCCATTTTTTCATTTTCTTCCACTGATTAGAATATTAAAAGGTGACATTTCAAAAGTCTTAGGAACACATAGGTCTGAAGCCACTTGGTCTATACACATCTCTGCTCTGCTCCATGATGTGTTCACCTAGGTATTTCTCTCTTGGGGAAGAACATTTTAAAAAACTGTTTACCATATTTTTAAGTTCTCAAGGGAGGGGAATGCCTTACTATTGCCCTAAAAAAAATGGTGACACAGTTCACAAAAGGAATAGGAACAGCATGGCTGGAAGACTCAGGGTAAGCTTCATGAAGAAAGATGAACCTGAGCTGGCTTTTGGGAGATTCACAGGACTTCCCCAGGGAGAGCAAAATAAGGGAAATTTACATGAGCAAAGGCATAATAAAAAAAAGAATAAAGCATATCTCAGTGCTCATGATTAAAGAAGGGTATCAAGTAGGAGTAGCTGGGACAGGGGCTTTGATTTTCAGGTTGTGGGTTCTGAACCTCCTCTAAAGATGGAATATATATTGGAAATCTGAATTAACTATTGTCTTACCGTAATGAGACAGAAAAGTACAATAAAAAATGTTGTTACTGCAATCACAGGTGCTACCATGATCATTTTGTTTTTATATCCTGGAACTTCTTTTCTGAGCTAGAAGAGGAAGAAGAAGGAGAAGAAGGAGGCGGAGGAGGAGGAGGAGCAGGAGAGGGTAAAGGAAAACCGGGAGGGGGAAGAGGAGAGGGAAGAGGAGAGGGAGAAGGGGGATGGGGCAAGAAAGAAGTGTGGGGAGGAGTGGGAGGAGGGACAGGAGGAGGAGGAGGAGGAGGAGAAAACAACAACATTAAAAAAAAAGTCGCAGATATGGAAAGCATAAAAACGAACTATTCTCAAGCTTATTCTAATGAATTGCTAACTATTCTTGACTACTACTCTAAAACCCCACCCTTCCACATGGTTCTTAAGGAACATGCCAAATCTTATAGGCTCTTAAAGAACATATCAAATCTAATGTGTTATGTAATCTGAAAGTTAGCATTTTCTTGTACAATTTGTTTATATTGGAAGTTAGGTCCTCTTCTCATCTATCCTAGGAACAGTGGCACAAATCTATAAATGAGCAAAGTGGAAGTTCACTGTCTAAGCCAAAGTCACATGATGAATACACGATTCAGACGAGGTGCCCCTGGTCTTCCTACCTGGGTACTTTCATGGCATGTCCTAAACTGACTATAAGTCCAGGTCAGGTGTTTCAGGACCTGTCCTCACCTCATTAGACACCTTCTCTTCCTGCTCCCTGAGGGTTTGCATCCTCTCATCTTCCCATTGTTCCTCAGGTGTTTTTCAAATGATTCAGGGGCATATCTGCATCGTGTACATTTGAAAGAGGGAGTTTAATGAATGGTAATAAAGTTGATTCTATATCTTCTAGATTTCCCTCCAAGAAATAAGGCAATTGGTAATTTAGTGCACTATTAACATCACTTTTATCATTAAAGTCTAGCTGCTCACTCATAAGGGATGAGGAAGTGTCGCTATTTTTGATAGAGGATGCCCTCTCTGGCTCAATGGTCAGCTGAGTGCTGGTGTTCTGCCGGCCCTGTAATGTGTTCATTAGCGGTCCTTCTATTATGAGTTCTTCATCTGTCAAAAAAGAAGAAATCACATTTGATATTGAAAGACTCACAGGACAGCTATTTGTCAGACCAGAGCCTACATCCCAGTCCAATATGTAGGGAATCAGCAAATATTTGAGTGCCATTTGGAGAGGAGAAATATAAACCCCAACTTACATCTATGATTGTTGACAAAACAAAAGGAGAAACTGTCTCTTTTTTTAAAGTGGTTATTTACTTAGAACATTCCATAGCATGACATATGGTGACTATATTTAGGATTATTCCATTGGTCCCCAAGGGCCAATTGCTGGTTACTGGAGAAAAGCCAAGGCCAGAAAACCCAATCAGTTAGACTCTCTACAGATCTACTGTGACTCCTCACATTCACGCACCCCATCCTGTCCTGCTTCAGATGCAGAGGGAGCCTGAGGCTTCCTCTCTCCACTCTTTAGGATGCTTGTGTTCTTGCTACCATCACAGATGACCAGGATTAACACCCACTGCTAACACGTCCTCATCTGGACACACCCTTCTCCACTAACCTAGTGATTCCTTACTTGTGCCCTGCCTCCACATATGCCAGCTCCATAACAGATGGCTGTATACAGAAAAAAAAACAATATGTCTACCTTCGCTCTGTGCTTAAGATTTAGGCAGGCACTCGGAAAGTACGTTAAGAGACTTGCCAGGTTGTGTACCACTGTGGAATCTTCTCTCTATATATAAAAGCCTAAGCAACCATCACAACCGAACAGACAACCGAACAGACAACCGGACAGGCTGTGTGGGGCAACTAGGCCGGCAGGGGGTTAGTGAGGGGCGACCAAGCGACTGAGCAGCAGGCTGCGTGGGGCAACCAGGCCCACGGGGAGCAGTTGTAGGCGACCAGACCGGCAAGGGGGACAGTAAGTGGCGTCCAGGCTGGCAGAGGGGCAGTTAGGGGCGACAAGGCTCGCTGGGGAAGGGCAGTTGGAGGCAACTAGGCCGGCAGGAGGGGCAGTTGGGGGTGACTCGGCCAGGGTGGGGGGGGCAGTTTGGGCTGATCAGGCAGGCAGGTGAGCAGTTAGGAGCCAGTGATCCCATATTGTGAGTCAGACATCCTGCAAGGGGTCATCAGGCAGGCAGGAGAGCAGTTAGGAGCCAGTGATCCCATATTGTGAGTCAGACATCCCCCAAGGGGTCCCGGATTGGAGAGGGAGCAGGCTGGGCTGAAGGGATCCCCCCGATGCAGGAATTTCATGCACTGAGCCTCTAGTGTTCAATAAATCTATGAAATAATATTTGGGGTCCTAAAATACAGAAAGCGAGAAACAACTTTTGTCAGTTGCCGACTTTGCTATCATTTCATGTCATTTCTTATATTTTCAGCTGTACTTGGGAACCATCCAAAGCTTCTGACTGTGTGAAGGTCAAGTGCACCATTGTGCAGCTGGTACACAAGAATTTTCAGAAGAATTAAAAGTATTGCTGGTGGTGATAAGGGTCAGAGAAGGAGGTAACGTCCTGGGAAAGAGGAGCATGGGCTTACGGAGAGCCCAAAACTGGGAGCTGGAGACCTGGGCTCTAGGTGACAGCTCTTAGCCCTTTCTGGTCTTGTTTTTATTCAACTGTAAAAGAAGATTACAATGCCTATTCTGCCCACTGCTGGGACAGAAGGGAATAATATAATTGGTCAAATCATTGTTTTGAAAAATAAGCTACACTGACTTCATGTAAGTAGCACAGCAGTATTATTTCTGATGTGCCCCAGGTCACGATGGAAACCTGTATTTAAGCTATCTGGGCATGAAAGCACATTTGGGAAGTTATCAAGTAGCTGCCAATAAACCTAATGTGTAGAAAAATACTTAAAAGCACACGACTGTTTGGTGGATAGAAAACCTTGTGCTTCAGAGCAAGTTCAGAGTTGCACAGTCTAAAAAGAAAGAGCCCTCCCATGCCTTAAAAGGGCTGGGTAGCAGCTTCTGGTGATGAATCCGAAAACTCTCAGGTTCCAAATAAAACTTACATAAAACAGCATCATTTGTACTCTTTTCATAAACTTGCAAAAACAAACAAAATAAAAATGTCTACACTGCAAAGGGTAATTGAAACCTGATGCATACAAAAGAGTTTACAAACTGTGACACACTAATGAACAAGTTCTCATTTGGAAGTAAAGCACCCAGCAGACAGCACAACACACACGATGTGGCCATTAATGGAAATACCTTTCCCTTCATCTGACTTTTAGCAAGGAGTAGTTCTTAAAATTTTAGAGTTGAACTCTGATTAAATGAATAGAAATAATACGGTTACTTTATTTGTTTAAAAATGTATCGTCATTGATTACAAATATAAAAAATTTATACTAATAAAAGGGTAATATGCTAATCAGACCGGACATCTTCCAGACAAAGCCACAATGGGAGGGGCTGAGGCAGAGGCAGTTAGGAGTAATCAGGCCAGCAGGGGAGGGCAGTTAGGGGTGATCAGGAAGGCAGGTAGAATGGGTAGGAGCAATCGGGCAGGCAGGCACTTGATCAGTTAGGAGCCAGTGGTTCCGGATTGCGAGAGGGATGTCCCGGATTGGAGAGGGTGCAGACCAAGCTAAGGGACCCCCTGCCTGTGCACAATTTTGTGCACAGGGCCTCCAGTGAAAACATAAAATAAAAAAAAAGTCTATCATTGGGCAATTCAGACTCACCACAAGGTATGCTGGTCACACATTCAGTCTCACAATGCAGTTTGACTGTCTTGGCAACAGCCTCAATATCATTTTTAAATTGGCAGAGGCAGCAGGCCAAATGGTTAGGTAAGATACTATAAATGGAAACATACAGAATTATATTAGTGACAAAGGAGTTACTTGGAAAATAGTTTTTTAAAAACTTAAACATACACCTACTGTATGACCCAGCCATTCTACTTTCAGGTATTTACCAAGAGAAATAGAAATATATTTCCATAAACAGACTTGTACATAAATATTCATAATAGCTTTATTTGTAAGTCAAAAATTGGAATTCAAATAGCCATCAGTGTTGAAAATACTGATATATCCATTATTAATGGAATACTATTCAGCAATAAAAATGAATTATTGATATGCAAAACAACATGGACTAATCCTGTATAATAAAAGGCTACTATGCAAATCGACCAAATGACCTAACGACTGGTCACTATGATGCACACTGACCACCAGGGGGTAGACGCTAAACACAGAAGCTGCCCCCTGGTGGTCAGTGCACTGGCACAGGGGGAGCGCCTCTCAGCCAGAAGCTGGGCTCAGGGCTGGTGAGTGCAATGGTGGTGGCTGGAGCCTCTCCTGCATCCACGGCAGTGCTAAGGATGTCTGAGTGCTGGCTTAGGCCCGCTTCCTACAGGGAACCATCAGTTGGGCTTCCCCCGAGAGCTGGGCTGAGAGACCCCACTACAGTGCACAAATTTCGTGCATGAGGCCTCTAGTCTTAAAATAATCATCTGAGTAAAGGAAGCCAGTAAGAGAGAGTAGATACTATATGATTTTATTTATATAAAATTCTAGAAAATGCAAACTAATATATAGCAACACAAAGCAGATCAATGGTTGCACGGAAATTGGGGAGGACAAGGAGGAGTGGGAAGAAAAAAATATAAAAGGGACATGATACAGCTTTTTCAGGTTATAGACAGTTTGATTTTGATGATGGCTTTGTGGTGTACAGGAGGCAACCAATCAACCAATTGATGTGTCTCTCTCACATTGATGTTTCTCTCTCTCTCTCTCTCTCTCTCTCTCTCTCTCTACCTTTCTCTCTCTCTCTCTCCCTCTCTCTCTCTCTTCCCTCCACCCCCACTCTCTGGCTCCCTCCCATCATCACTAAAAATCAATGGGAAAAATATCTCCTGTTGAGTATTAAAAAAAAACAAAAAACAGCCCAGCCTGCCGGTGTAGCTTAGAGGTTGAGCATCGAACTATGAACCAAGAGGTCACAATTGGATTCCTGGTCAGGTCAAAGGCCCGGGTGCAGGCTCAATCCCCAGTAGGAGACGTGCAGGAAGCAGCTGATCAATGATTCTCTCATCATTGAGATTTTTCTCTATCCCGCTCCCTCTGCCTCTCCCTCTCTGAAATAAAAAATATATTTTTAAAAATTTTCTGGTCTTCATAGATACATTTAATAGAAGACACAACCTTGAAGAAGATATTTAGTAAACACATATCTGACAGAAAGGACTTTATATAAAACACTCTTAAAATTCAATAGTAAGATAAATATCCAATGAAAATGAATTTGAACAGACACCCCATTGAAAAATATATTTTCACATAGACATTCCACACCATCAGCTATTAGAGAAATGCAAATTAAAACCACACTGCAATACAAATGCATTCCTACTAGAAAGGCTAATTTAAAAAAAAAACAGAAATATAAAGCACAGGTGAAAATGTGGAGCAATTGCAACTCTCATCTACTGCTGGTGGGAAGGCGAGATGGTACAACCACTTTAGAACACAGTTTAGCAGTTTCTTCTTTACTAGTTAGATATGCACTCAGCATATGATGCAGCAATCCCACCCTTAGGTATTTTACCCCAAAGCAATGAAAACATATGTTCACACAAAAACCTGCATGTGAGTATTTTTAGCATCTTTAATTCATAATAGCCAAAAAACTAGAAACAGCTCAAATATCCATTACCTGATTACTGCAGAAACAAACTGGTAACACACAATTGGAATACTATGCAACAATAAAAAAGAAATGTACTACTGATAGATGCAACAACATAGATGGATCTCAAAAGGATCATGCTACATGAAGGAAGCCAAACATAAAAAGCTACACTCGCCCTAACCGGTTTGGCTCAGTGGATAGAGCGTCAGCCTGCGGACTGAAGGGTCCCAGGTTCGATTCCGGTCAGGGGCATGTGCCTTGGTTGCGGGCACATCCCCAGTCGGGGGTGTGCGGGAGGCAGCTGATCGATGTTTCTCTCTCGTCGATGTTTCTAACTCTCTGTCCCTCTCCCTTCCTCTCTGTAAAAAAATCAATAAAATATATTTTTTTTAAAAAAGCTACACTCTACATCAAGCATGTCAATCTCGCAGCCCACGGCCACATGCCTCATTTATTTGGCCCATGTTAGCCTTTGAGTTTGACACACTTGCTCTCATGATTTCATTTATAAGACACTCTGTAAAAGGCAGGACTATAACAATAAAAAATCAGACTGGTGCTTGCCAGGGGCTGGAGGTGGGAGGAGTAACTGACTGCAAAGAAATATGAGGGGCCCTGTGGAGATGATAAAAGTGTTCTGGATCTCTAATGTGATGGTGGTACATTTATCAAAACTACACATTTATCAAAACTCACTAAACTGTACGCTTATTCTCTCTCATCATTGATGTTTCTATCTCTCTCTCCTTCTCCCTTCCTCTCTGAAATCAATAAAGAAATATACTTTAAAAAAAAGAAATATGAGGGGCCCTGTGGGTATGATAAAAGTGTTCTGGATCTCTGTACGCTTTAAAAGCGAGAATTATTTTAAATACAAATTATACCTCAATAAACCTGACTTAAGAAAATAAAAAAGCAAACCCAAAAGAACTAAATGAAAATAAATATAAGAAAAATCAACTTACAGTTTCTCTAACTCAGGAGCTGTCATGAGAATGTTATCAAGTGTTGTAAATGTCACTTGTGTTGTTCCCATGTCTCTGAAGGAGAAAGACCAAACATGCATGATATGAACCCAAAGACAAAAATTCTATTCTTGAAAAGACACTTAACAACATCCGTTTACTTAAATTCTGGCTTCTCTGTCAAGCCAGCTCCATAATTCAAGGTGCTTTAGTTTACTTTCCATACATAATCATTTTAGAGAGCTCTTCTTGAAGAAATTTAAATGTATTGCATCATCAAATTAATGTATTTTCATCATCAAATTAATGACTTTGGTGAACAGTACAATGTGTTATTTTGTTTTTGTGTTACCATCATCCTACTTCTCATTCTCTGTTCCAACCACTATGTGATCACTCTTTTAAAAAAAGCACAGAATGTACAACTTATTCCTGTTTTCTTTCTGAGATCCATGGTATTTCTACATGCATCTACATGTCTGAATGTGTTCTTCAACACTGCTCCCTTCCTCTGCCTTGTATAGTCTTTATCATTTTTCTGTGCCAATAAATCATTTTCAATAACCCAGTTAAAATTTAAATTATGAGTTTGTTTGTCAAAATGCAAAATTGTTCATCTTGAACAAAAGTAAGAAAGAACAGAAATCATCTCATGAGCCATGAAATTGTTGCAATACTTACAAATATTTCAACGCTGGCAAATTAAAAAGATATGGATCTTGAACAGTCATTAGAGGATTATGATGGAGAATTCTGAAAAATGCAATAGAATTAAAATTGCCTGCATTTTTAATAACTGCCATGAAAGTTTATATTCATTTTGTTGGTTCACAACGTGAAGGTTGAAAAAAATCATTTTCTGTCTATTCCCAGAGGTCACCCTTAGACTCTGTAAAGCATTCTCTTGTTGTTGTTATCTCACCCGAAGATATTTTTTCCACTTCTTTTTTTAGAGAGAGTGAGAGAGAGAGAGACAAAAAAAAAAAAACCACATCGATGTGAGAGAGACACATCGGTTGGTTGCCTCCACCACATGACCCAATGAGGGCCAGGGATAGAACCTACAACTCAGCTATGTGCCCTTGACCAGGTATCGAACCCACAATCCCTTGTTGTATGGGCCAATGCTCCAACCACTGTATAACACAGGCAAGGGCTATAAAGGATTCTTTTTTGGGAACTACCCAAGTCTCTGAATGATAAAGTGGAGAAGAGAAAGTAAAAAAAAAAAAAAGAGGAAAGAAGTGGATAGCAAAGAAAAATATACTGAAGAACCTTTCAGATTGAAAACCCTGTTAGTGACTATGCTGACAGGAAGCTCCTGCTCTACAGGAAATACCATTTCTGATGTCCTCATAATTCAAGGTGCTTTTTTTTCATCTCCAGAAATTTTTAAAAATCCAGTGTAAACCACCTAGTTAAAGAGAAAAATAGACCTAATTCCTTGCTTTTGGAGCCACAAATGGAATAGATGTAAGAGGAACTGGTGAAAGCCATGCTCCTATCACATACTCCCATGTGTATTCTTGCATCACAGGCTTTCTTATAATGTATGTAATCACCTATTTACTTGTCAATTTCTTGACTATTAGTGCCTGATATTTACTAGGAATTTAATGGATGTTTGTTTAAAAAATAAATATTTTGATTACATATCAATCAAATAAATTTCTTAATTGACACAAACTTTTATTCCCAGTGCTGAAATAAATTTTCCTCTCAATTCAGTATTACCACCCTCCCCCCTCAATTCTTGAAAACAAAGAAGCCCATGCCAAAGGTCAGTTCTGGGAAAGCAGAGCATGGCATATGTCAGTTAGACAAGTCTCTTGGACTCTTTGTACCTTAGTTTCCTCATTTAAAAAAAAAAAAAAAGAATGGCTCTTAAGCCATTCTTCTCGAGTTCAAACTGAGCTTATACCCAGCCAACCAATCACTGTATGAAGTTTTTACACATAGCTTTTTACATGTGTTCATCTTCTATTTCACTTACAACTTGTGTAACAGCTGCATTCCATGCCCGGTCTGAAATGTTCCAAAGTTCACTTTTGTAATTAAATTGCAACCAAGATTTCTATTAAAAAAAGACAAGAGCAAAAGAAGAGAAAAAAATTCTTTCAGATCACTTATCCTTTAGCAGAGATTCTAATTTATCCTATCTAATAAAGATGGAATATGCTAATTGACCCTCACACTGTCGCAAAGATGGTGGCACCCACAGCCAATAAGGAGGGAATATGTGAATTGCCTGCCCCACCCTCAAAGATAGTGGTGCCCACAGCCAATAAGGAGGGAATATGCTAATTGACTGACCCACCCTCAAATATGGCAGCACCCACAGCCACAAGATGGTGGCACCCAGGCCCCTGAGCCCTGCTGGGGTGGCAGGCATGCGGCAAGGCCGGGCCCGCCCCCAGGCAGGCCCAGGTGCTTCGTGTGCCTGCCTCAGGAGACCCCCAGTCCCCTCAGCCACCCATGGTCGGCCCGAGATGTAGGAAAGCCTCAGATGGTGGCTGCCCAGCCACCCAGGGCCACCCGAGGCTCAGGTAACCAGGGCCAGCCGAGGCTTGTGCTGCTGGCAGTGGCAGCAGCAGAGGTGTGATGGGGGAATCACCTTCCCCTGATCATCAGGTCGCCTCCTGCCCCTGAGGGCTCCCAGACTGTGAGAGGGGGCAGGCCAGGCTGAGGGACCTTCCTCCAGTGCATGAATTTTCCATGCACCAGGCCTCTAGTATATGATAAAACAACCTCAATACTCCCTCTATACACTAAAATTCTTACTATGGGAGATATTTGCTTATGGTTTATGCTTTCATGTTTATACATGTGGTGCATTAGATACAAAAAATGCTTGTATTGAACTGATCTATATTTCTCTGAAATAAGGTTACACAACCTCAACACTATTGACATTTTGGGCTAGATAATTCTTTATTATGGGGAACTGTCCTTTGCCTTGAACAATAATTCTGGCCTCTGCCACTAGATGCCAGTAGCAAATCTACAGTTCTGACAACTACAACTCTCTTTGGCTATTGCCAAGTGTCACCTGGTGCAAAATCACCCCGGTTGAGAACCACTGCAATAGAATGGTTCATTCTAAATGTGACAGAATTCTCACACTAATGTATGCTAGAGACCATTAGAATTTGCTATGTAACTTTAGTAACTTTCTACTAATAAAATTTTAATCTTCCTTCAAAACAAATAACAAAGAGGTTTACAATTATGTTTTATAAAATTTCTAAACACAACGAAGTTATATTTATAACTTACATATATTTTAAAAGAGGTAATGATTCAAATGCATTCTTTTCAATAAATTCTATTTTATTGCAGGACAAGTCCCTAGAAAAAGTAAAAGAAAAATAGTGCTTCAATTATTATTAGGTATCTAATTAGTAGCAATAACTGATAGAGGATAGAATAATATTGAATACTTCAGTTTAGTCTAAACTCTAAACCTTAGGAATTGTGATTTCAACCATCCAGTCCTTTTACGCTGCCCTCACCTCTCTTAAGGGTATCACCTACAGGATCTTCATAAATACAACACACAACTATAGATCTTGATAGATTTTGAAGGTAATTTTTCCTGAGAGCAGAAGAATTGGTTAGAGGACCATTTGTGTTCTCATAAAATTTAGATTATGAGCTCAAAGTTTATATCTTCGTGTATATTTATAAATTTCTAACATTAAAAGAAATAGTCTCACATCTACACACCTTCCTGGTTTACTTCTGTTTTTCTAGGCAAATTCAACACAGACACCAGAAGTGGTTCTCAAATACCAGAAGAAATAAAAGATGCCTTTTCACATAACTTAAGAGGACGTGACTACTCTAAATAACACAGAACTTTAAACTAATCCAGAACTTTGAACTAATGATACTTTCTATTATACTAATAGATTATATTAATAGAAGTTCATTTTTTTATTTTACATTGCTTTAATAACTTTTAATTTAATTGATTCCATTGTACAGAGGTGGGGTGACAGAAAACAACGTGGTGCTGGATTTTTATTTGAAAACACCGTCTCTTGTCTATAATTGTCTTATTTCCATTGATTCCACTTTAGTCCCTCACTTTTCTTACTTTTCTCCTCATTTTTCTAACTGTCTTCTGACTGGTGTTTCTATCTATAATCTCCCCTTTGCTAAACCATCCTGCACACAGTCACCAGATTAACACTCCAGAAGTGGTTCTCAAATACCAGCCAGGATCACTTGGGAACTTATTGAAGATGGAAATTCTCAATCTGACTCTGATTGACTGAATTAGTGACTGTGGGTGCAGCTTGAGTTCGAACAAGCCCTCCAAGTGACTCTGTTGTAGGCTAAAGTTTCTCTTCATGCAATGCCGTGATAACGTAGTACTTGGCATTCAAAGTACTAGAAGATCTGGCTCTAATCTCCTCTTCCCCCTATGTGTACTCTACAGCTACTCAAGGTATATTTTCCCAGGCTCCTTTTTCAAGCTTATTCTACTCAAGATGTCTGTCCATTGATCCACAAGAGCCCTTCAAGGTCGTGTTCAAACAGCATTGCTCTACTGACATCTTTGCTGATCCAACATAAAGTCTTTTTTCCCTCTGCTGTGACCAAAACCAATTTATATATTCATTTCTTACAAAATTTTAATAGAGTTATTTTTGCATCCTATCTCCTCTGAGTATAAACTCCTTAAAGTATGGACTGGGGCTTGCTCATCAGCATTGTCTACTGACATGCGAACAGGTGCAAACTGAAATATTTACCAAATAAACAAATAGCTGGGAAGTAGAGAGAAAAATGATTTTTAAAAGAAATGTAGTTTTATTATTTCATGGCTCCCTCTTGTGTGCCACTGCAGCACATAGTCTTCCATTTAGTAATTGTGCTCTATGGTTTGAGTTGCTATGTTTAATTTCCCTATGAGAGCATGAATTATCAGAAGGGTAGGAACCCTGACGTACCAATCTTGTGCCTATAGTTCTAGGTACAGTGCTTGGCATGTTCTTTTTTAGCTTTCTTATTGATTGGCATTTTTTAATGGATGGGAATACTTTATGCTAGCATGAAATAGTTAGCTTACAAAGTATTTCACAGTAGAACTAATGAATGACCTAACCCAGTGGTCGGCAAACTCATTAATCAACAGAGCCAAATATCAACAGTACTTCTTCAAAATAGACTCACCAGGCCGAAAATCGACATCTGTGCATGGGCCACGAAGTTTCAATCGCACTGCACGCGTGCACCCGCACGTGGTATTTTGTGGCAGAGCCAAACTCAAGGGGCCAAAGGCCCGCATGTGGATCTCGAGCCGCAGTTTGCCGACCATGGACCTAACCTATTGAGCAGTTATTTCATTTTATTTCCTCCAAACTGTATGGAAGGTTTGAAAGCGAGATATCAAACAGACCAATATAAAATTGGATGTCCCGCTGAAGCTTGAAAGTTAATAATACAAATGACTATTTTTCGTGTCATGTGAGGCTCTTTATACCTACTTGCCTGAAGCCTTCCATATTTGCAGAAAGAATCCATTTGCTAAATAGCATCATTAATTAGC
>NW_005354050.1:672494-681076 GCF_000412655.1 Myotis brandtii | reverse complement strand
ATAATACAAATGACTATTTTTAGTGTCATGTGAGGCTCTTTATACCTACTTGCCTGAAGCCTTCCATATTTGCAGAAAGAATCCATTTGCTAAATAGCATCATTAATTAGCCTAATAAGGATTAATGACAGACACAGCTCTGGGTGCCATGGACAAAGAATCATAGTTGAGTTTTTATAGTAAAGAACATCTCCCTATTTCTAAGTAAATAGAATAATAGGCTAGCATTTCTTCCATGATAAGGAGGCTGAAGAGATTTTCATTTTGTAATTAGTGAAGTCAGGGGCATTTCTGATATACTTACTTAGTGGAGACATTTCTAACAATACCACTTAACCATCATTTTAAATATTTACTTTTAGTATTGGTATAACAATTCCTGCATTGAAATCCTCAACACCAGTCTGCTCTCTTCGTAATTTAATATGTTCTTAATGATATTGTTTACATAATTCATCTGCTTAAACATTTAATGTGTAAATGTTAATCTAATTTAGATTTAATTATCAAAAAATTATGGGTTAATGGCTTTCAAATTAATGTAAATGCTTTATATTTTCTTGTCCTATAGGAGGCAATTTGAGGTTAAGCTAAATTCCTCTCATTTTACTAAATCAACATTTTAAAACCTTTTATGTAAAGGCCAGACAATAAATATTTTAGGCTTTGCAGGCCTCAAATAGTCTGCCTTGCATATTCTTCTTTGTTTGTTTTCTTTCAAAGCCCTTTAAAAGTGTAAAAATCCTTCTTAACTTATGTGCTGTAAGAAACAAACAATCTGGGGGAGAAGGGAGCAGCCCGGGAGAGGTAAATGGGGGGAAAAGGATACTTATGTAATACTTTAAAAAATAAAGAATTTAAATTAAAAAAAAAATGAGCAATCATAGGCCCAATTTGATCCATGGGCCCTAAACGAAATATAAATATAAGCAGATGGTATATGAACACTTACATAACAAGGCTCTTATGGGTGTGTATCATTACTCAGACCTCATCACCACTTTTACTCCATAACTGAAGAGTTTTTCCTACCTATATTTTGTCTAGAGCAGTGGTTCTCAACCTGTGGGTCGCGAACCCTTTGGAGGTTGAACGACCCTTTCACAGATGTCGCCTAAGACCATCGGAAAACACATATATAATTACATATTGTTTTTGTGATTAATCACTATGCTTTAATTATGTTCAATTTGTAACAATGAAAATACATCCTGCATATCAGATATTTACATTACGATTCATAACAGTAGCAAAATTACAGTTATGAAGTAGCAACGAAAATAATTTTATGGTTGGGGGTCACCACAACATGAGGAACTGTATTAAAGGGTCACAGCATTAGGAAGTTGAGAACCACTGGTCTAGAGTTTTGTAAAACTGAAAATCCATAGGAGATATTAAATGCTAGAGATGAGCTACACAGACTTATGGAATTGCAGAATTTTATTGCTGGGAGAAATTGTAGAAATTATTTCATTTGAACCCCTTATTTATTTTATAGATAATATAACTAAAAAAACTCATAAGTAAATACAATTAACTTACAAATACTGGAGGGAAAGCAGGCCTTCAAATGAATCTTTACGTAATTCTCTCAAATTATTTCCACTGAGATTTCTGAAAAATGAAAAGGTTATTTCTGGATCAAAATGCAAAATAACTACAACTATTTACTGTACAGAAATATATATGGGGAAACCTGGGTAATGGTGCCATTGAAATACCCTAATTTTTATTTAATTGAAGGAAAATAATCTGGGGTTTTTTTTTAATTCAAACCTTTCTTCTCACGTCTTCTTTGTGCAAATAATGGACCATTCTAGAAATGATTCACTTTCCCTTCCTCAGCTTTCTTTCTCTCCCAAGAACTTATCAATACTTGAAATTACATCTATCTAGTTAATACATATATATGTGTGTTTATATATACATATATTCATTTTCATATTATATACTTGTGAACCCCTTGAGAACTGCTGTAATTTGTCTATTTTGTTTTTGGGCCTGTAATTCTGGTACATAAAACAGTTCCTGGCATGTAGCAGATGTTCCATAAATACTTTTTCCATGATTTCAGAAAATGACAAACATCATTTTCAGTCTACTGCTTTTATTTAAAACAAATCATCCATTTACTATCACTCATGAGAGTAAGTACAGCTTTACAGGAAAAGAAATGTCTTTCTTCTCCCCTACATTTGTGACTATTAATCTTTGGAGACAAGAGCCCTGTGAGAATTTCATAAAAGCTACGGGCCCTTTCCCTAGAAAACTGCACTTTCTTGAATACATGCAAAAGTGTGCATGTAATTTCCATTTGATGATTACCCCTTCAGGGCAGAGTCGGTGAATAGCATTGTATGGATTGAATTCAGGGGGCCAAACCTGAATGGGAAATAAAATTACGTCTCTATTTTCACAAACCTCTACCAAAAATTAGCATTGCCCTGCATTGTTAATGTAGGCAACAAACCATAGTAGATTAGCAGTATAGTAAGTAGTTCATTGGGTCTCCAATAAAATCACAGATGTTTTCATATAACGTATTTGTTGCAGATATCTCAAAATATCATTTATTATCATCACTACATTGAAGTTATAACAGTTATTAGATCAACCACTATAGCTTGTGTTACTTAATATAAGAGGAGCAGATTTGCCGCTGGTTTTGTTGCTTAGTGGTTAGAGTGTTGGCCAACAGACCAAAAGGTCATGGGTTCAATTCCCAGTCAAGGGCACATACCTTGGTGGTAGGTTCAATCCCTAGCCCCAAACCAGCAGGAGGCAGTCAATCAATATCTCTTTCTCATGTCTTTCTCTCTCTCTCTTTCCCTCTTTCCACTCTCTCTGAAAAATATTAATGGAAAAAATATCTTCGGGCAAGGATTAAATAAAAACATAAAACAGAGAAGTAGTATCAATAATATTGTTATTGCTTTAATTTAAAAATATTTTTATTGACTTTACAGATGAAGAGAGAGAGAGTGAGAGAGAGAGAGAGAGAGAAACATCAATAATGAGAAAGAATCATTGATTGGTTTCCTCCTGCACAGCCCACACTGGGGATTGAGCCCACAACCGGGCATGTGTCCTCAATGAGAATCCCACCATCACCTCCTGGTTCATAGGATGACACTCAACCACGGAGCCACGCTGACTGGCCTATCAGTAATCTTTTTTAAAAAATATTTTGGCAATAGCTGGTTTGGCTCAGTGGATAGAGCGTCCACCAATAGACCAAAGGGTCCCAGGTTCAATCCGGTCAAGGGCACATACCTTGATTGCAGGCTCTTCCACAGCCCAAGCCTGGTCGGGACTCGTGCAGGAAGCAACCAATCAATGTGTCTCTTTCACATCGATATTTCTCTCTGTCTTTACCTCCCTCTTACACTCTCTAAAAATCAATGGGAAAATATTCTCTGGTGAGGATTAAAAAAAGAAGAAGAATAGAAAAATTAAAAAATATTTTGAAATCTTCATTTTATAATAGATTCCCTTTATTTTCATATATATTTTAACTTATAAATGGTTTAAAAACATAGTACTCAAGAAAATAAGCTTCTGCCCTGGCTGGTTTGGCTCAGTGGATAGACCGTTGCCCTGTGGACTGAAGGGTCCTTTGTTCGATTCCGGCCAAGGGCAGTTGCCCAGGTTGTGGGCTCGATCCTCAGTAGGGGGTGTGCAGGAGGCAGCCGATCAGTGATTCTCTCTCACCATTGATGTTTCTCTCTCGCCCTCTCCCTTCCTCTATGAAATAAATAAAGAAATATATTTTTAAATAAAAGAAAAGAAAAGAAGCTTCTGCAGATCACCAGAGAAATTTGGGAGGAAAAATGGTAAGAAATGGTGCCCTGGGGGGTCCATTGAGGTTAGAAACCTCTTCCTTACAAGGTTTAAATCTCAAGCTGACTTAGAAATCTTCAAACCTGCCTGGCCAGCATGGCTCAGTGGTTGAGTGTCAATCTGTGAAGCAGGAGGTCACGGTTTGATTCCCAGTAGAGGTACATGCCCAGGTTGCGGGTTCAATCCCCAGTGTGGGGTGTGCAGGAGGCAGCTGATTCTCTCTCAGCATTCTATTTCTCTCTCTCCTTCTTCCTTTCTGAAATCAATAAAAAATATTTTTAAGAAATAAATGTTCATTAAATATATAAAGGTATCTGAATTCACAAGTAATGAGATAAATTCAAACTTAGGTGGGACCGCCTTTATTCACCCATTAGATCAGCCAAAAAAAATGGAGAAAGGATAGAAGAAAACACATACTGTAGTGGAAGGATAGAAGAAAACACATACTGTAGTTGCCCACTGATTGCAGTGTAAGTTGGCATAATTTCTTGGAGGGCAACTAAAATGTTGTATCAATAAAATTTCACCCCAACAGTTGCATTTCTAAATATCTATTCTACACAAATACCTGCCCGTCATCCCAAAGATGCATGCGCCCTAGCTGGTTTGGCTCAGTGGGTAGAGCATCAGCCTGCAGACTGAAAGGTCCCAGGTTTGATTCCAGTCAAGAGCACATGCCCAGGTTGCTGGCTCAATCCCCAGTAGGGGGTGTGCAGGAGGCAGACAATCAATGATTCTCTCTCATCATTGATGTTTCTATCTCTCTCTCCTCTCCCTTCCTCTCTGAAATGAAATATATAATATGGAAAAATAAATTTTAAAAAAAGAATGTATGTTGCATCAAATACGTGTAACAAGAAAACTGGACATAATCTGAACATCAATATGGAGATTATTAAACTATGGAATATTATGAAATAGTTTAAATGAATTGGGTAACCCTCTCTCTATCAAGAAGGAGACAACGTGTAAGATATGAGGTGAAAGAATCAAGTGGTAGGATGTTACCACTTATGTAAAAAAAAAAGATATGAAAATCACATAACATACCTATTTTGCTATCTGTAAATATGTGAGTAGGCAAATGCATGGAAAAAGGTCTGTAAAGATATATAGTAAACAAAGTGTAGCAGTTACCTGAGGGTGGGGATGAGGGTACAAGCAGGGTTTCCACTATACCTGCTATTTCATTTTTATATATTGAAAAAATTATCATGTATTACTTGTTATAATGGAAAATAAGTTTAAATTGACTCTGATTATAAAGAGGGCCTACCAAATTTAATTTTTCAAATAAACAAAATTGCAATCAGTAGACATTGATTTGGAATACAGAGGGGGAAATACCTTTTCTCAGAGCTACTGACCTCAAAATTCTGGACCAAGAAGAATCTCACAATGCAGTTAGTTTTTAAATTCATTTTTGGAGGGAATATACTCACAGTTTCTCAACCAAAGAGTATGACTTCCATGTACATTTTCCAATGTAAGAAATAGCATTTCCTTGCAAGTTTCTATGAAGAAACACAGTTAATATCATTGAATAGGTAAGAAATGAATGAACAGAATAAGTAAAACAATCATGGTAACCTTGATATTCAAATGCAGAAAACACAAGCTTTCTAATTTCCACAACTATCCGCCTCCCAGTTTGCACAATTAATAAAGATATAATGTAAGCTCTAGTTGGTTTGGCTCAATGGATAGAGCTTCAGCCTGCAGACTGAAGGGTCACAGGTTCAATTCTGGTCAAAGGCACATGCCTGGGTTGAGGGTCAATCCCCAGTAGGGGGAGTGTAGTAGGCAGCCGATCAATGATTCTCTCTCATCATTGATGTTTCCATCTCTCTCCCCCTCTCCCTTCTTCCCTGAAATCAATAAAAATACATTTATAAAGGCATAATGTGGTGCCCCTGGCACAAACTGAGGCATCTCCTCAGAACCTGAACTTCTTCTCTTGGATATGTAATGCCAGTTAATTACTTTGAATGCATTTTTTCCAAAATCACTTGTTTCTAAAATGACTCCTAGAAATCAATGAGAAAAGAAGAACAAAAAAGAAAAATGGCAAAAAAATGTATCATTTTAAGAAAATAAATATAAAGAAACCTTATGCCATGCCACACGGAATGTTTGGCTCAGTGCCCTCTGTGGAAATCTCTCCAGGTGTTAGAAGGATAAGGGCAGTTAGAAATGAGGGGACTAAAATTAAGGCTGTTATAGACATATTTGACAGAAAAAAAAATAGCACAAATCACTGAGCAAGGAGTAAAGAATTAGTTCATTAGGGGGGAAATGCAAAAAGAAAAGAGATTGGAAGGATAGATACACACCAAAACGATAACAGGAGTGGTAGAAAGAGTTGGGTGGGATTTTCACATTACATCCTATATAATTCTGTGACACTAAAAAACAAACAAACCACAAACAGTGAAAATGTGTCCATGAATTACAAGTGTTTAAAAGAAGCTGTTAAATTCCTGAGGTTCAGTTTCAAACACTAATTCTGTGATGACTTTGAATCTTTAGCTTTGTCCTCTTCCTTCAGCAACAACTTACCTATTCAGTTTACGTATTTTTCAGGAAGGTCAGAAAAAGTCAGATATCTGTCTGCCCCTCTGCCTAGTGGACATCTCCACTCAAGCAGAAGCCTTCTTGTTGCTTTATGCTCACCAATGAAAGATGCCCAAACTGAGCTCACCTCCTCAAACTGGCTCTCTTTCCCAACTGCTGTATGCCCACCTGTCATACCACCATCATTCTCCTCATCATCCAGGACAAATTTTCCAGGGTCATATTTGATCTTTCTCTTTCCTGTACATCCCATCCCTCACTCCAGTCAGTTACTAAAGCTTGTCAGTTCTTCCTTTATAGTGTTCCGAGGATTTTCTTTCAACTTCTATCACAACTACTCTGACTCAGCGTCTTCTCACTGGACTCCTAGAGTATTCTACTTGATCTCCCTGAGTCAAAATTTCTTCTCTAGATTGCTCTACTTATGGAATCTAAAATAATCCTCTTATTTTACTCATCTGTCTCTCTCACTTGAAAACTTTCAGTGGGTCTCCTTATCTCAGTGTAACTTCCAAACCTCTAGAGCTGATAGTCAAGGTTTTTCATAATCATATTTTTCACTGCTTCCTAAACCAATTCTTTATAACCAGACTGGCCTATTAAGTCCTGATCATTCCTGTAGCCATGCCTTTGCCCTAGACTGTACTCACTATTTTATCAAACCATAGCCACCCTTTAAGTCCCAGCTAAACTTCTGGCTTATCCATGCAGCATTCCGACTTCCATACCCTAATAACTACAGATTCTGCTGAATTATAGCACCTCTGGCCTGTATCTCTTTTAGTACTTAATTATATATCACCTACTTTTCTAATGCATATTCCCTTTCTTCCCACCTACCACTGTCATGTTCCATAGACAATGTCATACTCCTGTGACTCCCATAGTACTTAGACCTGGGCTGGGCACAAAATGGGTGATTTATATAGAAAGCCAGGGGGCAAAGATAAGTTCTAGATATGACTGAGGAATCTACACTAATAAAGGATAAATTTACTGTACCTTTGCTACACCTTAAGCCACGACCACCAGCCAATCAGAGCGACTATATGCAAATTGACCCAACCAAGATGTCGGCCGGCAGCCATGGAGCTGGAGTGATGTGATGGAGGACGCCCAGCTTCCCGCGGCCGGCTGTGGCCTCCGCAAAAGGCAACAAAGTTTCAATTATAGAGGCTAAATAAATCCCAGAATAAAAAACAAAAGAGAAAAAGGAGAGGCTGGGAGCTTCCGTTGCCGGGGGGCTTGGCCAGCCTGAAAACGGCCCTCTGCCCCTCACCCAGAATGGCCAGGAACCCCATTGCGGACCCCCCCACCCTAAAGGGGGTGTGGCCAGCCTGCAAACAGCCATCAGCCTCTCACCCAGGCTGGCCAAACCTCCATGGGGTGAGGGTCCCCACTAGGGGGTGGCAAGACCAGCCTGCAAACAGCCATCAGCCCCTCACCCAGGCTGGCCAGGCACCCCAGCGGGACCCCCACCCTGATCCGGGACACCCTTCAGGGCAAACCAGCCAGCCCCCACCTGTGCATCAGGCCTCTATCCTATATAATAACAGGGTAATATGCAAACTGACCATAACAGCAGAACGACTGGGAATGACTGGTCACTAGGACACACACTGACCACCAGGAGGCAGATGCTCAATGCAGGAGCTGTCCCCTGGTGGTCAATGCGCTCCCACAGGGGGAGCGCTATTCAGCCACAAGCCAGGCTGACGGCTACCACCACACTGGTGGTGGCGGGAGCCTCTTCCGCCTCCTCAACAGCACTAAGGATGTCCAACTGCAGCTTAGGTCTGCTCCCTGCTGGTAAGTGGCCTTCCCGGAGGGCTGCCAGGCTGCCAGAGGGATGTCTGACTGACAGATTGGGCCCAATCCCCCAGGGAGCGAGCCTAAGCCAGCAGGTGGTCATCCTCCGAGGGTTCCCAGACTGCAAGAGGGCACAGGCCGGGCTGAGGGAACCCCCACCCCCTGAGTGCACAAATTTTGGTGCACTGGGCCTCTAGTCAAATAATAATAGCCAACACAGACATATGTTAGGAAATTGTATAAGTACTATATATATACTAGTAGCCCAGTGCATGAAATTCGTGCACATTAAAAGGGAATTAATTGCCCTAACCAGTTTGGCTCAGTGGATAGAGCGTCCGCCTGCAGACTCA
>NW_005354050.1:669420-671872 GCF_000412655.1 Myotis brandtii | reverse complement strand
ATACACATACATATATATACATACATATATATACATACATATATATACATACATACACATATATATATACATATATATATTAATTCTTCTAAAACTCACAACAATCCTATGTAATGGTAACTATATAGTCTTCATTTTACAGGTGAGGATATTGAGTCTCAACACTAATAAATGGCATACTGGGTGCAAACCCAGTCACTCTGGCTGTAGAATCTCTACTCCTAACCACTTTGTTGTATCACCACCAATGAGTCTGAGAGAGGGCCATGCTGCTGTAAAGAGAATGGAGCAAAAGTGGGAGGACAGTAGAGGTTAAGGAATGAAGTGCTAGGGCTAATTATTTGGAAAAATAATATGCGCAATTACAAGCAAAAGACTGGTTAAGGGGGAACAATAGTATTAAGGAGAATAAAGATAAGTAGTTGTCAACAAACAAAGATAAAAACAAAGTCATTCAACACGGCTGGGGGAGATGAGGAAGGCCCAGGAAGACCTCAAGGAAAAGGCTGCCATGTCAGCCAGGATGCAGAGAGCAAATGAGGAAAGGCAATTCTTACAAGATGGTGAAGGTGCCATTATAGGTGCTGGGCTCTGGTACTGGCACTCTGTTGAGCCTCTGCTTTGAGCCAAAACCAATACATGACAGTGTCCCATTACTGCAGGAACAGAGCTCACAGATGTTCATGGTGGCACTCTGTTCAGTCATTGGAGGAACTGTCTCTGATGACTCTGGTGGCTGAGTTATTGTAACTTCCAGGTCAAATGATAGAACTGTGGCTGTGACTTCAGAAAAAGTTAGCTGCTGAACCTGGACAAGTTCTGGATGTTGAAGTGTCACCTCAGGGTGCTGTGCAGGAGCTGTAGTCTGCTGCAGGGCTGTAGCATCAGCCTCCAAAGTCGGTTCTGGAGTGATGGTGATCTCCAGGTCGAAAGGTGGAAAGGTTGACTGAGGAGCCTGAACAGTCTCTGGCGGTGGAAGTGTCACCCCGGGGTGCTTTGCAGGAGCTGTAGTCTGTTGCAGGGCTGTAGCACCAGTCTCCACCGTAGACTCTGGAGTGATGGTGAGCTCCAGGTCCACAGGTGGAAAGGTTGCCTGAGGAGCCTGAACAGTCTCTGGCGGTGGAAGTGTCACCTCGGGGTGCTTTGCAGGAGCTGCAGTCTGTTGCAGGGCTGTAGCACCAGTCTCCACCGTAGACTCTGGAGTGATGGTGAGCTCCAGGTCCACAGGTGGAAAGGTTGCCTGAGGAGCCTGAACAGTCTCTGGCGGTGGAAGTGTCACCTCGGGGTGCTTTGCAGGAGCTGCAGTCTGTTGCAGGGCTGTAGCACCAGTCTCCACCGTAGACTCTGGAGTGATGGTGAGCTCCAGGTCCACAGGTGGAAAGGTTGCCTGAGGAGCCTGAACAGTCTCTGGCGGTGGAAGTGTCACC
The DNA here is from genome assembly GCF_000412655.1 of Myotis brandtii. NCBI lineage: Eukaryota > Metazoa > Chordata > Mammalia > Chiroptera > Vespertilionidae > Myotis > Myotis brandtii. The sequence continues at coordinate 670,445 of NW_005354050.1, read as the reverse complement.
CCGGGGTGCTTTGCAGGAGCTGTAGTCTGTTGCAGGTATGTAGCACCAGTCTCCACCGTAGACTCTGGAGTGATGGTGAGCTCCAGGTCCACAGGTGGAAAGGTTGACTGAGGAGCCTGAACAGTCTCTGGCGGTGGAAGTGTCACCTCGGGGTGCTTTGCAGGAGCTGCAGTCTGTTGCAGGGCTGTAGCACCAGCCTCCAAAGTAGGTTCTGGAATAACAGGGACTTCCAGTTCCAATGGTGGAAAGGTTGGCTGCTGAGCCTGAATGGGCTCTGGAAGTGGAAAAGTCACCCCAGGATTTAGTGGAGGAGCTGCAGTCTGCTGATGCCAAAACCAGGGCTTGGTGGGCCCCAGGGGTATGGAGGTCAGCAGGATAGAGTCCATGGCCAACTCCGGAATCGGAGCTGCCTGGACCTGCAGCCACAACAGCTGCCACAGGACCAGGAACTCTGGGGCCCACATGTGCAGCCCAGACATGACAGGCAGAGGTCCGGGGCACAGTGAGCCACCAAGGCGAATGGGGCAAGGAGGGTGACCCAGAAGACTGGGGCACAACAGGTGATCCAAAAGAATGGAGCACAATGAGCGACCCAGACAAGTGGGATGCAAGTACCATGCGTTGAGCAGGAGCCCAACAATTGGCAGCCATGTCACAATTGGCAGCCATGTCACAATTGGCAGCCCTGTCCTGCATGTGCCCCTTAGCAACCAAGCACCCCTCCCCCACCTCAGGTTCTAACCTTTATTTAGGCAATCTTTATTATTCTTGTTCTGAAGTGACTATAGAAGAGTGAGCCTTTTCCCCAAAATCACCAGGGACCAAGTGGTTCCTTTCACCTGCAGAAAAGATAACTATCTCCCTCTGGGTCTCCCCTCCCCACTCACAGTGAGGCAGGATTTGGACTGCACACTTGGGTGGCCCCAGAGCCCAGGCATGGTGGGATGTGGGGAGGGGGTGTAAAAGAAGGTGGGGAGGGGGGAGTATTGAAGAGCTTTCCAAGAAAGCCACAGGGCCTGGCATCT
>NW_005354050.1:667284-668711 GCF_000412655.1 Myotis brandtii | reverse complement strand
AAAAATGTTGCCATTTCCTTGAAATTCTCAATATCCATGTTAGATTTTTTAAAAATTCTCACCCAAAGATATGTTTATTGATTTTTAAAGAGAGACAAGGGGGTGGGGGGGGGGAGAGAGAAACATCAATATGAGAGGGAAATATATCGGTTGCCTACAGTACACAGCTGATATCACATGGCATCCTCACATGGAGAGTAGACAGAGAGGAAGCAAGCTCTTCATGACCCTTACAAGGGCACTATTCCCATTCATGAGGGCTTCACCCTATGGTCTCATCTAACCCTAATTACTTGCCAAATGAAATAATACCATTGCATTGGTCATTGGGTTTCAACATATGAATTTGGGTTGGGGTGGGACATAAATATTGGACCATAACATTTCAATTTTGGACTTCTATACACCCAAACTGTGAGAGAATAATATTATGTTGTTTAAGCTAAGTTTGTGGTTCTTGGTTACACTGGACCTATAAAACTAATACAGACTCCAACTACCCTTCAGGAATGGTTTTTTTGTTTGATTGTTTTTTAATATATTTTAATGATTTTTTACAAAGAGGAAGGGAAAGGGATAGAGTTAGAAACATCAATGAGAGAGAAACATCGATCAGCTGCCTCCTGCACACCCCCCACTGGGGATGTGCCCGCACCAAGGTACATGCCCTTGACTGGAATAGAACCTGGGACCCTTTGGTCCACAGGCCAATGCTCTATCCACTGAACCAAACCAGTCAAAGCCAGGAATGGTTTTGAACTTCAGTGATTAGTGGGTTTAGAAATCTTCTCAGGTCTCTTGATTAATATAAAGCTAACATGAAAATGACATATACAAATATGGCTCTATTTACTTGTATTTAAAGTGTTTCTTACACGTTCCTAATCATTTCCCGAGACTATCATTGTGCATCTTAAGAGTTTTACCACAATTAGACAGTTTTCTTAGCAGTATATACAGGAATCTTCAGGATTTAAGCTCTTTTATTCAAAAAACACCAAGCAATTAAGCCTCAATTGTAAATATAAACAGTATTCTCGTCATTTAAAGGCTTTATACACAAATTCTGAGCTTTTTAAACAGGAATTTTTTAAATTAAATCTTTATTGTTCAGATTATTACAGGTGTTCCTCTTTTTTCCCCCCCATAGCTCTCCTCCACCCAGTTCCCACCCCACCCTCTGCCCTTACCCCTCCCACTGTCCTCATCCATAGGTGTACAATTTTTGTCCAGTCTCTTCTTGCACCCCCATACCTCTTTCCCCGCAAGAATTGTCAGTCCACTCCCTTTCCATGCCCCTGGTTCTATTATATTCATCAGTTTACTCTGTTCATCAGATTTTTTATTCACTTGATTTTTAGATTCACTTGTTGATAGATATGTATTTGTTGCTCATAATTTTTATCTTTACCTTTTTCTTCTTCTTC
>NW_005354050.1:652089-665694 GCF_000412655.1 Myotis brandtii | reverse complement strand
TTTCCGCACACGCTCGAGCCTCTGTACCTCTGCACTTTACTTCCGCAGCTCCTCTGAGTCTCAGTGTGCTTTTCTCTTTCCTTCTAGTTGTAGAATTTCCACTCAGCCAGCCTTCCTGTAGTTCTGGATGATGTCCATTTTGCCCTTTCATTGTATTTTTGAAGTTGTTGTTGGAGGCAGCAATTTCGGGAGTTTACCTATGCCGCCATCTTGGTTTCTCCTCAACAGGAATTCTTAATGGTTGAAACCACGTTCTTCTGAAAACCCCAACTAATGTAGCCGGAATTGTAAATATTATCAGTATTCTTGTCATTTCACAGGTTTCTACCTTAATCTCGGTGATTGAACACGGCCATAGAGATATTATGGCTCTATTTACTTGTATTTCAAGTGTTTCTTACACATTCCTAATCATTTCCCGGGACTATCATTGTGTATAACTTTCCTTATCTTTACAGAATGAAAGAATTATTACCTTTTTTTAAGTATATTTTTTGTTGATTTCAGAAAGGAAGGGAGAGAGAGAGAGATAGAAACATCAATGATGAGAGAGAATCATTGACTGACTGCCTCCTGCATGCCCCACACTGGGGATTGAGCCTGCAACCCAGGCATGTGCCCTTGACCAAAATTGAACCCGGGACTCTTCATTCCACAGGCTGACGCTCTATCCACTGAGCCAAACCAGCTAGGGCAGTCCTAGTTTTTAAAAAAATTTTATTACATGTTAATATTAAATTATATTTTTTGCTTTCAAAAATCCCCATAGTTATGTAATATAATCCTATTTGTAATGAACATTAAGTAGATCACATTTCATATATTATGAAATGATCTTAGTCCCCCTTACCCCAATAGTGTAAATACGTAAAAAACAGAAAGTGTGAGCCATTATATACTCTGATTTATAACTACTTTACATTAGACTGAGTGTTTAATATTCTCTGTATGTCATGTATTCTGAATGCAAATCCTAAAGTTTTTGATGCTTTAGGGCAGCAATTTTCAACCAGTGTGCCACAAGAATTTTTAAAGCATGTAACATCTGACTATTTAGTCAGGGGCACTGACCTCTTTTTCCTTAGATTGTCAAATTTAAAAAATGACAACTGCCAATACAATAGCCATTTGGTGTTAATGGAATCAAAATTATACCTATTTTTTTGTCAGGTCAACAAAAAAATATATTTTTGTGTGTACCACAGAATTTTAGTAATTTATATGTGCCGTGAGATGAAAAGGGCTGAGAATCACTAGGTTAGAGTATGGTTCAACTTTCTGTAGGAGAATTTAATAATATGTTTCAAAATGTAAAATGTATGTATCTCTTGACTCATCAATCCCAGGCATACCAGTTTATTCTGTAAAGAAAATTTCACAAGTACCAATAAAAGATGTATGCACCATGGTGTCCCACCATTGTTCAAAGAAGCCTTTCTTTGGAAAGAACCTAGATATCAAACAATAAAAGACAGGTTATGTAAATCATGATAAGGAAAAAGATGCAGCCATTAGTAATAGACTAATTTATTGACAGGAAAAATGTCTACTGCATATTGTTAAATTAAAAAAGTAGATACAGAACAGGATGTATTCTATGATTGCAATTATGTAAATTTGAATACACTATGTGCATAAAGATGTCTAGAAAGATATTTACTAAATTGTTGCAAATGCTTAGCAGAGTACTAGCAGAACAAGGGAATTTCAGGTAACTTACTCTTTTATTTGTTTAAAAAAATTCTTAAGCAATAACAGACATAATGAATATGTGTTAGTTTTACAAAAACAACCAAGTTATGTTAAAAAATAAAATCAATGTTTTAAATGGGATTATAAACCAGGTAGTCTTGGATTTACAATGAGAAAACAGGTAGGATAAAATGTAGGATAAAATTCACCCACGACTCAAGTTACATATAGCATAGTAAGATAAATGAAGTAATGATCAACTAATGTAATAGAATCCTCTAAAAGTGTTTGGAATAAAAAGGAACCAGGGAACTAATTTACATTTTAGAAAATTGTCTGATACCTATTCAAATAGAAAATTTTATTACTATATCTATGGGAAGGATTTGCAGTATAGATGGTTTGAGGAAATATTTAAATTGTATTTAGAAGATGATTGGATCCGAGATGTCAGATACAAACAAGAAATAACAAGAAATAACTATCTCATATAATAAATGCCCAGTGACCGAATGGCGGAACAATGAGAATGACCAGAAAGACCGGTCGGCCAGTCACTATGACACGCACTGACCACTAGTGGGCAGACACTCAACGCAGGAGCTGCTCTCGGTGGTCAGTGCACTACCACAGCAGGGGCACTGCTTGGCTGACTGGGATGAGTGGCTGTTCCTGCTGCAAACACTGGGTCAAAGGGCAGGAACCAGGGCTGCAATCGTAGCCTCCTCACCCCAGGCTCCTCCTCCTCACTCCCTGCCACCTCCTCCGGACGCCCTCAGGCCCATGCAGCACTGCTGCCCAGCTCACAGAGCTGACCCCGGAAGCTGGGAGGCGGGTTCATGGCCACTACAGGACTGAGGCCTACTATGCTGCCTCTCAGTGCTATTGTCCCTGGGCATGCCCCGACCGAGTACTCTGGAGAGGCGAGTGCTCTAACTCCATGGAAGATGTTGGACTAGGGAGCAGCTGCTCAGAGGGTGGGTCCACAGCCACTCAGGTGACCTGGATGAGCGGTACTCTCACAGTGGGCCACGCCCTCCACCAGTGCATGAATCCCATGCACTGGGCCTCTAGTCCCTTATATTTATAAAACAATTTAGAGCTTGTAAAGGACTTCAATTAATACCATCTATAAGTGTTTGAATCACAGTTATCCTTTGAGGTAGATAAAGACATTAATATCCCTATTTTACTGATCAATAAGCCTAAGCTTTACCTGGGATCTAATGTTAGGAGATGCAGTAAACTATTTTCTCAAGACATGAGTCCAGTGAGCTGCCGTGGTAACTTAGGCCAATAAACGTTATTGCATAATGAAAAATAAACATAAACAGAGTACTAGCTGGCCTTTGTGAAAAGTATGCCGTTACAAAAACTGAATGCAGTTCTACTTGCCACATCTTAGCACAGGCTTAAAGTTGTGGGATACAGAACAGAAAAGGGGAAATTAAATTGCCAAAGGATTTGACAAGCTGCTTAATTTGAAGCATAAACAAACTAACAAAGGTACACCCAGTTTAAAAAGACCACAGGAAGATACAAGAGGAAAGGTACCAACCAAGTCTACAAAACTGCTATGCCATGGGTGCTTACCACACTAGTGGCATGCACTAGGTACTGTTTACCTGATGACAAAACTAAGACTAAATCTAATCAAGACTTAATCACTATATTGCAAACTATTAGAATATGATCGATGTTTCTCTCTCATCGATATTTCTAACTCTCTAACTCTCTCCCTTCCTCTCTGTAAAAAAATCAATAAAATATATTTTAAAAAAAAATTCAGTTGAAGGAACTGACATGCAGTTTCATTCTTATATTTTCTAATAAGGCAGAACATAGAGTACAGCTTTCAAATCAGTCTCAATTTAAATTCTAACTTTGGGGGGGGGGGGGATAAATAAATAAATAAATAAATAAATTCTAACTTTGCTACTCTCTAGCTATGTGATCTTGAACAAATTACTTACCACTTCAATGTTTAATTTCCTGATCTATAAAATAAGGATAACATTTTGCTCTGTTTGAATTAGAGGCAATGTATAAAAAATACCTAGTAAAGTACCTAACAAATCTACTTAGTAGATTTGCATGAAGTAGTTATTATTATTGTGTGCCATTCAATAAAGACTAGCTACTGTTATCTTTATAAATCAGGCTTCCCTGATTTTTCTACTTTTCTTTGTTTTCTGTTCCTTGGAAGTCTTTCTTTTTTTTTTTCTTTCCTTTTTTCTTTCGTTTCCTCCTTCCTTTCTTTCCAAAGATACAGATTCACTGTTTAAATAATAAAGGGAAACTAACTTTAAATAAACCAACAGGAGCCCTGGTTGGTTTGGCTCAGTAGATAGAGTGTTGGCCTGTGGACTGAAAGGTCCCAGGTTCGATTCTGGTCAAAGGCACGTGCCCGGGTTGCAGGCTCAATTCCCAGTGGGAGGCGTAGAGGAGGCAGCTGATCAATGAATCTCTTTCATCATTGATGTTTCTATCTCTCTCCATCTCCCTTCATCTCTGAAATCAATAAAAATATATTAAAAAATATAAAGTAAAATAAAAAAATAAAAACACTTCATAAAAAAATAAACCAACAGGAAAACCCATTTTTAAAAGTTAGAATAATGCAATTTACTTTACAAAAAGATTTATCATATTAGTCCTTTAAATGGTAAGCACTTCATGCCATGGCCAGATAGCTCAGTTGGTTAGAGCATTATCCAGATACACCAAGGCTGGAGTCAGGGTGCGTAAGGGAAGCAATTGATCACTTTTCTCTCTCTCTCTCTGCCCCTTCCTCTCTCTCTAAAATTAATAAAAACATATCAGGTGAGGATTAAAGAAGAATACAGTGTGTTAATATTTTGTGGTTTTCTAAAAATTTTTTATTGTTGAAACTATTACATATGTCCCCTCTTTTCCCCCATTAACCCCCTCCAGCCTGCCCTCGCCTTCACTATCTATAGTCTGTGTCCTTGGGGTTATACACATATGCATACAAGTTCTTTGGTTGATCACCTCCCTCTCATCCACCCTCCCCTGCCTTCCCTCCGAGAGTGTGAATATTTTGGATTAAAAAGCTTTAGCTCATGCCGAACCGGTTTGGCTCAGTGGATAGAGCATCGGCCTGCGGACTCAGGGGTCCCAGGTTCGATTCTGGCCAAGGGCATGTACCTTGGTTGCGGGCACATCCCCACTGGGGGGCGTGCAGGAGGCAGCTGATCGATCTCTCTCATCGACGTTTCTGGATCTCTATCCCTCTCCCTTCTTCTCTGTAAAAAATCAATAACATATATTTAACAAAAAAAAGCTTTAGCTCAGATAGCATTCCTTTACAATATGGTACTTCATCAGTCCTAGAATAAAATGGTAAGAAAAAAAACAATCATTGTGTAATTATCAAGCAAATTTAACTCAGGTAAAGGAACTGTGAACCAAACAACAGGGCTTGTTTTGAAGATAATTTCAGCAGCAGCATCTTAAGAAAAATCACAGTTAAAACACAATTTTAGCAAAACAAACTTTTGGCTCAACAAGATTATGCAACATTCAGTTTTAATAAAAACATATTTAATTATGGGCAGTGAAACAGAAACAAGAAAAAACAGAAGTATCAACCATGTTTTTAAAATTCTTTTCTAGAATAACCAATGTTTATTAGGAAGTTATAGCCTCACTGACAATAAATATCAACAATATCAGGAAATAGAACAATTATTGTCCAAATACTGATCTTCTGTAACCAAAACACATTTTTGGGTTCAAGAAAACACAATATACACATACCAAAGAAAACACTCCATATACACCCCAAACAAAAACTAGCTGAAGAATAGAATTGAACTGGTTGGAACACACTTATTGTGTTACTGCTTTAAGAACCCCACGGAGTACCTTGTAACTCATTAATTGCACGTTTTCTTTTGGAGGGAAACAAGGTCCTCTCTCTGTCACATATGCATAAGGAAATCTCAAAACCCAGAGGCCATCTGGTGGGAGAGTGATTTCTTGTTTTTCTGGGTAGAATACTGGACACGGTGGTGGGCCTGGTTGAACCTGAAAAACACAGGTAATATAATTATTTTTACATTTTTCAATAAGAAACACCTGAAAATAAATGCCTAAATAAACAATAGGTTTGTAGGTAATAGTACACTCCAAATATTTCACTGTTTAAACTCAAATATTATCCTGCTTTTCTACAGATTATAACTTCAAGTTCTGCCTCTGAACCAATCGATGTGACCTGATGGCATGAACAGATGAACACACAATATTAGTATTTAAACATTTTTTAATGTTATTTTATTTTATTTTTGTTAATCCTCACTGAGGATATTTTTCCCACTGATTTTTAGAGAGAGTGGAAGGGAGAGGTAGAGATAGAGAGAAGCATCGATGTGAGAGACTTATCAATTGTTTGCTTCCTGCACACACCCTGACTGGCACTGGGGATTGAGCCTGAAACTGAGATATGTGCCCTTGACAGAATCGAACCTGAGACCCTTCAGTCTGCAGGCCGATGCTCTAGTCACTGAGCAAAACTGGCTAGGGCTGTTTTTATTGATTTTAGAGAGAGAGGGAGAGCAAGAGAGAAAAAGAATCTTTGGTATGAGAAAAACATTGATTAGCACCCTAACTGGGGATCAAGCCCCAACCTGGGCATGTGCCTGACTGGGAATCAAACAGGAGACCTTTTGGTGCACAGAATGATGCTCAACCAACTGAGCCATGCCTGCCAGGGCAAAAAAGTATTTAAATTTAAGCCTTGTTTAATGAAATAATTACTTTGACATTATCCTGTACTTTTTAAAAATAATCAAAACAGCTCTGGCCGGTTTGGCTCAGTGGATAGACTGTCAGCCTACGGATTGAAGGGTCCCAGGTTCAATTCCAGTCAAGGGCACATGCCCAGGTTGTGGGCTTGATCCCCAGTAGGGGGCATGCAGGAGGCAGCCAATCAATGAATGATTCATTCTCTTCATTGATGTTTCTATCTCTCCCTCTCCCTTTCTCTCTGAAATAAATATATATTTAAAAAACAACAACAATCAAAACAAGCATCAGGCCTTGCTGGGTAGCACAGCTGGTTAGAGCATCATCCTGATATACCAAAGTTGCAGGTTCGATCTCCAGTCAGGACACATACAAGAAGCAACCAATAAATGCATAAATAAGTGGCAAAACAAATCAACATTTCTTTATCTCTCTCTCTAAAATCAATCAACAATTTTTTTAAATCTTCACCTGAGGGGAGATATATATATATATATATATATATATATTTCTTTTTTTACTATATTTTTATTGATTTCAGAGAAAAAGGGAGAGGAAGAGAGAGGTAGAAACATCAATGATGAGAGAGGATCATTGATCGGCTGCCTCCTGCTTGCCTCCTACTGGGGTTCAAGCCTGCAACTCGGGCATGTGCCCTTGAATGCAATAAAACCCGGAACCCTTCAGTTTGCAGGCTGATGCTCTATCCACTGAGCCAAACCAACTAGGGCTGAGGATATGTTTTTACTGATTTCAGAGAGAGGAAGAAAAAAAGAGAAACATCGATGTGAGAGAGAAACATTGATACAGTATGTGTCTTGAGTGGGAATTGAACCTGCAACCTTTTGATGTACAAAGGATGATGCTCCAACCAACAGAGCCACCCAGCCAGAGCTCAATAAATAAAGTTAAAAAACAAAAAACAAACATCAGCATTTTCTGTTTTTGAAGACAGAGTTGTATTTCTTACCTGAGGCATTAGTATTATCTGCAAAGGAGCATCAGGAACCACAACAAAAAGCCTCATAAGTTGAGCATAATGTGGTTTTAGTCCTCTACCCTGAGATGATGACAGAATATACAAGGGCATATCACTATTCAGGGCTTTTAAAGCTGATTCCTTTGGTCCACTTCCCAGTACTTTCATCACTTTGTCAGGTCCTGAGCACATAAACCTCCGACCTCGAGAGTCTTCATATTCGAAGCCCACAAATGCTCGAGCTATGTCATCTCGCCGTCTTCCTCTTCCCATTACAACTGCACTCCTCTTTCCAGGAATAGCTTTATTTGGAGCAGGCCAAGAATTTGTGTCCAAGTCTCCTTCATCTTCAGCTCTGGTCCTGATGACAATGTCCCAAGGCATAAGATAGTTTGTTCCTGGAATGAAGCCCTGTTGATCCAAACCTGTATGAAAGTTGTAAGACTTAGCAGGGCCTAGTTTAACCAAAGACCAGCTCGAGAATTTGGGTAGGAGACCTTTAGGGCAATTTGAATGCAGCATGCCTGGGAGATACTCAACTGTGGATGCCTGTCGATCAATCAAGTTTGGTCTCTTCTCAGTTTTAACTTCTCCTTGACCATGGACTTCTGGATTATCTCCTCCTGCTTGTGGATCAGCTGGATAGGTACCTAAACTATCTGTGGACTGGCCTAAACTCAAAGCTAAACTCAGGCTTGTGCTCTCTCCTTGGGTTTGAGGTTCTTTTTCTTTAAGTTTATCAGGATCTGTATCTGGAGGGGCAGGAGAAGATTCATTTTTAGCAGGAGCAGGATCTGGAGTACTTGGTTCAAATACTGGAAAATTAATATGATCCAATTTTCCACAACATTTTTCTTCTAGAAGCTATAAAGAAAGAAGGAGGAAGGAAAAAACAAACAAAAAATCCTGTGAATTTTTCATTTAAAGTAAGTCTTCACTCTAAAAAGCGTAATCAATAATTAATGAGTAAGCAAGTACTTTCCTCTGTCTACATATCTCACTATAGTCACATTTACTTTTCTAGATATTTTACTTCTGAAAATATGTATTTTTATTCAGTTGGTAGTGAATAAAAAGAAAGCAAGAAAAAGAAACAAGAAAAAAATCCAGAGTCTACCTGATAAAAGTCATAATTAGCTGCCTTGATATCAAAAGGATCATCTCGAGGTGCTTGTTTCCTTCCACAGTTACAGGCCCCAGTGGATCGAGCTCTGCTATTGTGATATAGTACAGGAGGATTTCTATCAGCCTCTGGTTTTTCTCCTGGAAAATATAAGAGTCACTATTAATTTGATACACACAAAAAGCAGAATCAAACTTATTTTGCATTCTATAACATCTAACCCCAAAAATGTTAATATGAAATTTTGTATTCTTTAACAGTTCTCATTTCCTAATCCCTTAGAATTCATTTTCTAAATACAAGAAAATAATTAGTAGTCATAGCTGATTCTTTTCTTTTTACAGAAGGAAAGAAAAAATACAATGTGCCTACATTTCTGTGGGGTCCTTTTTAAATATATCAATACATAGTGAACAAACACCCTTAAAACCAGAATAAAAAGACAGCTCAAAGTTTTGATATCAAAATGCTAAGAAAACTTTACCTGATTTAGGTAATGAATGAAATTTATGTACACAATGTTGATCAGTTAAACTCCTCTCTTCACAGAGCTGATGGCCATTGCTCCAAAACTTGTAGCAGTCCTCATGTAACTGCATGGCATATTTGTGAAAGGCTGGACCCCTAGCATGTTGACTGTATACTCGCAGAGCCTGGGCAAGTTGATTCTTATGAACAGTCATTGTGTAATTATGAGGCAAATTTGACTGATAGGCACTATGGGCCATGGGTAAAGCTTTTTGGCACCGGTTTTCTGAGAATTTGGTGTCAATATCCAAAAACCCTTCCAAGACTTTAATACTACTTAAAATCTTAGATGTTAGCTCCCCAGTGGGAGACCCCAGATCCTCCTCTTTTCCATCAATAGCTACTTCATACAGTTTTGAAGCTGCTGAGATCCACTTCTGGTAAGTGGGAAGTTCAAAATGAGAAGGCTGTGGGTTCCTACCCACACTGTCATCAAAACCTTTCTTGCTTAGGACTAGCTCCACATGCTGCCACAGAAATTCCCGAAGAGTGAAATCCACTAGTTGCCCTGAAGAACTGGAACTGCTGCTATCAACGTGGAAAGAAAGTTGTTGCCGGATGTGTTGCCTCATCACCTGGTATCGCCTGGGACCAGAAAGGGGTGCAGGCACCAGCAAAGATTCAGGATCCTTCACAGTACAATGACTCCTAAGTTGGTCCAGCAACATGCCTACTGGGTCCTCCTCCTGGCTTCCTGGAACTATGTACACAAAAGCTTGGTTGGCAGGCACAGTAAAGAGGCAGTTGATACTCTGATTAGTCAATACACGACTCTTCCGAAAGATTCTATAAATCTGGTCCTCCAGGGCATGTTGCAGTCTCCTTTTGGGAGAATGCTTCTTGGGTTTGTCTGGATGTGCTGGGTCTTGGTTCCGAGGGGGCTCCACTTTGAGGGCTCCATTGAGTTGAAAGAGGAAAAGAAGTCTAGGTGGGCAAGGTCGGCAGTTTAGTTTCCAGTCTTTGCCAACTGGACAATCCTTAATGGCTGTTTTGAGGAGGGGCAGTACTTTCTGTCTTAGTCCATCCAGGGCTCTGAATACTCGATCATAAGTGATGTCAAAGGAACAAGTGGGATGGACCAAAAGCAGGATGTGACAGACGGAGAAAAGGTAGAGGAGACTGAGGCACTGCAGTTTTTCTTGATGTTTCCAGAACTCGTGTGCTTCTGCATGAGGTAAAGGGAGGCCACCTCCAGCTTCCCCACTCTGAAGGGCCTGACAAGCCCGCAGAAGCTGGGCATTGTCACAAATGGAAGTGAGAAGAAGGTACAGAACTTTGCTTTCCTGATTGTAATAGGCCTGCAGAAGGCTGTAGTCCTGAGGGCCTGGCCCAGTTTGGTTACCTTCCGCGGCAGCTACACCCCCCCGAACTGGATCCGCGGCCCCAGCCCCAGGGTCGCCCGCTCCACCAGCCTCCCCGGCGGCGACAGTAGTCTCGGTCCTGGTTCCAGGCCCTGGGTCGCCAGGATCTTGGTGGCGAAAAAGGGGAAAGACCTGTCGGTCGCACACCGTGTTCACAAGTGAGAACTTCTCGGAATTCAGTCGCAGAGCCGTCTTGCCAAAGATTCCCACCACGCAGATCTCATCCTCTCGCCAAGGCGGCTCCGGGCCGCTCGCCGCGCTCCCTCCGCCCTCTGCAGGGGCCCCCTCCGTGCTTTCAGGGCTGTTCCAGGCGGAAGCTCCCACTAGAAGCTCTCGCAAGCTGACAGGACCCGCCATGGTGCTGAGACTCTCTCCAGTCCTTCCGGTCCGCCGGGTAAACCCAACCGACCTTCGTCCTGCCTTGAAATCCCTCCTCCGTTTTTTCAGTTCCTGCTGTCCTCTCATCATAGGTTCCGCCGCTCGCACCTCCCCTCCTAGTTTTTCTCCAAGGTTTCCCCTAGTCCTGCAAAATAGCGATTTAAGATCTTCCTCAACCCGATACTGTAGGATTTGAGATATCATATATAAAAAAGACACTCAGAAGCAATTAGTTTGCATTTCAAGATATTTAAAAACACTGCAGAAGAAGAGTGCCAATGCCCCAGCCAGTTTGGCTCAGTGGATAGAGTGTCGGCCCCGCAGACCTCGGTCCCCAGTTCCATTCAGGTCAAAGGGCACGTACCTCCCCGGTTGCAGGCTCCATCCCAGCACCTGTCGGGGTGCTGCGGGAGGCAACCAATAGATGTGACTCTCTAACTTCCATGTTTTTCTCTCTGTGTCTCTCCCCCTCCCTTCCATTTTCTCTAAAAATCAGTGGGGAAAAAGGATATCCTCACAGGAATGATCTCATTTATATGTGATCTTATAAGTGGAATTGGAAAAAGAAAAACACCTAACAGTGAAACAGAGAACAGATTGGGGGGCGGGAGGGCAGGAGGTGGGTGAAGGTGATCAGAAAGTACATACTGAAGCAGTAAGATAAAAAGTTCTGGGGATGTAATTATAGCATAGTGACTATAGATGATAGTACTGTACTACATATTTGAAAGTTGCTAAGGGAGAAAAGAAAAAAAAAGAAAGTTGCTAAGGGAGTACATCTTAAAAATTCTCATTTCAAGAAAAAAATTGTAACTATATGAGGTAATGATGTTAACTAGATTTACTGTGGAAATAATTTTGCAATATATACATATATCAAATAATTATGTTGTGTGCCTTAAACTACTAATGTTATATGTTAGTTTTATCTCAATAAAATGGTGGGACCTTAAGTTGTGGTGGGTGGTTTTGGTGTTTTTAATATATTAGGCTATATTTGGCTTCCAGTAATTCTTCTCAACCAACTGTTACTAACAAGATTTTAGAAAGGAGTAGTGGTAGGTTTTTAAAATTTATTTTAAATTCTTTTTCTACTTGTTCCCTCCCTTCTACATGTCCAGATCCTATTTTTCTTTGAAAAGCCAACTAAAATGAAAACATCCACATGTTCATCCACATAAATTACATTGTGGTCCTCAACATGGAGATTATTTGCTATGTTTAGTAAGTGACTTTGCTGACATGTTATTTTAACAATTCTTTGACTTATAAATACAGGAAAAATAGTGTATATTAACCTCACACATTGTATAGATTTCCCAAGTAAGCAAAATGTTGAAAAACCAAATAGAAAAGACTCTTTTGAAGAAAACAAGAGAAACAACTGTTACACTTTGCTGAAGGGACCACAGATTGGTACAATCACTTGAAAAGCCAGTTTGACAGTATCTACAAAATAGGCACTTTGTAACCTAGCAGTTTCATAATAGCCAAAAACTAGAAATAACCCTGATGTTCATTAACAATAGAATGGATAACTATATTCACGTATCAAAAATAATGATTTATAGCACTGTACAATGACATAGTTGAATCTTTTTTTTTTTTTAATCCACACCTGAGGATATTTTTCCATTGATTTTTGGAGTGGAAGAGAGAGGGAAAGAGAGAAATATCGATGTGATCCATTGGTTGCCTCCTGGAGGAGCCCTGACCAAGGCCTGGGCCAGGTACGCGCCCTTGACCAGAATCGAAGCCGGGACCCTTCGGTCCACAGGCCGATGCTTTATCCGCTGAGCGAAACCAGCTGGGGCAACACGGTTGAACCTTAAAAAAATAAATGTCGATTGAAAGAAGACAGAAGAGCCCTGGCTCATGAGCTCAGTGGTTAGAGCGAGGGGGTCATGGTATTGATTCCCGGTCCAGGGCATGTACAGATTCAATCCCTGGAGCCATGTAGGAGGCAACCAATCTATGTGTTTCTCTAACATCAATGTTTCTCTCTCTCTCTCTCTTTCCCTCCCTTCCACTCTAAAAAAATCAATGGGGAGTGCTTGCTTCAGCAGCACATATACTAAAATTAGAATGATACAGAGATTAGCATGACCCCTCCACAAGGATGACATGCAAATTCGTGAAGCATTCCATATTTTAAATAAATAAAAAATCAATGGGGGAAAAATCCTCTGATTGAGGATTAGTGAAAGAAGACAGAAGAATATATAATGTATGATTTTATTTACATAAGAGTTCAGAAGCAAGCAAAATAAACCACACATTTAGGGAGGCATACTTAAAAGGACTAAACAAGAAATATTTATTGTGACAAGCATGTCAGTAATTAGTTTTAGAGGAAAGGGATTATAATATGGGAGGGGGACAGTCAGGGCTTCTAAAGACATTTATAATGTCTCTTTTTTGATTAGATGAGTGTTTGCTTTATGAATTGTTAATTTACTTACTTACATTTTATGTACCTTTCTCTATGTGCTATGGTTCTGGTGAAAACATTAAAAAAGAGAAAAACTAAAGGCTCTTTTATTGCTCTTTATTTAAAAACATAACCAGATGTACCATGGTAGTAGTTTATATTCTCTGGTTGTCATTTAGTCTCAAAATAAACATTGGGAACATATGATCAGCAACAGTTTAATGAAGCCATAACATTTACAGGATTCTCAAATGGGTACAATATAAAATCTGCCAGCCCTAACTGGTTTGGCTCGGTCGATAGAGCGTCGGCCTGCGGACTGAATGGTCCCAGGTTCGATTCC
>NW_005354050.1:631101-651980 GCF_000412655.1 Myotis brandtii | reverse complement strand
ACTCTCTATCCCTCTCTCTTCCTCTCTGTAAAAAAATCAATAATATATATATATATAAATATAAAAAAAATCTGCCATAAAAATTTTAAATGATGCAACATAGAATACAATTTAATACTGGTACAATGGCAAAAGCAGCTTTACAAATATTTATAGAATTTCTATAACATGTTTTTATAAACCTTTATTCTACAAGAATGATTACATTATTTAAAATTGATATAGTACACTGTGGTTTATTAATATTAGAAACATTATGAGTGCCTAATAAAATATTTTGTACAAATGCTCAACTACTTTATTCTCAGTGATCATTCCCTTTATTCACACATAATATAAATGTAGTTAGCAGGTTAGAAAAATTTTATTGGAGGCACATATGTTTAACTAATATCTGTTGAATTTTTATCTATAAATGTGCTGTAAACATAAATGTGGATGTCATAAAAACAAAACAGTATCCCCAGGTCTGCTTTCCAGTCTGGTGACTTTTGTAACACTATTTGGCACCTCACAGCAATATGTACCTGTGGAAATACAAGCATTTCTGGAAAATGCTAAAATACCTTTTAAGCCTAAGCTAACCAGGGGATATTTCAAGGATATCATCTATGTAGCTGAAACCCCTGGGTCCCTATCCATGAAGAACTACTAGCCGCCTTTCTGGAACTGCAGTGGAGGTTACAGCACTAAAGATAGTCCTGCATGTTCAGTCACACTCACACTAATGAGTTTCCCTTCCTCCATGATACTTAGAGCATTAGTGATGGGGATCCTTGACAAATCTATAATAGTGCCCACTGTTAAATAGATGTGTCTGACAAACTGGGGCCTCCCAGAAATACCTGGCAAATTTGTAGGAGACTGACTCGTAGGATCACCAAATAAAATAAAGGATGACCAGTTAAATTTGAATTTCAGGTAAACAATGAATTTTTTGTGTGAGTCCTCACCCCAGGATATTTTTTCCACTGATTTTTAGAGAGAGTAGAAGGAAGAGAAGGGGAGAGAGAAACATCGATGTAAGAGACACATCGATGGGTTGCCTCCTGCATGCATCCTGACTGGGGCTGGAGATCAAACCTGCAACCCAGGTACATGCCCTTGACCCGTGATCCTTTGGTGCTCAGGCCAATGCTCTAACCACTGAGCACACCAGCCAGAGCTGACTTTTTTTTTTTAGTATACATATGTCCCATGCAATATTTGGAACATAATTATACTAAACAAAGTATTTATTGTTTAATGGGACATATTTATATTTAAAAGTTATTTGTTATTTATCTGAAATTCAAATTTGATTGGTGTCAAGTATTTATATTTATTAAATCTGGCAAACCTGGATTGGCAGGAAAGAACAAAAATCCAGTTAGGTGTACATTATTATTGATATTGAATCAACAGGATATCAGGTGAACCTGTTATGGACCTCAAAGAATCCTTGCTAGGGCACTGTGGACAATACAAGGTTCAGGCTGAAGTCTTTATGAAATTTATATTTAGCTGTATGAATGTAGATAGCAGACATCAAAATAATGAATATCTCAGACTTTAGTGAGCCAGATATAACTCCCTACCTAAGATGCTAGAAATGATACATTCTAATTTTTAAGATCACATTGGACCTTTTGCTTCCAAACCTTTTGGAAAATAGGTGGGTTTGGATGTAGGATGCTCTTACCTTTTAACTCATCGGTTCTCAACCTGTGGGTCGCGACCCCTTTGGCAGTCGAACAACCCTTTCACAGGGGTCGCCTAAGACCATCCTGCATATCAGATATTTACATTACGATTCATAACAGTAGCAACATTACAGTTATGAAGTAGCAACGAAAATAATTTTATGGTTGGGTCACAACATGAGGAACTGTATTTAAAGGGCCAGAAGGTTGAGAACCACTGTCTTAACTATTTATAATGAACATAAATAAAATCTAGAGGGTCTTTCTTATTGATCAAGTTTATAGCACTTAATGAATGCATACGCTTAAAAGCTGAAATACTTTTCAATTACCTGAGAATACCCAACTAGGAACTAGGTTATTGTCTTAAGGTCATAAATGCACCTACAGAGTATAAATTAGTTATCTAGTTAAATTTAAAAATCTTCTCCAACCTAAATTGGGTAATTCTAGGATGAACATCACTTTGGAGATTGTATTTTCCATTCTGTTCTCTTATTGATCATGCAAACAAGAAAATATCCAAATACTCACTTTACTAGTATACTACAGTAAATATGGACTCCATAATATTATAATTCTTTAAATGGAATTATAAATTAGAATAATTATTTATACATACTACATTTTTAAAAAAGGAGTGGGGTGATTTTATGGATATTTTATGGATGATCATATGGAGTCAGGCAGAGTTGGCATCAGTTTTGTTCATCAAAGTTGCTTGTAGAAAGTGGCAGAGTTTGAGTTGGGCTTCTAGGGTGAGCCAGCTGTGAAAAAAAAGAAAGAAAGAAAAGTCTCAATTATAATGTGAATTATGCTCCTATAGCCAACACAGTTCTCCTTCTTCCTTACTAACAGAACCCAGATTCTGTGCAAGGAAGCAATGCATCCAGATTCTAAAAACCAATTTTCCCAGCTTCCCTGATATAATCAGAAGTTCCTGGATAGCAACTATTTAAAGAGATTAGGGATATCTTAGCTAACACACCCTCTTGTCCTTTGCACTTTTTATCTTGCTTAGAATGTAGACATGAGTCTTCAGGAAGTAGAGTCATTCTGCACCTTAATCAAAGCCACACATTAAGGATGGGAAAGCAGTGATGACATGGTGAAGCTGCTGTACCAATTAGACTGCCTGCTTCTCAAGGGAATATGTAGGTAAGAAAAAAAGCCCTTTGTTGGTTATGACACTGTAGTCAGATTTCTGTTACCTGCAACCAAATGCAAGACCTAACGAATGCAGTTGCTTCAAAGTTAAAGGAAGGAAGCCTAAGGGCTGGGTGGGAAAAGTCATTCTATGCTCAACAACAGTTTTTTACTAGACATCCTCCTAGCAAGTGACTTTTGAGGAGCACATATAGGGCATAGGGACTATCTGTGATTTTCGATGTTGTTGCTAAATATGTGGATATATTATTTATTATATTTCTATTTGTTTCTACATTACCCAGCCCACTGGGACAAAAAGGATCCTAGAACTGAAGAAGGAAAGGAAGGGGCTTAGTCCTTCGGTGAGGCCTCTGCCCTCTGCCCCTGTCCTTCACAATCTGTGTTATCACCAAGGAAGGTAATCCAGAGGTAGAGCCCTATTGGAGGAGAAAGGAACTGGCCACACCTCTAAAGAAGACCATATAATCCCAGGAGGACCAAGCTGAATTGGCAAGAAAGAAACCAAGCTGTCCTGCAAAAGGCACTGATTCTTAATGAGGACAGTGTTGGGGTGAAGTGTCAGCAGTGAAGTCTATGGTGCGTCTTTGCTGCCAGAGGGACACAGAAATGTAAGCTTCATAGCCAAAGAGGCCAGCAGCTTTGTGTCCCCGCACTCTAGCAGGGGTGGCAGAAGGATGGCTATTCCGTACAGATCTGATCAGGGAAATGATAAGGACAAACGGGGTTTGGAAAAAAATCACACAAGGCGAACTGATGTACTGGATTTTGGTGAGTGGGCATACATGTAGATGACAAAGAAAAAAGCTGCCAAGACCTTTTCCTATCAACTCAGTATGATCTGACTCCTAGCGACATCTCCATCCCTGTCTGTCACCACTGATAAACTTGTTCTCTCAGCAGCCATTCTGGCTACTTTTTAGTTCCTCTGAATGGCCATGATTCCTCCCACTGTGAGACCTTCTCACATGCTGTTCGTTATGTTCGGTACTTTTTCTTCCATAACATCCATGGGAGGCCCACCCCCATACTACAAAGGTACCCTTCTCAGTGAATGCCTATTCACCCTTCCAGTCTCACCTCATCACTTCCTAAGAGAATCCTTCCTAAATCATGGGCTCTACAGAACCCTATTCCTTTCCTTCACAGCACTTATTTTTGTGCACGATTATCCATATATGTGATTATTTGATAAACATCTATTTTCCCCACTAGACTGTAAGTTCCAAAACAGTAGATCTGTGTCTGTTTTGCTTATCACTATATCCCTGTTACTCCAGCACAGTGCCTAGCATATGAGGTTTAATAAATACTTAATAAAAGAATTTTAAAAACCAGACAGTCACTGGTAAAGTGAAGATGATAATCTTCACTATCTCATAGAATTTTATGAAGCCTAAATATGTGAGTGCTTTGTAAAGCATAAAGTATCATTTAAAGATGATGATGATGATGATGATTATTATTACTAAGAAAGCTGCTTTAGCCTTAGCTGGTTTGGTTTAGTGGATAGAACATTGGCCTGAGGACTGATGGGTGGATTCGATTATTCTGGTCAAGGGCACATGCCTAGGTTGCAGGCACAAACCTCAGTAGTGGGTATGTAGGAGGCAGCCAATCAATTATTCTCTCTCATCATTGATGTTTCTATCTCTCTCTCCCTCACCCTTCCTCTCTAAAACCAATAAAAAATATATATACATGTAAAAAAAAGAAAGCTGCTTTAGATTAAAATTCTAAATAAATGATTTTGAAGAAAAGGAACCCAAATTTTTTTTTTTCTAAAGGCTTACCTGAAACTTTCTCCTTAAGGCCTGGGTCATTACTGGGGTCAGTCCAGTTCCTGTTTCCATATTTTCTTTATTGGTGAGAGGGGTCCCACCTGGGCTCCTGCAAAGGTAATAAAACTATTAGAAACTGAATTTTATGCCAATTACCATGTAGATTTAGAAAACATAAAGATAAGAGAGTGTATTACCTCTCTACATCGACTTTTCTAAGTAGTTTCCGCAGGTCTATCTGACTTTTACCAGGATTACTGATAAAATAAAGACATCAAAATTAGAACTTGCTAGATTTTATCATTTTTCCCAAAGCAAAGCAGTCATTTTTATAGGTAACATCCTAGAAATAGTAAAAAATAGCAGTGGGTATTGTTGATAGGAGCATAAGATGATATAATAATTCTTCAGAGCAATACTTCTTGACTTAGTAATTACATGTATACAAATCCATCTTAGGGAAAACTCAGCTATGCATACAGATGATTGATAAGGATGTTCATTGAAATAAAAAAGCATAAACAACCTAAATGTCTCAAAACAGGGTTTTATCTATGAAATTTATATATAATAAACAATATGTACTTAAGAAATCAAAATGATGCTTTAAATTAATTTTTAATAAGATGGGGGAAGCTCATGACACACTGAATGGGAAAAGTCATAACTGTATCTACAATATGATTATACACAGGTATACACACATATATTATGTTTCCTTGATTCTAAGACACACTAGTTTTCATATTTTATTATTTCTGAAATCAAACTGCTTTAAAATTTATTTTATTGAGGTATATAAGTTACTAAAATTCTTGATAGTAATTGTTTTTCCCCCAAAATCTGTTATCTGCCTAGAAAAAGATTAGAATGATAAATAATAGTACGTTAACAGTAGGAATCTTTAATGATATATTTAGTTGGATGATTTTTGTTTTCTTCTTTAAATTTTTTTGTAGATACCATTTTTTCTACAATGCATATATATAATTTTTAAAGTTAGAAAAAAGCAAAAAACACATTCTTTTAAGTAGTGGTAGAGGATAACATGGTGTAATTTCTTACATTAAGACGTTTGTAACTCGAGTTGGTAACACTTTGGAGTTGGGCTTCAACGTAACACCCTGCAGGTCAGAGACGGTAACTAGCGGATTCCGTACCTTTGGTGATGGAACAAGCTTTAATTGCAAAATGAGACGTTATTAGAAAACACATGAAAAATATTCAAAATGTAAACATGCTGAAACAATGAATATTTGAATGCTGGATATGCATAAGATATAGCCACTACTCTACTCAAGTTTTACTCTAAAACTTCAAAGTATGTCTCTACCTCTTCAGACTAATGGTTGGCACATAAAACTGCCTAATTAAATAATTTTGGAATCTACATATTTTGTTGCAGAGATCCACAACTACTTAAATAAGATATCAAATACTTACTTTGGGATAGCTTCTATACATAAGACTTATATTTTGTTTCCATAAAGGGACAATCAGGCTAATAGCTTAAAGACTCTGTGTATGATCAATGATATCTTACCTTTTTCTTTTCATCAAAACTCTGGGTTTTCTTTAATTTCACAGTCATTAGATCTTTAACTGTTATCTGCATGGGTCCATCTTTTTTCAGTGGTCCAGCCTTAAAATACATGGAAAGATTAGAATTCAATTCGGAACCATGATATCTAGTCAAATGCAAATCATAATATAGTTTTTAAAGACCTAGAGTTAAAAGTTAACTCTTATTTACCCTAGGAACCTATCAAATTCTTATCACTTAATCAAGAATGATCCTGTTTTCAGTACCCAAAGATACTAAGGCTATTGAATGTATTCATCAAACGGTACAACTTTGATAATAAGAGATGAGCTAGTTCCTGAAATTATGCATCTTCTTCAGTAGTCATTACAAGACACGAGTTGAAGTAGTTCCTCAAATCAAATGACGTTTACCTGAACTATGTAAAAAGATGATCCAGTTCCCATACAGCAAAAATGTATAGTCAGAGAGGTATACATTAGGGCAAATATAGCTGTAGGCTCTGGATTTAACTCAGCCATTATAAATCAAATGTATCCATGATGGAAATTCAGCAGATTTTAAAACAGGATCATGGCTATCTTAGTGATTTACAAATATTTCAGTCCCTGTGACAGATAAGTAAACCTAATGGAGACTGGTTCTCTAGCCTAATGGATCCACCAACTCTTTTTATTCAGAGTTCATTCACTAAGCTATCTTCTGTTCTTAATTTGGTTTCTCAGGGAGGTTTTCCTTTTGGTAAAAAGATATGTTGACATTTTTCAAGGGAAACTTACTGGTTTAGTTGGAGAAAAAAAATAAAAGATATGCTGAGAAGCCAACAGAAATCTTCTATTCTACTAAATTATATTCATTTATCCTTAAACAAAATCACTTTTATTTCTATATCCAGCTTTTGTGAGTTCCCAGGGGACTGATTTTTTTAGAAACACAGTAACTGACATAATTAAGATATGGAATCAGAATATAGCTTTCCTGTTAAAGTCCTTAGCCCAGCCTTAAAATGACACCTGTCTTTACGCCTCCATTACGTACTGACCAAAACACACCTTTACTAGATTGTTTTTTACCTGAAGTGCTTTGGTGAGATTGGATTTTCTGAGCAGCAAAGGTGCTGTGGGTGGTGGAGGGGGAGGCAGAGGTGGAGGTGGAGGGGGGGGAGGTGGGGGGGGGGGAGGAAGATGGCCTGCTGGCTTTGGCAGTGTGGCAGGAAGTACAGCTCCGGATTCTCCAGGGGTGGTTAGAGCACAGGCAGGCACTATTGTAAGTTTACCATTCATGTAACAGGGATGACCACAGCTCGGACAGGAAGAATTTTCTGAGATAGTCTGAAAGAAGACATTACATTTGGCAAAGAAATAACAGATTAATTTGGTTCTTGTAGCCGAGGATCATTCAAGTAAAAGGTACTATACAGAATACTTTCTCAGTACATCATGTTTCATAATATTTTCTCATTTATCACAAGTTCATTCATTCATTCAGTTATTCAGTTAAATCAATTATGTATGTTAGTATAATAAACAATAGATTATATGCCTAGAAAAAGATTAGAATTATAAATAATAGTATGTTAACAGTAGCAATCTTCAATGATATACTTAAATTTCATTCAGACATTTTTATTTGTTTTATGTATGCGATATGTCAGGCACTATAGGCCAATGAGAGCCCTGTGTGCCACCTCATGGAGCTGACAGTCTGGTGAGGAACACAGACATTACACACATACAATATGCTCAAAACAAAATAAAATAATAATAAGAGTAATGAAGTGTGCTGAGAGCATAAAGAGTGAGAAGCCTGGGGAGCAACATTTAGCTATAATCTCAAGGATGAATTGAGATTTATCATGTGAAGGAAGATAAGGACTGGGGAAAGAGAATTCCTAGCAGAGGGAAAAATACTTAGCAGCCAAGAATCCTATATAATAAAACGCTAATATGCAAATTGACCCAACGGCTGAATGACCGGTCGCTATGACATGCTCTGACCACCAGGGGCAGACACTCAATGCAGGAGCTGCCCCTTGGTGGTCAGTGCACTCCCACAGGGGGAGTGCCACTCAGCCAGAAGCCGGGCTCACGGCTGGCGAGTGCAGTGGTGGTGGCAGGAGCCTTTCCTGCCTCTGCAGCAGTGCTAAGGACCCCTAGGGGATGTCCGACTACCTGGCCACGGAGCAAGCGTAAGCTGGCAGTCAGACACCCCCTGAGGGGTCCCGGACTGCGAGAGGGCACAGGCAGGCTGCAAGACCCTCCTCTCCCCCCACAGTGCATAAATGCCATGCACTAGGCCTCTAGTATAGTATATTCAAGAAATTGATAAAAAGGCCAAGGGGCTGTAACATGACCATATGGACTGACTTGTGTACACTCCCCTCACCCCCAATCATATGTTGAAGTTTTAATTCCCAGTACTCCAGAATATATTTGGAGATAGGGTCTTTAAAAAGGTGGTTAAAGTAAAATAAGGCCGTCAGGGTGGGCTTTCATCCAATCTGACCGGTGTCCTTATAAAAAAGGAAGTTTGAATATACAGGACACACCTGGGATGGGCGTGCACAGTGCAAAGTCCATGTGAGGACACAGTGAGAAGGCGAGCCAAGGTGAGAGGCCTCAGAAAGAACAACAACCCAACCTTGATCTTGGACTTGTAGCCTCCAGAATTGTGAGAAAATAAATTTCTGCTGTATAAGACACTCAGTCTGTGCTACTTTGTTATGGCAGCCCTAGCAACGAATAAAATGATCCTATGAAGTAAGATGGTATATTAGTTTCCTGTGGCTACTGTAACAAATTATCACTAACTTGGTGGCTTAAAATAATAGAAATTCATTTGTTCATTTTCTCACAGTGCTGGAGCCTACAAGTCCAAAATCAAAGGGTCAGCAGGGCTGCACTCCTTCCCAAGGCTCTAGGGGAGAATCCGTTCCTTGCCTCTTCCAGCTTCTGGTAGATTCCTTGGTTGAAACTGCATCACTACAATCTCTGCTCTTCCTTTTCTGTGTATTCTGCTCTGTGTGTCTCTTTTATAAGGACAATTCACTTGTCGAAATGCAAAACCGTTGTTTTATTTACCAAACTACGGCCCGCGGGCCGGATTCGCCCCTTTTGAAATGAATAAAACTAAAAAAAAAAAGACCGTACCCTTTTATGTAATGATGTTTACTTTGAATTTATATTAGTTCACACAAACACTCCATCCATGCTTTTGTTCCGGCCCTCCGGTCCAGTTTAAGAACCCATTGTGGCCCTCGAGTCAAAAAGTTTGCCCACCCCTGATTTAGACTATGAAGTTCCATTGGATGTAGTCTCTTCCCAGGTAACACAGGATGACCTCCTTATCTCAAAATCCTTAATTTTATCAGCAAAGACCCCTTTTCCCAAATAAGCTAATATTTATAGGTTCCAGGGATTAGGATTTGGACATATCTTTTGGGGGGCCGTCACTCAGCCCACTAAAGATGGCATCATCCCCACTTTAGAGATAATGAAACTGAGGCCGAGAGGTGATTTGTCTTCCCCTATCTGGCTAGTTCATCGTGAGGTACAAATTCTGGGAGCAGGGATATACCCTCAGAGGTTTCTCTCTAAACCAATGAGTACAATGTTTATTCTTTTGAGTTTTGGACATTGAGAATAGAGGCCTTGCTCAGGAGAGTGAAGGGGGTGGATATTTACAGTTTTGGGTTGTTTTTTTTCTGCCTTTATTAGTCAAGAATAGAGGCCTTGCTCAGGAGAGTGAAGGGGGTGGATATTTACAGTTTTGGGTTTTTTTTTTTCTGCCTTTATTAGTCAAGAAAATGAAAACACCCTGAGTATTTCAAAGGTGGGGAATGTAATGAAGGCAGTTGGTCCCACTGTTGCTGGAAGAGATGAGAAGCACACAGGGGGCAGTGAGGCAGCCCAGAAATTTTCAAGAGCAGAAAGCTATGAATATCCTGCGAATGGAAGGACAAAGGAAAGAGCAGTAGAAGCAGATCTCTGGAGCTAGGTTAACCCAGAGAATCAAGAAATGTGGCAAACTTACCTTGTGGGAGCTGGAATTTGAGAAACAATTACAGCCATTGCTGGGGAAATCGCCCAACACAGAAAATGAAAGGGGAAAAACACCCTATCTCAGTGATGACGAACCTATGACACGCGTGTCAGAGGTGACACGCGAACTCATTTTTTTTGGTTGATTGTTCTTTGTTAAGTGGCATTTAAATATATAAAATAAATATCAAAAATATAAATCTTTGTTTTACTATGGTTGCAAATATCAAAAAATTTCTGTATGTGACACGGCACCAGAGTTAAGTTAGGGTTTTTCAAAATGCTGACATGCCGAGCTCAAAAGGTTCGCCATCACTGCCCTATCTTCTCCCTCCCTCTAGTTTCTCATCCATGTCTACTGTTAGTCTAGCACAACCAGGAACCAGGTGACACGGAGCTTGGGGAATGTAACCTAAAGGGGCCAGCATCCCTGCAATATGGAGCAGAGCCTCAATGTTTTAAGGAACAGATCTGAGGGCAAACAGGCCTAGGATTAGCACTCACCTGCAGTCATTCCTTTTCTAGTAAAAGCACATTGAGATTCTTATGGGAGACAACCCCTTCCCTCCTTACCAAATCCCAGACTTAATTTTTTGTTTTTTTGAATATATTTTTTATTGCTTTCAGAGAGGAAGGGAGAGGGAGGAGATAGAAACATCAATGATGGGAGAGAACCACTGATCCGCTGCCTCTTGCACACCCCTTACTAGGCATGAGCCTGCAACCTGGGCATGTGCCCTTGACCAGAATCAAACCTGGGACCCTTCAATCCACAGGCTGACGCTCTATCCACTGAGCCAAACCAGCTAAGGACCCAGATTTGTTTTTTATTTGGTAACTGGAGGCCAGGTGCACGAAAATTCGTACACTCGGGTGAGTCCCTCAGCCTGGCCTGCGCCCTCTTTAAGTCCGAGAGCCCTCGCGGGATGTCCGACTGACAGCTTAGGCCCGCTCCTCTGCAGGAGGCGACCAGCAGGCCAATCGGAGGATGGTGCCAGCCAGCGAGTGGCCGGCCCTTCCACTCCTCTGCCGCTGACCCCCGATTGCCATCCACTCCCTCTGCCCGCTGGCACCTGACTTGGCTGGCCTGGAGCCGCCCACTTGCTGGGCCCACCCTCCGCTTACCAGGTCGTTCCTCCATTCCATCGATTTGCATATTAGATTTTTATTATATAGGATACTAACCTTCAGTGCTTCTTGGAGCTTGCATAATTCACTTTCCAAAATGCAAAACTGTTGTTTTAGACTATGAAGTTCTTGGTGGCAGAAACGGGAAGGAAAGATGGTGTCTTTCAATACTTCTAAGCTCTAAAATTAAAAAATACACAAGCCTGACTCTGATGAGCAATAAGATAAAGACAAGAAAAGAGGACAAGAAAGTGGTCTTGTTTCTTATAGAAACAAAGGCAGACATGACCCCATAACTTCATCTTATCTGAGTTTAGCATGAGTGCTGCGCTGACCTGAGTGCACACACATAGCGAGTGTGTAGTGCTGGAAACAGGTATGTCAAACCCATACCTGGGCTATGCAGTTCTGGCACCAGTTGTATATAAACCGTCCTCTATTTGTCCAAAGTTTTACTGCATCTTTGATACTGGGAAATTTGAAATTCCAGGATGATCTTAGCCAGGTTCTGATAAGGGGTGTGTTTGTTGAAGAAATAACCGCTCTGTGGGAAAAACAAAACCAAATAAAGCAAAAACTCCTGAGTTGGAATCATAGCCCCTAACTAAACAACAAGCTAGTTTTACAGTAGAAGTCAGGAACAGAGACTTCCTAAAGTCAAATTCTTCAGTAGATTCTAGAATTCTGGGATTCACTTATGCAACAAATATTTGTTGAGTAAATAAACAATAACAAATAAAATAAATGAAATCATAAATAAATAAGAATTAGGGATTTAGTAATGAACAAAATAGACAAAAACCCTACCCTCGTGGAGTTTACAGTTTAATGGAAGATAAAAATAAGTAAATAAATAACTTATGTGGGTTGTTAGTGCATAAATGCTAAGAAGAAAAAGATAGAGAGAGGCCCTAACCGGTTTGGCTCAGTGGATAGAGCGCCAGCCTGCGGACTGAAGGGTCCCAGGTTTGATTCCGGTCAAGGGCATGTACCTTGGTTGCAGGCACATCCCTGGTAGGGGGTGTGCAGGAGGCAACTGATCGATGTTTCTCTCTCATCGATGTTTCTAACTCTCTATCCCTCTCCCTTCCTCTCTGTAAAAAATCAATAAAATATTTTTTTAAAAAAGATAGAGAGAGGGGGAATAGGATATGTTAGGTGGAGATGAAATTTTCGATATGGTAGCCAGGGAAAGTCTTGCTGAGAAGGAGACTTTTGAGGGGTGGGCGGTGGGGAACCCTAAAGGAAATAAAGAAGCTAGCAATTCAAATATCTAGAAGAAGAGCATTCCATCAGGGGCGAGTGCAAAGGCCCTGAGGTGGAAGTTCATTGAGATGTCTGAGGAATAGCAAGGTGTCTGGCCAGGATGACTTGGGTGGAGAAATAGAAGGGAGAAGGATTAAGAAATAATGTCAGCCCTAATCGGTTTGGCTCAGTGGATAGAGCGTTGGCCTGCGGACTCAAGGGTCACAGGTTCGATTCCGGTCAAGGGCATGTACATTGGTTGCGGGCACATCCCCAGTTGGGGGTGTGCAGGAGGCAGCTGACCAATGTTTCTCTCTCATCGATGTTTCTGGGTCTCTATCCCTCTCCCTTCCTCTCTGTAAAAAATCAATAAAATATATTTTTAAAAAAAGAAATAATGTCAGAGTCAGATCATAAAGGCCTTGGGGGTCATACTATGGACTTTAATTTCTACTCTGAGAGAGGAAGATATTGAAAAGCTTTAAGTAGAGAAGCAATATGACACGATTTTAACAGGCTTACTGCAGAGGGAGAAAAGGCAGAAGCAGAAAGACCAGTTAGG
Organism: Myotis brandtii; assembly: GCF_000412655.1. Classification (NCBI taxonomy): domain Eukaryota; kingdom Metazoa; phylum Chordata; class Mammalia; order Chiroptera; family Vespertilionidae; genus Myotis; species Myotis brandtii. The sequence goes on along the minus strand of NW_005354050.1, from coordinate 638,832 downwards.
GACTTTCTCAATATTGGGGAGAAATGGAAAAGAGAATGATATCATGGTAACTGCTTTTTGAGGGCCTGTTTAACATTTTTTCTCTAAAGAGAGCTAAAACAACAAAATGTATAAATTGTTATTGTGAAAAAGTACCCTTGGGTTCCTAGAACTTAGAGTCTTTTTCAATAACACATTTAAGCCCTGAGTCCCAGAGAATACTGACCAAACTTTACCAAAACTGAGATTTAAATTCTAATATTATACCTCTCTTTCATTGCTTGGTTATCATATTTATGCAATTAAATTGAGTAGGAAAAGAGAAAATAGTTACTGTGCACCTCCAACACAATTCCTTGTGATCATTACTTCATTTGAACTCGTAGACTATAGTTGCCACACAAAATTCAAGGATGATCAGTTAAAATTCAATTTCTGAATAAGTTTTAGTATAAGTATATTAGAAATGCTGCATGAGACAATAGAAAAAAACGCACTGTTCATCTGAAATTCAAATTTAACTGGGCATTCTGTATCTTCACTTGCTAAATCTAGTAATTTTATCTTAAACTGATGGGATTTTTAATATTTTTCTCTGTTCCACATTATGCCTTACCTTTCTGTTGAGGATGGTGGAGGGGGAGGTGTAACTAGCTTGGACTGAAAGTGAGAGAATTCTTTTTTTTTAAATAATCTTTTTGCTTTTACTTTTCGCTTCCTTCTTTGTTGCTTGAACTTGAGCATGATTTCTGTAGAGAAAAAATATATTAAAAAAAATTTTTTTCTTGAAGCCCTAGCTGGTTTGGCTCAGTGGATAGAGTGTCATCCTGCAGACTGAAAGGTCCCGGGTTCGATTCCAGTCAAGGGCATGTACCTCAGTTGCAGACTGGATCCCTGGCCCTGAGCAAGGTGCATGGGGGAGGCAACCAATTGATGTCTCTCTCACATCGATGTTTCTCTCTCTCTGTCTTTCCCCCTCCCTTCCACTGTCTCTAAAAATCAATGGAAAAAATATCCTCAGATGAAGATTAACAAAAAAAAAATTTTTTTTTCTTGACGGATACTATGTACATATATAAAATGCACAAATCTTAAGTGTATAGTTTAATGAATTAAACTTAAATTAAACTCACTCTGTAACCACCACCTTGGTTAGAAAATAGGTCACTACAAGCATCCCAGAAGTCTTCTAATGTAGAGAAAAATTTAAGTCCATATTTAAACTATCTCTAGAGGCTTTGGCATTACATTACTAATTTTGTTTTGCTTGTCTTGCTTTTCTTCATTAAATTAAGTGAATTTCCCTTTATTTATGCCAGAGAAAATAGCTATAGTTGGATTATGGTATGTGACTCAAAAGAATTAACTTTCTTTGCCAGTAACATTTACTTAGCATCCACTGTAATAGGTGAAGTTGGTAACAGAAGAAAGAAAATTAACCATTTACTTTTGACTGTACTTTTGTAAAGTTGGGGGCAGATTACTACTAAGTGCTAAAAAATATAAGCATACAAAAATGGTTAGGAAAAAAAGTTGTGCAAGAAAAAAATAATCATAGTAATACTATATGTTCCACTGTTAAATATTTAATAGTGTAAATATTGAATATTTACTCAACCAAAAATGATGATGTAGGTATATTGGGAAGAAAGAAAAGTAGGAATTAGTAGTTGTCTAAATGTATACAGTGTCTAAAATTTTTTACAAAAAGAGAGAAACAGTATTATAAGTATGTTATTTAGATGGAGGTAAATGTCAGAAAAAATTACAGGAGTGGACAGTGTTGCCTTTGGCAAGTGGGAATCAGGATTATAGGTAATTTACAGAACTGCCATTTTTTGTTTGTTCTAACTATAATAAGCCTTGTATTAGTAGTTGACAGTTAACCTTTAGAATATATTATAAGCTTGAAAAATAGAATACCACCATTCTGAAACTGGGCCATCTCTTTTTAGCTCTTTCCTGGTGGTTGTTCCAGTACCCATGCATTCACATTTCTTAAGAGTCCAACAAAAGCCGATGTATGCCATTGTGGAGATTATTTTTCAATTAAAAAAAAATCTAGGAACTAAGTCATATTTTCTCCTCTGGCTCTGTGTGTGTGTGTGTGTGTGTGTGTGTCTGTGAGAGAGAGAGAGAGAGAGAGAGAGAGAGAGAGAGAGAGAGAGAGAGAGTCCTGGGCTCTGGGTCATTCTCACTCTAATAGTCTTCTAATTAAATACAGTAATTAGCACATGCAGACAATTTAGAGACTATGTCAAATCTGTCAATGTAGAAAGGTGCAATCTGAGATAATTCTTAGACTAATATTCCATTCAAAAATAATCACAACTCGCCCTAACCGGTTTGGCTCAGTGGATAGAGCGTCGGCCTATGGACTGAAAGGTCCCAGGTTCGATTCTGGTCAAGGGCACGTACCTTGGTTGCAGGCACATCCCCAGTAGGGGGTGTGCAGGAGGCAGCTGATTGATGTTTCTCTCATCAATGCTTCTAACTCTCTATCCCTCTCCCTTCCTCTCTGTAAAAAATCAATAAAATATATCTAAAAATAATAATCACAGCTCTTCCAAAAATTAAAGATAATTAATTTCTACCTCAAACAGGACAAAGGACTCAGCAAGCTAAGGTTTGTTTTATTTTCATTGCTTTATTAAAATTATTACAGCCTTGGTCTGTGTGGCTCAGTTGGTTAGTTGGTTGGAGTGTTGTCCCGTACACCAAAAGGTTTAGGGCTCGATCCCCAGTCAGGCATATATGGGAGGCAACCTATTGATGTTTTTCACTCACATCGATGCTTCTCTCTCTCTCTCTCTCTTTCTCTCTCTCTCTCTCTCATCAATAAGCATATCCTTTCTACTCTGTAGAGGATAACTATCCTATTGAAAGACTATATAGCAATTTTCCTTGGGATTAAAAACACATATACCGTAACTATCCCCTTTCCAAAAGAGTAATAAAAACATACAAATTCTTTTTGCTGGGTTAGGTGGGATTCCAATTACTAATACTAGGTAGAAGCTCATTCTTCCATGATTACTCAAAGCATTTTTCCTTTTTTTCTTTTTTAATTGAAAAGTATTCTTCCTTCCTTTTTACGTGCCCTGTTTTGAGAAGATTTTAAGGCCAATTACAAAGAATCTATACCACAACATAAATAAAAAAAATAAGTGAAGAAATTAGGATACTCCATTGTAGAGTAGAATATATAAAGTATCTATATAATAAAAGCCTAAGCAACGGTTAGGGCGGAAGGACCAGAACGACTGGTTGCTATGATGTGCACTGACCACCAGGGGGCAATGCTTAATGCAGAAACTGCCCCCTGGTGGTTGGTGCACTCCCACAGCAGGAGCGCCACTCAGCTGACTGACCCGTCCCAGTGGCCCACCAGTCTGGTGCAGCCACTCACTCCCTCAGTAGTCCTGCAAGTCCAATCTCCAGAAAACGGGCCAGGCACCGATGGACTGGCATTGCTGGCACAATCCCGACAGTGCCTCCAGATTCCTGTAAGTAGGCCTCAGGCACTGGCTGCCTCCCATCCCTAGACGCTCCACAAGGAAGAAATGATATAAAAGCAGCTACCAGGTGGCTCCCGACAACCGACAACCGGAGCGAACACCAGAGGGAAGGATCCAGATCCCAGGCTGGCAAGGGCATCCCACCGACCACCCAGAGGGCTGATCATGTCCTGGCCCCCCTCCCATCCCCCTCGGGACAGGCGCCGGATGCAGGGCTCACGATCAGGACGACTGGACTCGTGCCTGCTGCAGGCACAGAGCGGCTGGGATCTGGGATGAGTGGGAGTGGCAGGCAGGGTTGGACTGCCAGTATCAGCCCAATCCCTGCAGGCCACATTGAGGGACTCCACCTGTGCACGAATTTGTACACCAGGCCTTTAGTATTATACAGGACACACATACATATATTCATATATGAGTCATAAATATTCCTCTGACTAACTTAATTCTGTACCTTCTCCTTACCATCCCTTCCCCTTCTGTCCTCTAACTTCAGTTGCTTTTACCATCTTTTCCCTGGGCTTTCTTCTGTTTTTGTCTTTTGCTATAACCTATTTTCATCTATTCTTTTTATTTTGAAAATTTCCAAACCTTGAGAAAAATTAAAGAATAGGGTACTAAACACTCATATCATTCACTTAGATTCACCAATTATCTGTTATCTCTTTCTGTATAGGTGTGCGTGTAATATAATGTATTTTATGTCATATATCTTCCTAAACACATTTTTATGGAGGTTTCTTACACTTTCCCATAAACAGCTTTCAGTCCATTAATCAAATTCCATTACCAACCAGTTCAATTGATTCCTCTTGAACATCCTTAGGGCTTTTCTGGTACTTTCATATATTTAATTTTACATTTTATGCTGTACAGCATTGCTTTTTAAGTTCCTGGCTCTTTTTTTTCTTCTTTAGAAATTAAAGCTCTTTAACCCTAGTCCAGCACAGTATTAGGTACATAGTATACAGGGCATACTTCTAAAGTTGACATTCTCACTGACAGTGGGATGATAGTAAGACTATATGAAGGATTATAGTAATACTACCTGTCAAGAAATTAACATTCTCGAACTTTAATGTGCATGAGAATCACTGGATTTGTGTAAGTGAGGAATCATGTTAAAACGCATTATTGATTCAGTAAGTTTGGGTGCAGTCCAATAACCTGCATTGTGCACAAGCTCCCAAGTGATGTAGATGCCGTAGGTCCATGGACCGCACTTCGAGTAGCAAAGATGTAAAGGACTGTGCAAAAGGAAGGCAGATACTTTCCTCCAAAACATAATTTTCAGAGTGTTAATTAAATAGAAATATGATGAGGGTGGCACCAGGCGGACCACTTCTTACCCGCCTCGACCTCCTCTGCCCCGCTCCATCTCCCCTCCGGGTCCAGCCAAAGCCCCCACCTCCGTAAACCGTTAGGAACACAAGCAGCAACAGGCCCAGCCACGGAAGACGCGAGCCCGAGTAACAAAGAAAAGATATCCCTGCACTTACTAGTCTAAGAGCCGGGGATTTAGATGAAGTCCAGGCAGTGGCCTCGCCCTCGCCATGAAGAAAAATTCAAAATTAAAACCTTACGGAGAAGGGACCAATCGTAGTCTCGTTCTCCCCACGCACAGGTCTCCCAGTAACGTAGGAGCACGGCCTGGCTTGTGATTGGCTGAGACGACAACACGCTTCGGCCAATTAGAGCTGAGGCGCTTCTCGTATGAATAAGGAGAAGGCGGGAGTGAAGGGGAAGAGAAGCAGGAGAGGAAAGAAGGTGTGTCACTTCCCGTTTGCTCTTTGTGGAAGCCTTTGTGTCATTGGTTGGCTCTTCTTCCCAGGGCACCAATCGCAGTCTTCTCGGCTGAGCCCTAACTATGAAATTGAAAGTAGAGATGAGGATGCAGCCAATGTAAAAATATAAGTATACAGCAACCAACCCTCCGGCGGCATTTTGTGCCTTTGCCCAACTGGAAAAGGTGTTACATGAGGGAGAGGCGTTGCCTAATCGCCAATGGGCGGGCGCTGGTGAAGCGGAGCAGCCAATGAGTGCAAGATGTTGAGTGACAGCTGTCCAATAGGGACGCTCAGTGCTAGTACGGTTTGCGCCTTAAGCGCCGCCGGGGCCTGAGGAATGTCAACTATTCAACATGGAGGAGGAGGTCGATAAGCTGGAATTGATGGTGAGTGTAAAGTGTAGGAGATCTGCTGGGTAGTTTATTTTTTCCCCTGTGGCCTCCAAAGTGGGAAGCAATTCAGAGTCGCCGGAAACCCTGGGCGGCGGAGGCTGGACTAGACCCGAGTTCCCTCCTCCTGCACCAAAGGGAGTCGCCGCCGTCTGGTTTTTTAACCGCCGCGGGGGGAGGGGGGCGGGGGAGGAAGGGTTACATCCGGGAGACTGGTGAGGGAAATGGCGGGAGATGCCGATGGTGTGGGGCCAGTGGGATTGTTTGTTCCTTGCCCTCACCTTTCCGCACCTTACGGACCTGTGGCTGGTGCAGACGTTTGTATTTCTACCAAAAAGATGAGACTGGAATGGTCCCAAAACGTCCCAGAAGGGGAGAGGTCGTTCACACCCAGAAAAGAGGGATGGAGGGTGGGTTTGGGTGGGGATAAACCGAGTGCGGTGGAGGGAAACCCCTTCAGGGCTGAACAGGTTTGCATCCTCCACGGCGGGCTGAAAAGCCTGAGAAGGATGCTAGACTTGCGCGCTCCACTTCCTAGAGGCAAAGAAAGCTTCTAGACTAGTTTTCGTTTGGCCCTAAGGGGCCAGGCAGCCCTTGGATGGGGGAAGGAGCGATGGGCGCCTGAACCGTGAGCTCCTTTCCCGGTGCGCGGGCAGGATTGGGACCAGGAAGGCACCCCGCTCTCCAGTCTCCGGGTTTCATTCATTTGTGAAATTTGGGGGCGGGGGCAAATCCTTGGAAAGGACTCCCTCTGCTGCTTGGCCTGCGCGAGGGCGCCTCGCTGGAGAGCTGTCCCAGTTTTCTTCTCTGGATCCTCTCACTTGTCCTCTTTATTCTCTCCCTCCCGTCCCTAGACTGCCAGCTTGATCGCCCGCGCTTTTCCCTTCTCTTTTTAGTTCCGTATCTTCAGTCCTCCTTTCTCACCTGCATTACCAGCTTTTTTTGAGTGGACTGGCTTCCTTTAAAACGTGCAATTTGGAAGACACACCCATCCTTGAGCTCCCGTCGGTTTTTCCGTTAAAGAAAAATAGGATTGAGAAGCCAAAATCTTTTCCACCCGCAATCCGCCCCTTCTCTCCTTGCTTTCCCCTGTCATTACTTTTTAGGTATCATTTTTTTTGCCTGTGTTGCCCTCTCCAAGCTGAATCTTGGGTCATTTTACCATCCGCACAAGTAATGATCCTGGAAGAAACTGAATACCATCCTCGCCCCTATTCCCATCCCCCAGAACATGTGAGACTTTGATATAACTGATTTTCTTAGATGTATTAATGAATTGTAGTGCCTCATGTAAAAATTCGATTTGAACTTTCAGTTGCTTCTAGTATTTTGAGTTTTAAATTTTGGGGGCGTGGGGGGGGGGGTCGTGCTGAAGATAGGGAGAGAAATGGCAGAGAAGAAGGATTTTCTGCAGCTTTCCAAAGCAGTAATAATGGACGTTTAGTTAAAAGTTTTGTTATTTTTATCATTAACTCTCTTAAAAAAAACAAAACACCCCAACCACAAAAACATGTTAAAGAATTGTTAGTAGTTTGATTCTATCTACAGGCATAAATGTTTACATTGTCTTGCTCTTCTCCCCCATTCTGAATTCCCTCCATATGCACACTTCTGCCTAATTGTAAGATGCTAAGTGATATTACTTTTGCTTTTAACAGTTTTTCTCTCCTCAAGTTGGCTGTTTATTTGAGGTACCAATTAAGCCTTTTCTGGATTTTGCAATATATTGAGTCAATATTCTCATAGGACTTTTTTATTTTTTATAGAATGAAGATATTTTAAGGAAAAAATGATTAAGTGTACATCTTGAAAAGTAGGTTTTAGAGAATTATGTGGTAGCCAGACTCTAACTTTTAGATGTTTGAATGATGGGGTAGTTTTTAAAACAATCTTTTTAAAAAAGGAAGAGAAGAAAGGAAGTCTTCTTGAATTCCTTACATCTGTGAACCAGTTTAGTTTCTAAGATTCTAAAGGTAAATAATTTTTTTTCTTTTTTGCTTTTGTTTATTTCTTTATTTTTTATTGTCTTTTTTATTTCCCTTTTCCCTAATTGACCAC
>NW_005354050.1:629496-630492 GCF_000412655.1 Myotis brandtii | reverse complement strand
CAGTGCACGAGGGTTCCTTTTTCTCCACAACCTCACCAGCACTTGTTCTTTGTTGATGATAGCCATTCTGACAGATGTGAGATGGTATCTCATTGTTGTTTTGGTTTGCATCTCTCGGATGATTAGTAACTTTGAGCATGTTTTCGTATGTCTCTGGGCCTTCTGTATGTCCTTTTTGAAAAGTGTCTATTTAGATCCTTTGCTCAGGTAAATAATTTTTGATGCAATCCTCTGATTTTAGTTGAAATATTCTAATATCTGATTTATGTGGCCCAGAATTTGAGGTTAAGACACGTTCCAGCTGTCCTGAATTTTGTTCATTTCTTTGTAGGCTCAATCCAACTAAGTAGTTGAACTGGACCATTTAAGGCAGTGGTTCTCAACCTTCTGGCCCTTTAAATACAGTTCCTCATGTTGTGACCCAACCATAAAATTATTTTCGTTGCTACTTCATAACTGTAATGTTGCTACTGTTATGAATCGTAATGTAAATATCTGATATGCAGGATGGTCTTAGGTGACCCCTGTGAAAGGGTTGTTCAACCACCAAAGGGGTCGCAACCCACAGGTTGAGAACCGCTGATTTAAGGGAAGGTTAGTGAAAATAATGGAAAGTGTTTTTTCATCAGTCAACATTATTAATTGGGAAATAAGTTTATTGTAGGGTTCTCTAACTTTTTTTCTTCACTTAATGAGGGGTATTTGTCTAGTGTCCTTCTTTTGTGGTACCACTGATTGTGCACAAAAGGTAGTATAGTGTGATACTATTTCTATTTCTGGGCTTACATCTGACTTTTGAATTGATTTCGTACCAGTTAGTATGTCAATTGGCTTGCATTCAAGGAAACCTGATACTTAAATATTTACATTTTGGACACCCTCCCATTCTCCCCCGCCCCCTGCCCATTATTCCATTATTATTTTCTCTTTGACTTTTATTTATTTTTTTAAAAATATATTTTATTGATTTTTTACAGAGAGGAAGGGAGAGGGATA
>NW_005354050.1:613243-628832 GCF_000412655.1 Myotis brandtii | reverse complement strand
TGGCATACTGTTCTTAATATGTTTGCTCCCCTTCTTGGCACTATGTGTTTTAACCAAGGTCACCTCTCCAAGAAAGGTTGTTTCCCCAGGTTCTGGTTTTTATTGTTTTGTTACATCTGTATTTATACCAGTTGATTTTAATCCTGTCAATTTCTATTGCAAAGGTTAGGGTGTTTCTTATCTCCATTCCAGGGAGTAATGATTATGTAGCTTAAGCGTGATTATTTGTAGTTAAAGTGATTAACTACCCGCCTGGCACTTAGTTAAGGGGTTTTATCCCCTCCCTAACTTCAGGAAAAAATCCCTACCTGGGGAAACAACCTTTCTCGGAGAGGTGACCTTGGTTTAAAACACATAGCACTAACGGAGCAAACATATTAAGAACAGTATGCTATATACGCCAGGTCCCTTGAAACATATGCTGTGCAGATGTTTCTTTCCTGCAGCGACTGTGTCAAGCAACAAGGATGGACTGGCTTCCGGCAGTGACCCAGAATGGAACCATACCTACTGGTTCATAGGTCGATGCTCAACCACTGAGCTACACCAGCTGGGCCTCTTTGATTTTTAAGTTTAAGAAAGATGTTTTGATGTTTTAGGGGTTAACTGAAAATTGAAAATGCCCTTTCCTAATATTCAGCTAGGTAGGGCGAATGATGTCATGTTTAGGATACGTTGATTCCCTGGAAGTCTGTAACCTAAGATGGTAAGCGCTTTTTGTATTATAGATTAAACTAGGGGCTCAGTGCACAAATTTGTGCACCTTGAAAGGAACTGTGGGCTGAGAGGCTGCGGTGGGCACAGGGGTGGGTTCGGCCCATCCTCCATGTCCCCGCTGGGCTCCTCTCGCTGTGGCTCCTGGTCCCCTGTCTTCCGACAGTCCCGCACCCGTCACTACTGCTCCCAATGCTGACAGTGCTGGTCCCGCTTGCACCTGCTGACGGCGCGGAGCCATTGGGGCCGGTGCCAGCAGTGGGTGCAAGTGGGGCCAGCGCTATCAGTGGGTGCGAGAGGTGGCTGCTGCCCCAATCAGCCTAAGGAGCAGGAGGAGGTGGAGAAGCCCTCAGGGGTGATTAGGTCCAGCAGCTGCCACTTGCACCCACTGACGGTGCCAAGCAATAAGGACTGGTGCCGGGTGCTGTCAGCGGGTGCGAACACCGAGTGGGACCGAAGGATGCGGGAGCAAAGAATTTTCAGTAACCACCAGAAACTCACGCCTATGACAGTAACTGGTGCCCCACCTTGGCCTGGCACTCCCACTCACCTGCTCCACTATCCTGTCACGGCTGATGCCGCCATGTTCCACGCTCTGCCGCCTGCTGCAGACACCTGCCATGTTCTGCGTGCACCCCTGTGGTCAGCGCACATCATAGCGACTTGATGTGCTATGTTCAGTTGTTTCAGTTGTTTCACCATTCGGTCTATTTGCATATTAGGGCATATTCCAAAGATAGATTGGGTATATAGAGATTGGGAAACATTATTTTACTTTTTTTTCTTTGATATTATTCAAAAGACTTGTTTTATATGGCAGTTAATCAATTGCTATGGAGGAGCTAACCAATATATCTCAGCAGAACAGAAATATTTTTGAACTTTGTAAAACTTAGGACATATTTACAAAATTACTTTATCTATATGTATGTTTATATTTCAATATTAATCATAGGTTAGTCATAAAAAAACAACCTCATTTTGATGTTTAAGTGTGATTCTTTTTTTTATTTTTAACATTGATAAAAATGTTCTTAGGTTTTGCATGTCTTCTGTCCAAAATGGCAATTCTTCTTTAAATTCTTTTCTCACTGAAGCTTCAACTCTTGCAAGATGCTTTTGTGTTCCTTTTCTACCTTTACTGCTAACGAATGCTCTGACTTTATTGCACTACTGTACTTGACACTAGCAGTGCAATAGTATTGTCAAAGCATCTGAAAGCAGGATGCACACCAGAATTTTGATTCTTGCCTTGCATCTTCAATATCTGTGAGTAGTTTACCAAAATCTTTGTTCCTGAAAACGTTTTTTGTATTACAAAAAATGTTATTACCAAAAGTGTTTTAAAAAGTCATAATTTGAAAAAAAGTTTTTAACTAATTAAAAACACTGCATTATGAAACGCATTAAGAGAATAATTTTTATAGCTAAAGTGGTTTTGGCTAATCTAAATGAGTAGTACGTACTTTATAATTTGCTACTTTCTGTAACAGATTTTGATTGGCTCTGGCAAATCTCAGGTATTATTTAATTGAATTTTAAAATGAATTAGTAAGTGATTAAAGTAATGCCAGTTATATATTTCCTATGATAACTTTTCCTATATCTTAATCTGTGCATCATGTGGTAAGTGCTCAAATTTAAAACTTAAGAATTCTTGATTTAAAGTTCTTTCTTTGTCATTGAGATATAATAAAGTATGAATCAGCACTATTTTTTTGTAATCAGTTTTATTAAGATATAGTTTACATACATTAAAACTCACCAATTTTAGGAGTACAATTTGATGAGTTTTAACAAATGTGTATACTCATGTAACCACCATGCCCTTTTTATGCCTTTTTGCGGTCAACCTCTTCTCCCCAAATTCCCTGACAACCACTTGTCTTTTCTAGAGTTTCATGTAAATGTACTTATATGCAATATACAGTCTTTGTGTCTGGTTTTGTGTGTTTGTGTGTGTGTGTGTGTCTGGTTTCTTACACTTAACATAATGCTTTTGAGATTTGACCATGTTGTATGTATTAATAGTTGGACCGTTTTTTGTCACTGAGTAATATTCCTTTGTATAGAATATCACATTATCAACTTTGGGTTGTTTCCAGCATTTACCCATTTATGAATAAAATTGTTATAAAGATTGTATTACAAGTCTTTGTGTAAACATAATGTTTTTGTTTCTCTTGAGTAGCATGATAAATATATGCTTGATCTTATAAGAAACTGTTGAAATCTCTTCCAAAGCTATGTATTAGGATTTCAGTTTCTCTACATCCTCACCAACACTTTGTATTGTCATTCTTCATTTTAGCCATTCTCATAGATGTGTAGTTATATCTCATAATTTCAATTTGCATTTCCTCAATGGCTAATGATATTTAATATATTTTCACGTGCTTATTTGCAGTTGATATATCTTCTTTAGTGAAGTGTCAAATCTTTTGCCTATATTCAAATTGAGTTGTTTGTCTTTTTATTATTACATTATGAATCCTTTAATTTTCTCTGTTATTTGCCTTCTCACTTAAAATTTTTTGATGCAACCCTAGCCAGTTTGGCTCAGTGGTTGGAGTGTCTGCCCATGGACTGAAGTGTCCTGGGTTCAATTCTGGTCAAGGGGGCGTACCTTGGTTGCAGGCTCGATCTCAGGTCCTGGTCAGGGCTGGTGTGGCAGGCAACCAGTCAATGTGTTTCTCTCACATTGATGTTTCTCTTTCTCAGTTTCTCCCTGTTCCTTCCACTCTCTCTAAAAAAATCAATGGGAAAAAAATATCCTTGGGTGAAGATTATCAAAAAATTTTTTTATTTAGTCCAATTTATGTTTTATTCTTCTATGGTTTATACTTGCTGTGTTCTAAGAAATATTTGCCTAATTCAAGGTCACAAATACTTCTACGTTTTCTTCTAGAAGATTTATAGTTTTAGTTTTTATATTGAGATCTCTGTTCATTTTGAGTTAATTTTCGTATATGGTATCAGATAAGTGTGGAGGGTCTTTATTTTTCCATATGGGTATCCCCTTGTTTTGGTACCATTTCTTAAAAGGAGTATAATTTCCCCAGTGGATTACCTTAGCTCCTTTGTAGCAGATCAATTGAGCATGTATGGGTAGATTTACTTATTTTTGAACTATATTTTGTTTCATTATACTGTATCAGCCTATCGTAATTACTGTAGCTTTTATGATTGATGATATTTGCCATTAAAAATGTCCAACTAAGCCTAGTTGGTGTGGCTCAGTGGTTGAGCATCGACTTATGAACCAGGAGGTCATGGTTTGATTCCTGGTGAGGGCATATGCCCAGGTTGCAGGCTCTCAATCCCCAGTGTGGGGCATGCAGGAGGCAGGCGATCAATGATTCTTTCTCATCATTTATGTTTCTAGCTCTCTCTCTCCCTTCCTCTCTGAGATCAATAAAAATATATTTTAAAAAATTAAAAAATATATATCTTCTGATTCAAGGAGGATGACATACCTGGAGCAACGTCTTACCAAACAATACAGAACTGCAGTGAGAAGCAGAGCTACCAAACTCAGCCCAGCCTAGAGCACCTAGTCAAATCATTTATTGAGAATAAATGATTGTTTTTAAACCACTGAGTTTCTTGGCATCATTTTTGAAGGATGTTGGTTTAATCTAGGCTGTTGTTTGAATTTCTAAACTTACTCAATTCACGTACAAATACATTGGCTAATCCATTCTTAGCAGTATAGTCTAATTATATGGAAATATTATCTCATAAGTGAAGGAAACATTGTTTGTCCTGACTCTTAATGAGGGACTAAAGATAAAGCATGTAAAGATATGCTTCTGTGCCACTTCTCTTTCTGGCCCCAAGTTTGATAACATTGCGATCCCTCAATTTAGTGTTACTAGGCTTATCTATAATAATAAAAGGGTAATATGCTAATTATACTGGATGTCCTTCCGGACAGTGGACAAAGCTGGGGCCAGAGGGAAGCCCGGGTCCCAGGTGCCTGCGGGCGGCCAGAGGGAAGCCAGCCCAGGTCTCGGGTGTTGCAGGCAGCGGAGGGAAGCAAGCCTGGGTCCCGAGTGCCAGAGGGAAGCTGGTGCCAGCAGCCGGGGGAAGTAAGGCCTACTCTTCCATGAATTTTGTGCATCGGGCCTCTAGTTTGTAAATAAAAATACAAGATGCCCAGTTAAATTTGAATTTCAGATAAGCAATATATGATTTTTAGTATAATTATGTCCAAATAGTGCATGGGAGATATTTATACTAGTTTTTTCATTGTTTATTTGAGATTCAAATTTAACTGGGTGTCCTGTATGTTTTGTGGCAGCCCTACCTCAAATTCCCTTCAGAATGTGTTTTCATACAGTTGTAAGCAGGATACATTAGATTGTAATGCTTTGTCTATTTATTGATCAAATAATTACCAGCTAGGACTTCTTTTACCTATTGTATGAGGAACTGTGGTAAGCAAAGTTAAATATATAAATAAGCTGGAGAGAAATAAATCACAAAAAAATAAATATGAAGAAAAGTACAGGGTGCTGTGTCTTTGAACAAATATATGTAGTATTTGTCTCATATATAAAAGTCTGTTAGCCCAGCATATAGACACTAGAGGCAAATAAATGTTTACATTGGATGAATGGGAGGGGGTAGAAGTTAACTTTATAAATAAAGATTTCTCCTTTATTATATAAGTAGTGGCTCGGTGCACAGATTCGTGAACATTGAAAGGAAATTAATTAGAAAAAATACTTTAATATCGCTGTTCACCCTTTCTGTGTAATAGAAGTGTCAACCAAATTCACTATCAACAATGACAGATCAAAACACACAGGTGCGATTGGTGCCAGCAAGAGCTTTATATGTTTTGCGCATGTGCAAGTCAACGTTTATTTTTAAATTGCCAGTGTGCATCATATGTACCAGCTGGTCGGTCAGATGGTCAGACAGAAGTACGGTTGGTCACTTAGCCTTTTATATATACAGATACCATATTTATTATGAAGACTTAGAAATCCCCGTTAACAAAGGAAAAGGTACATTCTACTCAGAGATAGAACTAAAATCTTGAGGAAAACAGATTTCTTTAGTGGTTTAATTTATCTCCTAGTTTGGATTCAGGATGACAAGGAATACTGGCTTTAGTAGTTTAAAAACCTTTCCTAGATAGTTCCTGCTCAGACATTTAAACTTCATTTCATTCCCTGAGGCCTCTTTCAATTTTTTTTCCCATTAATTTAGATAAACTTTTTTTATTTTTAAAATATATTTTTATTGATTTCAGAGAGGAAGGGAGAGGGAGAGGGAGATAGAAGCATCAGTGATGAGAGAGAATGATTAATCAGTTGCTTCCTGCATGCCCCGTTGTATTTATGTGCCACATTTTGTCTCTTCATCTATTAATGGACACTTGAGTTGCTTCCACCTTTTGTCTATTATGAGTAATGTTTTTATAAACAAGTATAGAAATATCTGTATCCCTGCTTTCAATTCTTTTGAGTATATACCTAGAAATATAAATGCTGGATCATATGGTAATTCTACTTTTAATTTTTTTGGGTTTTCTGTGTTTTAAAGTCTGTTTATAATTCTATTTATTTTCTCAAGGATTTTCCACTGGAACTGTGTACACATTACTTAAAAAGGGCATGAGAATTAAAAAAAACACAAAAACAACCTTTTGAAAGTAGAAAGCCCAGACTTTTAGCATTTGCCAATTTTCCTGGTGTAAATAGTTCCATCCTGACCAATTTTAAGCTTCCACCATGATGTTATTGAATGTATTTTCCACTATACAGATATGATAGACCTCAAGAGCATAGATAATAGTAAAATATAATAAAATAACTGAAGTTATGATTTTTGAGTAGATGTTTTCAATAAATTTATTGCTTTGTAAATTTATATAATTTAATTCTTACTGATACCTGTGTTTAAAAATTGGCTTGCAAAGTGAATGAAAATTTAGCTGATTCTATCAAACCATTGATTGGAAGCACACTCTGCCATTTCTTATTAATCTATAAGTTACTCAAAAGCAGGAACCACTTCTTTTTGTCACTATTTGATGGATTTTATTTTATTTTATTTTTAAATATATTTTTATTGATTTCAGAGAGGAAGGAAGAGGGAGAGATAGAAACATCAATGATGAGAGAGAATCATTGATTGGCTGCCTCCTGCACACCCCCAACTGGGGATCGAGCCCACAACCCAGGCATTTGCCCTTGACTGGAATCGAACTTGGGACCCTTCGGTCCGCAGTCTGATGCTCTATCCACTGAGCCAAACCAGCTAGCGCATGTTTGATGGATTTTAACACATTGTGGACCTCCAGGTATTACAGGAAGTCATAGCTGAAACTACTCTCTTAACAAGAAGACATTGTTAAATGGACTATGGGATTATGCTAATTAAACTTTAAGCAGAACTAAAATGTTGAGTTAAAAACACACACACAGGGCCCAACCGTTGTGGCTCAGTGGTTGAGTGTCAAGCTATGAACCAGGAGGTCATGGTTCATTCCTGGTCAGGGCACATGCCCAGATTGCAGGCTCCATCCCCCGGTGAGGGGCATGCAGGAGACAGCCCATCAGTGATTCTCTATCATCATTTATGTTTCTGTCTCCCTCTCCTTTCCTCTCTGAAATAAATACATATGCATATATATTTAAAAAACAAAACAAAAAACACATAGGTCCTGGTCCTGGCTAGGTAGTTCATTTGGTTGAGCATTGTCCTGATATGCCAAGGATGTGGGTTCGATCCCCGGTCAAGAAACATACAAGCATCAATCAGTGAATGCATAAATAAGTGGAATAACAAATCTCTCTAAAGAGTTTCTGATAAAATCAATCAATAAAATAATTTTAAAGAACTCCTCATAGGCCTAAGAGTTTCTGGTTCATAAACAATTCAGGGCTTCCAGATTAGAGATTGTTTTAAAGTAACCCTAAAGCCACAAATGCCATAATGATAAGAATTCTGTGGTAATTTGTTTTAAAAACTTTTATTTAAAATTATGCTTTAGAATGTCATGTAAAACCTTGTGTTATATATAAAGCTATGAAATTGTGGTCTATTTCAGTAATTAAACCAATTCAGTACTTGAATGCTTAGAGCCTTTGTTTAATTTGATTTGCCCTCTCCTCTATCCCCCTCCCCATCCTCTCCATCCACATGTTATATAGGTTTGTGCACTCTGTTTATATAAAGGAAAAGATAATCCCCTACATATTCTAATATGGGAAATTATGCCAGCAGTAATTTCTTTATACATACCTATACATATATAGTAATTATTAGTATGCTTATAAAGTCTTATTATCAATTAATTTACTTTTGGCATCTAATCTAACAAGTACCAGTATATAAGACATGAAAAGCCTCTTTTTGTTTTTTGGATTTTTAAAATATATATATATTTTTTATTGATTTCAGAGAGGAAGGGAGAGGGAGAGAGATAGAAACATCAATGATGAAAGAGAATCATTGATCAGCTGCCTCCTGCATGCCCCACACTGGGGATCCAGGCATGTGCCCTTGTAACCGAACAATCAATGGGTCCCTGCTGCCTGCCACTACTTGAGCCAATTAAGCGCAGAGACAGGGTTGAATCATATATGAGCATTTATTCCAATACTGCCGGCAGTATGGGAGAGCAGCAGGTCATCCACAAAAATCTGCTCTGCAGCCCCCCATAAGCCAGCTGCTTATATAGGGTAGGACAAAGATTACAAAAAGCCTCTATTTTTTGGAAAACACTTTAAAATTTTTTAAAATTAACAGTGTCTACATTTTTTGTTTGTTTGTTTGTTTGTTTTTTAAGCTCATAGCAACTCCTTTGCTGTTAAGAGATTTTTGGAAAAAATTTAAAAGCAAAAACTGGCTTTCTCTCTCCTTTTATTTCCACTCCAAAAATTTTTGGTTATAAAGATAGAACTTTGGTAGTTGCAAAATTTTCCATTCAAATTTAGGTCAATGATGAGAGCAATTGGTGATGGAAATTTTAGTATATCTCTTTCTGAAATTTTGTTCAGTGATGACCGTTCCTGATCTTAGAAGCATTTGAACTTCTGAGAGCCATTTTATCTTACTTTATATTCCAAAGTAGAGGCCTTAATCTACCTTTTGTGTAATGAAATATCTGTAGACTGTTTCTCATTAGACCTGAGAACTACTTTTACAGTGGGTTTTTTTGGCTTTTACTCTTTCCACTAAGGGTTCAAAATTTTAAGAACCAATCTTTAGTTCAGAGCTTAAGTGTATAATAAGGTCCAAACTCTATCCCCAAAGCAGTCTCCTACACTGTAGGCTAGGCAATTTCCCTGTGGAAATCATGTTTTGCCTTCCATAGTAAACTCATGGATGTTTCCTTGATAAATTCAAGGCAGTACCTGCTTTAAAATAATATAAAAGATGTGGAATTTCGAAAAGTTAAGAATAATTTATAAATTAAACACATTCAGATATAAACCACTTTTTCTTTTTTTAAAATATGGAATCATTCATGAATTTGCTTGTCATCTTTGTGCCGGGGCCATGCTAATCTTCTTTGTATTGTTCCAATCTGTATATATAATAGAGAAATATGCTAATTAACCAGGACACCATAATGGGTCTACCAGACAGGAGGAGTTTGCGCGTGCAGCTTCAGGGGAGGGTCTGATGGGCCGGAGAGGGAGTCAGGGCCAGACTGGCAGCGGCTGCGGCTGCTGCTGGGCCCGGGGAGTGAGGCAGGGCTGGACCAGTGACTCGAGGGTGGGCTGCGCCGTGCGATTTCGAATCATGCTCTTGGCTCCTAGTTTTAGTATATGTGCTGCTGAAGCGAGCACTAAACTACTTTTTCTGTTAGATATCCTTTCCAGCTTTTTTATATGTACATACACATATTTAGGTCTGTGGTAGCTTTCCCTTTTTTTTTTCCCTGAGAGGTGTACTACAGATGATGGTTCTATCCTAGGACCTACGTTCAATAAATTGGGTCTATTCAGACGGCTACTTTTGTGGCATGCTAGTATGTAGTTTTCCTTGTATAATTTGTGACTTTAAGCTCTCTAATTTTGGTCTTTGTAGCATTAATTTGTAGTTTTTTGGTTAATAGGGTTGCAGATAATGGAAACTATGAGAATCCCTGAAAATAAATTTGTTCTGTGTTTTAACTTGAAACCTCATTTCCTATGAGAGAGGAAAAACCACTGCCTAACTGATGAGGGTGTCAGTGACCCTAGGGAGTTCTTGAAGACATTGTTAGTTACTGTATTAATATATGATGGTGGTGGCTTCTTGGTATTTTAATTTTGGCTCAAAATCTAAGACACATGCAGAGAGAAATGATTTTCAAAATGTTAACTAGTTTAAGAAATTTTTAATATAGCCTGGTTATTATAGACCATTTAGGGTTTTTTCATACCTTTTTATTTCCATATTTTCAAAATGAGTTGTATATCACATTATTAAAATACTAAAAAAATATAAAGAGAAAAGAAAGAATAGTTGCAGGATCATGTTTATTAATATGACTTTTGGTTCACAGAATAATGATTTATGCTGATTTTTAGTTCCAGAAAGCTGATTCTGATCTGGATTACATTCAATACAGGCTGGAATATGAAATCAAGACTAATCATCCTGATTCAGCAGGCGAGGTAATCTGCAAAATCAATGTCTTTTCAACAGAATATTTTATCAAAAGATTTTCTGATAGTATTTCTAATAGTAGTGATTATAATAATTACAGAATTAAGTACTAAACTCATAGAATCTTAAAATATTTTTATGTTGGAAACTTGGTCACAGCATATTATTGTACCCATGGTCAAGGAAATTTGTGGCTATTTTATTTTTTTTAACCCTTATAAAAGGATTAGAGTCAGGAGATACGAACCATTGTGGAAGCCTTTGAAATTGTGAGAGAATATAGATACCTCTAGAACAGTCTATCTATCTATATAAAAGCCTAAGTGACTGTTGCGACCGAACGACTGTATAAAAGTTTAATAAATAGAAAATATACTACAAGAAAAAAAGACTGATAAAATAATTCTGCAGAGAGTGATCAAGACCTATGGCATGGCCATTACAAGTAGGAAAGGAACAGAAGATAGACACCATGAAAAAAAGAATACTTAGTATATTTGATATGGTCAAAGAAATAATAAATAGCATCAAATATATATTAAGATGCCTTTAGGAGTATCTACTCATTATACACCCCCTCTCACCCTTAGTGGTAGATTTTCTACCATGTTTCTAGATACTGGACATTGTATTGGATAAAAGATCTCCAGTAGAAAAACTGGAAAAATACAGTAAAAAATGTCTTTTATGGAATAGTGGCTATATTTTAAAAAGAATTTGAAAAACCAATGTAATGTAAGGGTGTCCCAAAATTCACGCAAGAAGTAATTTTGATAGAAAACACAGGTTTATAATTAAAAATTGTAAATTTTTTATTAATTCATAAAGTATACAGTATAGGGTTATGTATGGAATAGCATATCGGGTAAATGGCCTCCACAGCTTTGCTGGCACATACGCACTCTTTTGTTGAAATTTTCCATGACCGTTTTGCATAAATGTGGCTGAATTTCCTTGATACAGCGCTCAATTTCCTCCTTCAAAGTGTGGGTGGTCGTGGGCTTGTTGGCATAAACCTTAGACTTCAAAAAACCCCAAAGAAAAAAGTCCAATGGCTTTAAATCGCATGATCTGGGCGGCCAATTCTGATCACCAAAACGGGAAATTACACGACCAGGAAATGACTCATGCAGTAATTGAATTGTTTCTCGGGCTGTATGGCATGTGGCACTGTCTTGTTGAAACCACATGTCGTCCACATCCATATCTTGCAATTTAGGCACAAAAAACTGGATTATCATGTCGCGATAGCGAGCACCATTAAATTCAAATCTTGCGTGAATTTTGGGACACCCTTTATAAATACAGTTGCTTGAGCTGACATGAATTTTATATAGTGAAATCAATGAATTAGTATTTATACATACTTAAGCCTCATGGCAGTATGTTTAAGAATTTATAAGTGGCTTCAAGTTGTCTTATTCCTTAATGACAAATTAATATAGTTCCTTTAATCATCTTCTGAATAGTATTTAGAATTGTATTTTAGAAATATTATGTAATTAATTGTTGTGAACTATGCATCAAATATGTATCTAAAGTGACCTTATTTGCTGTTTAATGTTGCTTTTTTTGTGAGCTATTTCTGTACATAGGCTTTATTTTTTTTTAATTTATTTTTTTACTATAGTTGATATTTCAGTATTATTTTATATTAGTTTCAAGTGTATAGCATAGTGATTAGACAATTATATAATTTACGAAGTGATTCCCCCCGTTAATTCTAGTACCCACCTGACACCATACGGGTTACACTATTATTACACTATTATTGACTATATTCCCTATGTTGTACTTCTGCACCTAGGCTTTAAATTTCTTTAGAATAGAATCTAGGTCTTACTTCTTTCTTCCCCTTTTCCATCCTTGTCGCACAGTTGTATAATAAAATACAGTGTTTGATTAAATGGACGGTAAAATGTGTTGCATAAATTTTAATTATTAAAAGAAGCTTAATTTTTCACTTCCACAATTTAATATATATTAATTTTTTTCCTGATATAGAAAAATCCAGTTACCCTCTTACAGGAATTGTCAGCAATAAAGTCCCGATATCAAACTTTGCAGGCACGCTTTAAGCCAATTGCTGATGAGCAGAAAGAGATTAAGAGCCGCATTTGTGCTACTTTCAATAAGACTATGACCATGATACAAGAACTACAAAAGCAAACAGACCTGGAGGTAATGCTTTCAATTGACATGTTGCATACTGTTCGCTGGTTGTTTCTCAGCATCTATGTTCTTCCTTCCTGCCTTACAGAGTACTGATTTTCTTGAGATGTGTGCTGTCCCTCACAGCCTCATGCCTGAGGTAAATAAAGCTGGCACTATCCTTAGCTTCAGTGTGTGCCTGATTGGCAATGGGAATGGATTTTCCTTTAAGTAAACTTAATTCAGGAATGGGTTTGTAACCCAACTGACATGTGAAGAGGGAGTCTGGAAGTGGGAAATGAGGAAGAGTTTCCTCACTAATGAGAGAGCCTTGGCAAGAGAAAACTTTTCTTTCTTTTTTTTTTTTTTTAAATATTTTTATTGATTTCAGAGAGGAAGGAAGAGGGAGAGAGAGAAATATCAATGATGAGAGAGAATCACTGATCAGCTGCCTCCTGCACACCCCCTACTGGGGATAGAGCCTGCAACCTGGGCATGTGCCCTTGACTGGAATCGAACCTGGGACCCTTCAGTTCGCAAGCTGATGCTCTCTATCCACTGAGCCAAACCAGCCAGGGTGAAAACTTTTTGTATAAACATTTTGTATAAAGGTGATGCCTAGCATCACCTCTTAAAGATAAAGCTACCATTAAGAATATCAGAGCTGTGAGATGGGAAAAACTGAGTCTTTATCTGATGAACAGACCAGCCCTAAAGTCTGTTCTATTTATTTTGCAATAATAATAACTTGTATTACTTATCCATTTTGAAATGTGTTTCTTTTACTTGCAGCTAAAAGCATCTTAATTATCCTTCAAAATTTAGCCCAAGTTTCTACTTCTGAGGAAACTTCCAGATTATTTTTGTTTACTTTCTTTATCAAAATACTTTTACATATAGCATTCAGACTTGACTTCTTTGGTTCTGTCCAATTATAGTCCTTAAATTGTTTGACATCTTGGTCTTGTTTCTTCAACTTTAAAAAAAATTTTTTTTAATATATTTTTATTGATTTCAGAGAGGAAGGGAGAGGGAGAGAGACAGAAACATCAATGATGAGAGAGAATCATTGATCAGCTGCCTCTTGCATGACCCCTACTGGGGATTGAGCCCCCAACCTGGGCATGTGCCCTTGACTGGAATCGAACCCAGGACCCTTCAGTCGCAGGCTGAAGCTCTATCCACTGAACCAAACCAGCTAGGGCTGTTTCTTCAACTTAATTGCAAGTTCTTTGGAAGCTCAAACATCAAAGCACTTTGTATATAGGTAGCCAAATAATGCATTTTTTCTCCTGCTTTCTGAAATTTGTATCATATACATGAAATAAGCTTATAGAAACATTTATTGTTGTGATAAAGAAGTTAACTAGCCTAGTCGGCATGGCTCAGTGGTTGAGCAACGATCTATGAACAAGGAGGTTATGGTTCGATTCCCAGTCAGGGCACAAGGAGGTTATGGTTCGATTCCCAGTTGTGGGCTCAATTCCCAGTGGGGGATGTGCTGGAGGCAACCAATCAATGATTCTTTCTCATCATTGATGTTTCTCCCTCTCCCTTCCTCTCTGAGTTTATATATATATGAAGTTAATATATATATTTTAAGAAGTTAATTAAATTAACAGTCTTTAAAGGTGTTTTTGTTAAAATTATAGTTGAAGCTTTTAAAGGTTTTGGAAAAAAAGACTGTCATTTGTTTTCTAGCTGTCACCACTGACTGAAGAAGAGAAAACTGCAGTACAGCAATTAAAATCTCACATGTCAGATTTATGAAGAAATGGACTTGCAAAAGGGAACTCTGGTGGAGAAGAGATCAATTCCAGAGAGATTTAGGAAGATGTCTTGTTAGCATATGGTAACTAGAGGTGCGGTATGGTGAAAGAGAAAATTTGGCCTGGGTGACTGGATAGTGATGCCTTTCACAAGAGGGAAATATAAGGACAGATATGAATAAATTTCAGTCAAAAGGATGGAATGGGAAAAGGATTTAAATATATATGCACACTTAGTTTTGCAATTTCAGGCAAGAAAGTCTTAACATTATTTTGCATCTGTTTTTGTATAATCAGGATAACAAAGATGTTCTATCATAAAAGAATGATTATAGGGCGAGCTCAAACGCTTCTTCGAGGCCGAGGGTGGGTGCGACTCCTCGCCCGCAGCGGCTGCGGGAGCCAGTAAGCCTGTCGCATTTGGCCCTGCAGAGCAGGTGCCCGGTGCTGGCCCTCGCACCGCCGCCCATCGCTGCTGGAACAGGAGGTGCGGGAGGCGCAGGAGCGCGAGCGGGAGCTGCAGCGCCAGAGGCTTAGCGTCTATGGCACTGCCGAGGTCAAGGAGCCTGCGCCGAGCCTAATGGCGATCAGGGGCGATGGAAAGCTGGCGGTGATCTGGCCTCCCCGCAGAAAGGCTTCCGAGAACGGCCTGGAGCAGGAGGAGCGGAAGCCTTGAGGTTAGAGCAGGCTGGAATGCCCGGCCGAAAGTAACATGCCCGTCAGAGGACCAGGACAAGAGGAGCCCACGCGTGCTCTCGGGATAAGCAGACGTCCCGAAGAGGGACCCGCGGTCTGCGCTAGGGAAGATGAAGCCTACCAGCCTATCCTTGAACTTCATTTTGTGAAATTGATTCGTTTCTGCTACAAGACTGTTATTTTCCATTGGCAAGTACCACTACAACAACCTAACCAATGAAACGGTCCAGCCCTTCTCCACCTAACCGAAAACGGAGCGAGCCTCTCCCTCCGGCCTTGCATGGAGTCACCGTCTCGGCTTCCCCACCCCCCAATAAAGTCCCTTCTTACTGGGCAAAAAAAAAAAAAAAGAATGATTATGTACTATCAGTCAAATGTGAATGAATGTGCATTGGAAATTAAAGATGGAAAAAATATTTGTATTATATATTATATATGCATATAATTTTCTATTTTTGAAAATTTTAATTGAAGATGTGGTCACATTATCAGTGAGATTGCTAAGTGACCTATAGTGTCCCATAAAACCTAACCTTTGTAATAAGCTGGTTTCTCTGTGACAGCCTCTTTTATTTTTGTCCTATTCCTTTTGCTTGCTAATGTTTTTTTTTAATAATTAAATATCTTTATTGTTCAGATTA
>NW_005354050.1:609237-611933 GCF_000412655.1 Myotis brandtii | reverse complement strand
TTCCTCCTAGTTGTAGAACTTCCACTCAGCCAGCCTTCCTGTGGTTCTGGATGATGTCCGTTCCGTCTTTTAGTTGTATTTTTGAAGTGGTTGTTCGAGGCAGCAAACTCCGGCATTAACCTATGCCGCCATCTTGGTTTCTCCTTGCTTGCTAATGTTGAGCAACGTGAGTTCTGCTTTCAAATGCTGTTTTACGTTGTCTTTATTGTATTTCTTTTTAGAAAAATATTTAAAATCAATATTTTCATAATTTTGTTCTCTACTGAGCTATTTTTTTTGATAAAATGTAGTCCTTTGGTTGCTTTAAAAAAAATTCTTAAAAAAATAGAATATATAGCAACTTCATTTCTACTAGAGGCCCGGTGCATAACATTCATGCACTGGGTGGCGGGGAGCTTTCCCTCATCCCAGCCTGTGCCCTTTCGCAGTCCAGGAGCCTCAGAGGATGTCTGACTGACAGCTTAGGGCCGCTCACTAGCAGTCAGCTTGGCTTGTGGCTGAGCGGTGCTCCCCCTGTGGATGCGCACTGACCACCAGAGGGCAGCCCCTGCGTTTAGCGTCTGCCTCCTGGTGGTCAGTGTGCATCATAGCGACCGGTCATTCCGCCATTTGGCCTATTTGCATATTACCCTTTTATTATGTAGGATAATTGACATAATCTCTTCAGAAACTCCTGGATACTTTGGAGTAGGTGGGAAGGGGAGTCAACCTTTTCCATTTTAAAGGCTACCTGCATTCTTCCACAGCATAACATCTGACGATTTCCCTCTTGGCTTTGCTTCTGTTGTCACCTCTCCTTCTGTGACTCTCCCCTGTTGTATTTCAGTACGGCCTTTGTTCTCCTCCAGTCTATATTATTGTACTTGTTTATTCTATATGAAAGCTAAGAAATTGAAATCAGAAGAGTACTGCCAACTGCTGCTTGCTTGTTTTGTGTTTGTATGTATTTCCCTATTTATTTTTAAATAACTTGACAATAACGTAATTGTCCAAATTACAGGACCGATCTTGGTATAAATGTTAATCACAGGATTATTTACAATAGTAATACATACACATCTGGCTGATAGCAGGCAAACAGGAAAGTAAATCATGATGTATCTATGCAATAGGAGGTCAGAGTTGCCTATAAATTATTACTGTTAATGTTTAGGGAAATGCTGAACGGGGGAATGGAAGCAGATATTGCTGTTCTGAAGTTAAAATTGGGCTTTGACATCATATCTGAGATGTAAATAGCAGGTTTTAAATTCCAGCTGTTTTACCCTGAGCAAATCACTTAACTTCTCTGTGCCTGCATGGTGGGAAGCACAATGAAATGTTGTTTGGTTTTGAAGGATAAATATTGAAGGATATTTAGTAATCCTTCAATAAATGATAGTTCCATATATGTAATAAAAACGAGGCATTGAAACGACTAGGAAAAATACATCAACTGTTAGGTCTGCAGGTTATAGAATTATACTTTAATATAATTTTAAGAATTTATGATCATGTATGTCCCTTGGCCAACTTACAATAACTGACAAACAGGGTTAGGAGAGTAGCTCCAGTTAAAATTGTCCTGTCCAGTTTGAATATGTCAAGAACAGAAAGCCCTCCTCCTTTAATTTACAGTTACATTTTAGTAACAGATATTCATTTTTTTAGTGCTCAGGCAATTAATATTAATAAAGTTCCTGTACATAAATAATTTTTGACACATAAAGTTGTTGCCCACTAATTATAATAAAATCCAAATGCTTTAATAGTCAATAATTTTCTAGGTTATTGTTGATTCTCTACACGTGTATTCTAGGTTGGGCTAAGTGTAATAGTTGTTTGCAACAAACTAGAAAGAAAAAATTAAATTCAAATCAAGAATTTGATGCACGCCTCCTGTCTCATACCTTCAACTCCTGCAATTTTTAAACTACGATACAGAATTGTAGAAAGCGGCCCCCAATCTAGGAAAGCTGAATACAGCTGATACCGCTTTGCACTTTGTAGTCTCATGGCAACCGCGCACCTCACGTGGCAAAAAA
This sequence comes from Myotis brandtii, assembly GCF_000412655.1. Taxonomy (NCBI): domain Eukaryota; kingdom Metazoa; phylum Chordata; class Mammalia; order Chiroptera; family Vespertilionidae; genus Myotis; species Myotis brandtii. Next base: position 609,909 of record NW_005354050.1, on the reverse strand, counting down.
CGCAGGTGTGGTGTGGGTCTTACGTCTACATAACCTGTGGTCCCGTTCTCCCAGCCCTGAAATGAGCAACTATACCGCTCTAGGCTTCACAGTCTGGAGCTTCGCTTCAGGTGGAGCGGAAATCTTAAAAACCTGAGTCTCGGCTTCCTCCCAAAGAAAAAATCACTAGCCAGGTAACCTCTGCACCACGGTTTTGCAAAGGGCGGGCCATACACCGCCTGCAGCCAAAATCACCGAGAGAGGTTGTTGAAAATGCGGATTTAGTGGGGCTCTACCCTAGGAATCAGAGTCTAAATACCTAGGGGTGTGGCTTTGCAGTTTACGTTTTTAGCCTGCACTCCAAGGTGGCTCTGCTCGTTCCCGCGCAAGTTTTGAGATCGGTGGGGCAACGCCCCTCCCCTGAAGGGGCGGGGCCCTGCCAATGCTTGCCTTACCCAGGGGTCGAAGGCAAGCTACCTTTTCGCAGGGAGCCGCCAAATCTCGTGTGCGCCTCCGCACCGCGGGAACTAGGTGCCCGCCTCTCGGCTCCGCTCCTCTAACGCTGCGTCCTGCGCGCATGCGCGCCAGCGCCTTTCTGCGCCGCCGCGCCTCCAGCTGCCCTGGTTACCGTAGGTGTTTGTGAATTCCCTGCAGCGCCTGCTTCGCTGGAGACCTGAGGCGCCAGGCTTCAGT
>NW_005354050.1:528499-590564 GCF_000412655.1 Myotis brandtii | reverse complement strand
GCCTCCTGAGGTGGGCGCGGGGTTGTTCGCCGCGGCAGTTTGAACTGGCGACCTCGGGCCGGCGCCTAAGAGGTCAGACCACGGACTCCGCGGGTCGCTGTAGGCCCCGCCGCGAGTCCGAGGCAATGGATGAACAGAGTGTAGAGGTGAGGAGGTTTGTGGAGGGTTGAGGAGGTTGGTGGTTCGTGTCCCCATGCTACCCGCTGAGTGTTTTTTAAACGGGTCGCCTTTCCCTAGTCCTCTCCGGTAGGGACGCCGCCGCCGCGGGGAGCGGGCCAGGGGCGAAGGACGGCGGCGGGTGCTGCAGCCCCTGGTGCCTGTGCTCCGGCCGCTCCCGCAGGCAGGTGGTGCGCATCTTGGCGTGTTCAGGTTGTCTCCGCCCGGGCACTCATCCCCACGGGGCTTTTGCAGACTGCAGCCTGTGCAGAGTAAAACTGCAGATTCATTACAGGGACGTGCCCTGACGCTCGCAACCAGTGCTTGTGATTTCTGCGCGGATCCAGATCTCCCTCCGAGTGGATAACCTTTCTTCCTAGCGGTACATTTTTGTAGACTTCTGCCCTTCCTAGGTTGAATGAGCATATTCTCTGATTATCTGATTTGGCTGTAGTTTGCCAGAACAACCTTATTTTTATTATACCTGGCACTTGTAAGCTCTGATTTAAAATTGTTGGGGTATTTACATAAAGGCTAGGGACAATTTAGAAAAAAGATTGGCTATTGAACATAATTGTGTAATAGTTGTCAAATACTGTATTAATTGTCGAAATACTAAAACACTGAGTCCTTGCTTCGTTCTTAGTAAGGGCAGCGATGTGACAGGGCTCTTTAAACTAGTTCACCCAATGGTGTTGTCGCCCCCACCTCCCTCCCCTCCACGCCAGCATCTGCACCGCACAGGTTCTTCGGGCTTGCAGTCATGATTAGACTCGCATGTGAAAGTATTTTAAAGGCTTGGTAACTTGACCTTGGTTTTATGAGAGTTTTAATTCTCCTGCCCTATAAAAATGAACTTAAAATATCTAATAACCTACATTTAATTATATCTGCTTTCCTTGTTACTTCCTAAATTGATTCATATGAGGCTTGTTGCAAAGATAATACTATTTCTCCTATTTACGTGATCTTTTTTTCTTCCCAAAGCATTGGGAGAACTGCCACTAAAATTCTCAATAGACTCTCAGGCTCAAGTAAGTAGCTGCTTGGTTGCAGTATCAGGGCAGAAATTCCGATTTCTGGATTCTGAGTTAGTTTCTTTAAGTAAATAAAAAAATAATTGTTTTTAATCCTCACCTGAGGATGTTTTTATTGATTTTTAAAAAAATATGTTTTTATTGTTTTGAGAGAGAGGGGGGAAGGAGGGGGAGAGAGGGAGGAACATCATTTGAGAGAGATACATCCATCAGCTGCTGCTTGCCCTCTACTGGGGGTCCAGGCTGCAACTGGGCATGTGCCCTGACCATGAAATCAAACCCGAGACCCTTTGGTGCGTGGCAGGAAGCTCAGCCGAGCCACACCGGCCAGGGCTTTAGTGATTGTTCCACTTACTCATACATCCATTGGTTGATTCTTGTAAGTCCCCTGACCAGACTGAACCCACAATCTTGGCCAATCAGGATGACACTCCAACCAACTGAGCTACCTATCCAGGGCATTGGTCAAAGTGCACTGCTTTTAGGATATGTATCTCTTAAAAACTTATCATAGCAATTCATCCTCCTTGTGAAATTGCAGAGAAAGTAAAAAGTTCATATTGTTCCTTTAACCGTGTAGTTTGCCTTTTTTTTTCCTTACTGTTAAACATAAGCATTTTTTCTGTATCATTAAATAATCGAAGAAATATTTGTAGTGACTAATGTAATCTATGTTAACTGTGGTCATTAATATTTGGACCAGCCAGATCCTTGCCATTATAATTAATGTTCAGTAAAAATATTTGTGCATTTCATATCCTTTCCTTAGAATAGGACCATTGTGAAGCTTAGATGTTCTGAGGTACTTGATCTTGGCTAACAAGTCCTGATATGGAATAAACTTAAAACTGAGATGTTATCAGCCTAAAATAAATGTAAATAAGCAAATTACTTTAATCACGCTTTTTACTCTTGATTCAGTAGCCTAACCTGGTGGACCTTACATCTTTTATTATTTTCAGAGCATTGCTGAGGTTTTTCGATGTTTCATCTGTATGGAGAAATTGCGGGATGCACGCCTGTGTCCTCATTGCTCCAAGCTTTGTTGTTTCAGCTGTATCAGGGTAAGCTGTACTTTTCTTTCCACATGCATTTAGCATATGTAGGATATATTGGTAAATAAAATGGTAAAAATTAACCATTTCCTTTATCTTTTCATTTTAGATTTTGTGTCCTTTTAAAAAAAATGTCTTCAATGAATGTTCCTTAATAGGGAGACCATCAGTGTATGTTACTTAGTACTGTGGAGATGAATAGTCATCAAATGATAACTGCCATGAAATGTCTGGAAACCAAAATCCACTAAAATTCTAATATATTTACATTATTAAATCATTGCACATTTAACAAGTACTTACAAAGGGCTGGCCTGCATTGTGTTTGAGGTTGAGGGATATGAAGATAAATGACAAAGTGCCTGCCCTGAAGGAACTTAAATCTAATAAAGAGAATGGACTTTGTTTACCGTCATAGACACTAACAAAATGTTGTGAGACCCAGAGGAGGGAGAGTTTATACTTGTTTGGCTATGTTTTCAGACTAGATCTTCAATTTTCTAGCTACACTTAGTTGATTCTCTCTTACTACCTGTTTTTTTGTTTGTGTTTTTTAATTTTTTGTTTGTTTGTTTTCTGCCCCCTTTTTTTGTCCCCATAATTCTCTTTTTTTTTATCCCTTCTTGATTTTCAGCATAAGTAGCTCTTTATGTTTGCCTACAATTATTGACTTTGTTTTGTCTTAAATTTTGCAGACTTTTAAAATCGGGTGTAATTTACATACAATAAACTACACATATTTAAAGTGTACAGTTTGATAAGTTTTGACAAATGTATATACCTCAGAAACCATCACCATGGTCAAGATAGTGAAAATATCTGCAATCCCCCAGTTTCTTTGTATCTCTGGGTAATATCTCCTGCTTATCTGGTTTCCAGGCAACCATTGATCTGCTTTCTGCCACTATAGATATGTGTGGATTTTCTGGAATTTTTTACAAATGGAATCTTATAATATATACTCTTATGTATCTTTTTTTTATTCAGCAAAATTATTTTGATATTTACCTATGTCAAGTGTATAAATAGTGTTCCTTTTTACTGTGCAGTAATAGCATTGTATTGTATGCATATGCCATAATTTGTTTATCCATTCACATGTTTTATTGTTTTAAATGAGGTATAATTGACATTTAAAACATTATATTAGTTTCAGATGTGCAACATATTTCTACATTCAACATTTGTATGTATTTGTATATATTGCAAAATGATGACTACACTAACTAGTTAACATCCATCACTATACATAGTTACAAAATATTTTTTTCTTATGATGAGGACTCTTAAGATCTATTCTCTTAGCAATTTACAAATATGTAGTACATATTATTAACCATACTATTTATTAACCATAGTTATTATGGTTATATGTTAATAATAACATTATTATAACCATAATAACTATGGTTAATAGTATGGTAATAATAACATTATTATTATTATTAATAGTATGGTTAATAATAACATTATTATTAACATATAGTCACCATACTGTACACATTCACTTGTTGATGGATACATGGGTTGCTTCTAGTTTTTGGCATTTACATAGAGCTATGAGCATTTATATACAAGTGTTTGAATGAACTTCAGTTTTCATTTCTCTTGGGTAAATAATCAGGAATGGAGTATCTAGATCATAAGGTAGATGTTTAACTGTTTAACATATTGTCAGACTGTCTTCTAACATATTATCAGACTTTATCCTTTTACGTTCTTGCTGGTATGTATGAGAGTGCTAATTCCATATTAATGCCAACACTTGGTTTGTTCAGTCTTAAATTTTAGTAATGGTACCTCGACTTTCCCCTTAAGATCAGGAAAAAGACAAGGTTGCCTGCTTTCATTACTTCTATCCATTACCTTCTCTCCCAACCCTTAGTAACCACCATTCTTTAAGTTTCTTCGAATGTGACTAGTTAAGTACTTCATATAAACCCAATTATACAATATTTTTTTTAGTACTTATTTCTGGGCTCTCTATTGGTCTCTCTTTCAGTCTTCCTGCCAGTACAAACCTGTTTTGATTACTATGGCTTTGTCGTAAATTGAAATCAGGAAATTCAAGATAGTTTTGGTTATTTAGGGTACCTTGTGATTATTTTTGAATTTTAGATGGGGTTTTTCTACTTCTGAAGAAAGCACCATTGTGATTTTGATAGGAATTGCATTGATTCTGTAGATTGCTTTTGGTAGTATTGCCATCTTAACAATATTAAATTTTTTAATCCATGAATATGGGATGTCTTTCTAGTTATTTAGGACTTCTTTAATTTCTTTCAGCAATATTTTGTAGTTTTTCACATACAGTTTTTTCAATTCCTTGGTTAAATTTATTCCTAGATATTTTACTCTTTATGATGCTATTGTAAATGTATTGTTTCCTTAATTTTCTCCTTGGAGTCTTTGCTAGTGTATAGAAATAAAAGTGTTTTATGTGTGTTGATTTTTGTATCCTGCAGCTTTGGTGAATTTATTAGCTTTAACTTAAGTTTCTTGTGAAATCTAGGATTGTCTACATATCTGATCATGTGTCATCATAAACATAATTTTATTTCTTTTCCATTTTGGATGCTTTTTGTTTCTCTTTTCTTCCTTAATTGCTCTGGCTGAAATTTTCAGTATTATGTTGAATAGAAGTGCTGAAAGCAGGCATCTTTGTCTTTTCTCTGGTCTTAACAGAAAAGTTTTCCATCTTTAACCACTGAATATGGTTTGCTGTGGGTTTTTAAAATAAGGATTTTAGCCCTAGCCGGCTTGGCTCAGTGGATAGAGCGTTGGCCTGCGGACTGAAGGGTCCCAGGTTTGATTCTGGCCAAGGGCACATGCTAGGTTGCAGGCTCAATCCTCAGTAAGGGTGTGCAGGAGGCAGCCAATCAATGATCCTCTCTCATCATTGATGTTTCCCTCTTTTTGTCTCTGCCCTTATCTTCCACTCTCTCTAAAAATCAATGAAAAAATATCCTCAGGTGAGGATTAACAATCACAATAAAATAAGGACTTTATCAGTTGAGAAAGTTCCCTCCTATTCCTATTTCTTGAGTGTTTTTATCATGAAAAGATATTGGATTTAGTCAGATGCCTTTTTTCCTTTGTTTTATTAATGTGATATATTACACTAATTGATTTTTGTATGTTGAACTGTCCTTGCATTCCAGGAATAAATCACTTGGTCATGGAGTATAAATCAAGAAAACTTGAGCTCAGTCACTTGTCTATTTCATGTGGTTAATAAGTGCTAGAACTAGGAATTAGACTGAGGTCTGAATACTGTCTAAAGCTTGTGCTTCCATTTAATGAGGGAGAGAAATCAGTTCTTCAGTTGATTGTGAAGGAATTACTTTAAAGATGTTTCTTTAATATTTCTTGTGCATTAATATTGTTCACTGGTTTTTGCCTTGAGTTTTGGTTTGGAAGAAACATTGTTTCCCCCAAAGTATGAAAATTGCCATACTTATTTTGTGATTAAGTTAGATTGTGTAATATGTACAAGGTAAAAATGCTACATATATATAGAAAAGAGAAAGGTCACTAGCTTGGGATAGGCAGGAAAGTTTTATGGTTATAATCAATGGATATTCTCATGTGAGAGCGCATAGAGAGAGGGACTGTATAAGCAAATAGACAGTCCTGATGTCAAGAGTGGTATATATTGCAACAATAGCCCTTTTGGATGGGAGAAGTATATTAAAAAAATATATTGGTCCCAACCTTTATAGAGCTTATTGTGAAGCAAGGGAGAGGAGACTACAACCACAATGAAGGGGGAAGTATAGGTTGCTGTGGTAGAGCATGGCAGTGGTATCTAAAATAGTCTATAGAGCAAGCATGTCGAACTCTCGGCCCAGGGGCCGCATGTGGCCCGCAATGAATATTTTTGTGGCCCAGTCAATATAATGGTATGTAAGAAACATTCTAATAAAAATTTCATAACTTGATTTTTATAATATCCTGTTATACATAATTATTAATATGGAACTACAACGTTCGCTAATGGCTGATTACTATAATCGTGTTACGTTCATTTCCCTTGCACGCCTTATATGCAGGCACACCATTTCTCTCTACAAATACTAGCAGCAAGTATTTTAGCAGCCAATTGCATGTCATTAGTCTTGTACTGACTTGTGTGGTGTGCGCAACGGGAAATATTTCGCTTTCTGAGAGCAAGAAAAATAGGTTTATTTGTGTTACGCTTATTAATTTGTTCAATTATTCAGTGTCTGGTAAATTAATGTTCAAGAAAAATTAATTTTTATTAAAATGTTCTATTTTATGTTAACGATTACTTATTTATTTTAGCCCTTTGTATTCAGCATGTCTCTATCAAAATAAACCTATGTTTCTATGAAAATTGGAAGCTTTTGTTTTTTTGTGACCCACATAAACTTAAACCTTGTTTATTTGGCCCGTGCTAGCCTTTGAGTTTGACATGCTTACTGCAGAGCAGTGGTTCTCAACCTTCCTAATGCCACGACCCTTTAATACAGTTCCTCATGTTGTGGTGACCCCATATTTCATTGTTACAAATTGAACATAATTAAAGCATAGTGATTAATCACAAAAACAATATGTAATTAATTATATATGTGTTTTCTGATGGTCTTAGGTGACCCCTGTGAAAGTGTCATTCGACCCCCAAAGGGGTCGTGACCCACAGGTTGAGAACTGCTGCTGTAGAGTCAGAAAGCTTTCTGAAGGAAGTTGCTTATAAACTGAAATCGAAAGGATGAGTAGGAATAAACCATTTGAAGAGAGGTATTGATAAATATCCTGGGCAGAGAGATACCAAATATATTCAAAGGTTTAACTTTGCTGGTTCCCCTAGGTTGAGAAGGAGGACTAGGCTAGGGAGGTATGGGCTGAAAGCAGCCCTGGGGAGGTGCTATGACTTTAGTAGAGTTTTTTCAGGGGAAGAAACTTGACCCAAATTTTGTTTTTACCAAGGGACTGAAGAAATAATTTTCAAGGTTATTAAGAATGGAGGAATCCTCTTCCATGTATTTTCTTCTTCTAGCTTTATTTCTTTACTAGAGGCCAGGTGCACAAATTAGTGCACGAGTGGGGTCCAGCTGGCCCACCCCGATCAGGGCCAATGGGGCCGGGCCGGCTGTGGGAAGGGACCACGGGCAATTGGCCAGCCGGCCCCGCCCCTGATCAGGGTGGGGGAGCTGATTGGGAGCAGGGCTGGCCGGCCCCGCCCCTGGTCGAACTCCCGATTGAACTCCTGGTCGAGGGGACAATTTGCATGTTAGGCTTTTATTATATAAGATTTTGCTGTGAGGTCCCTTTTCCCTATTGTCTAATTTTTCTTGTCCTTTAAGGTTTCCTTGGCAATTTTATTTCTGAGTTAATTAATTGACTTTAAGTAAAAGTTTATGTTCTTTTATAAAAGTACATAGGGATAAACAGAAATATCAGATACTGAAATACATTCATTTACCTCTGAACCAATTTGCCAGACTATTAAAACAAAAATATTTAACCATAAATATTGGGTTTTTTGGAAAGGCATTCAGAAAATCTTAGCATCTCCTTTGTATATGGTGTGATACTGCTCCCTACTCAGTAATAATTACAGTGATTAAATTAATATAATTTGAGGTTTAGTGGAGACATTTTGCAGTTAAAAGGGTTTGTAAAACCTTTTCATAATTATGAGGAAGCAAAGTTATGTAGATGTTTAAAAGTTATTGAACTGGAACTCAAGACACAAAATGGTTTTGCTATATTGCTTATTCATATTTTAGGTCTAATTTATATCTATAATGTGTGTTCTTCAAAATTAATTTGCTTTTCTAAAAAGAAATGTATTAGTACCTTAAATTTCCTTGGGGATTTTATGGTTTGTTAGTTAAACTTCCTTGCAGATTCTAGGGTAGGTTAGTTAGAAGTATGGTGGGTTAGTTAGAAGTAAAACCCTATGGTTTATGTTTGGAGATGGTAGTGACTATATCATTATTTTTGTGAAGATTATCCACATCTTCCCTCTGAGATCCAAATAGCCCTAGAATCACTTTCTTTCCTATGAGAGAATAGCTTCTTAACTATTTTGGGATGAGTTCTGTCCCTTTGAAAGTTTGTCCTGATCAATATGATAATGAGAGGAAGACAGTAGGTATCTACTATTTCTATAAGTATCTTTATAATTAATGCAGGCACTAGAGAGTTAAACTTACTAAATTTGGTATATAAGTATTCAATATGTACAAATAAAAATAATGGTGTTTCTACAATCAAAGCTAATTTATTTTTTTGCCTCCTTAGCGCTGGCTGACAGAGCAGAGAGCTCAATGTCCTCATTGCCGGTAAGTGTTTTGCTATGATTATTTGTGTATTTGGAAAATAATAAGGTAATGCAGTTGGAGTGTGCCCTAATATTAATAAGATTCTTTCTGTAATCTGCTTCATTTTGCCTCTTTGTGAATACAGCTGAAAAGAAAATAATCTCTCTAGATACAGCATAAACTAATTTATCTTAGAATTATGTAGAAAGCATTAAATGGTTTACCTTATTTTAGAAAATCATGTTTAACTTAAAAAGGTTTCTGGTTTTAAAAAATCTTAATAGTATAGGTAAATATTTTTTAAAAGTCTTCTGATTCTGTTATTCTTCACCTAGTCTTGTCATGAAATAACACTTATTATTGGGGTTGTTTCTAATCTTCTAAACATTTTTCTATCTGTGTACTGATATATCTACACTAATAAAAGAGAAACATGCAAATTGGTATCACTCTGCTATGCCCACCAGCCAATCAGAGTGACTATGCAAATTAACCCAACAAAGATGGCAGTTAATTTGCATGTGCAGGCACGGAGCGAAGACTGAAGAGGCTTTGCTTCTCTGCTGCAGAGAAGCCAAGCCTCGCTGCGGCCATAGCGGAGAAGCCAAGCCTCACTGCGGCCGGACCAAAGGCCTGGGTCCCGGGTGCCGAAGGAAAACTGGTGCCAGCAGCCAAGGGAAGCAAGGCCTAGTGCGTGAATCTTCGTGCAGCGGGCTTCTGGTATATAAATAAAAGGCTAATTAGGCAAATTGTCCCTGCGGGAGTTTGACCAGGAGACTGGGAGTTTGATTGCTCACTATGATGTGCGCTGACCACCAGGGGGCAGCGAGGAACAAAGGAAGGCCCCAGCCGGCAGCTGGGAGGCCCCAATTGGACCTGATTGCTGGGCAGGCCTAGGGACCCTATCCGTGTATGAATTTCGTGCTCCTGTCCTCTAGTGTGTGTGTGTGTGTGTGTGTGTGTGTGTGTATGTATTTTCTTACAACACAAATGATATAGTACTGTTTTGTTTTTTAAATATAAAATATAGTGTTATCTTTCTTGATGTACACATGTCATTTAAATTTAAAAATGTTTGATTTATTTATTATGTGACCATATGTTATTTATTTATGCTTATATTGAGATACATTTAGATTGTTTCCACTTTTGGTAATTTCAAATTATGATGCCAGATTGTGCTGAAGAATAGGTTTTTACCATTTTACATTCCCAATAAAAGATACAAAAGTGCCTTTTCCTCACATTCCTGCCAATATTGTATATTACCAATCTATCTTTTTTTGTCCTTTTGCTAGATGAAAATTGTATCTCTTTTTTTAAAATACATTTTTAAAATTGATTTCAGAGAGGAAGGGAGAGGGAGAGAGAGATAGAAACATCAATGATGAGAATCATTAATTGGCTGCCTCCTGCACAGCCCCTACTGGGTATTGAGCCCACAACCTGGGCTTGTGCCCTGACTGGGAATCAAACCATGATCTCCTGGTTCATAGGTCGACAGTCACTGAGCCATGCTAGTCGGGCTAGAATGTGTTTGTCTTAGAAAATTAACTCAAATTCCTGAATTAAAAAAATATATATATCTTCTCTCTAGCGCTCCACTCCAGATACGAGAACTAGTAAACTGTCGTTGGGCAGAAGAAGTAACACAGCAGCTTGATACTCTTCAACTCTGTAGTCTCACCAAACATGAAGAAAATGAAAAGGACAAGTATGTCCTCAATTTCTTTAAGTATTTCATATATTTTGGTACATGTTATTTTAATGAAACTATTTAAAGGTATTTTATTTTTTTTAGTTTTGTAGGTGAACACAGATAGTTTTCATTTGATGTTGTGTGGGTATCACTATTTGGAAATATCTTTCTAACTCTTGAATGGCTTCTTTTATCAGAGGCTTTCATAAAAGGTGTGGAACTGCCACAGTTGCTGATGTGCTAATAATCTCTCTTCTTTGCCTCTTGATGCCTACTGGCTCTCCTTGGGTTTGCTGAAGTTGCCTATAGGTCATTGATTAAGAATTGTTCTGATAAATTTCCTATATTTTAAAAGATGTATCCTAAATTTGGTGGTGTGGAAATCCTGCTAAATTAGCCTCCAGACAGTATCTAATCTGCTGTTTCTTCATACTTTTACTGATTTTCTATTGGATATTCATATTACTTATAAATGAGAATATAAAATGTAGACCTATTTAGGTATTTTCTCTAAGCTTAATGATGAACAGAACAAATGCAACACTGTCTCTTTTAAAGGCACACTGTTTAAAGGCAAGAGAAAACTTTTTAAAATATAAATTTTTTTTTTAATTTCAGAGAGGAAGGGAGAGGGAGAGAGAAACATCAATGATGAGAGAGAATCACTGATCGGCTGCCTCCCACATGCCCCCTGCTGGGAATCGAGCCAGCAACCCCAGGCCTGTGTCCTGACCAGGAATCGAACCACGACCTCCTTGTTCATAGATGGATGCTCAACCACTGAGCCACACTTGTCAGGCGGCAAGAGAAAACTTAAAAAATTTATTGTGGTAAAATACACATAACATCATTACTATCTTAACCATTTTTAAGTGTACAGGTCAGTAGTGTTAAGTATGTTCACATTGTCACCCAACTAAACTCCACTAGGGCTGCCATAATAGAATAGCATAGACTGGGTGCCTTAAACAGTATTGGAGGCTGGAAGTTCAGGGTCAAGGTATTGTCATGTTTGCTTTCTGGTGAGACCTCTCTCCTTGACTTGGATATGGCTTTTTCTCCTTGTGTTCTTACATGGCCTTTTCTCTGTTTGCATACACTTTTGGCATCTTTTCTTGTCAGGACATCAGTCCTATTGGGTTAGGCCTCTGCCCTTATAACCTTATTTAACATCCTTAAAGTCTTTGTTCCAAGTACAGTTACCTTAGGGCTCTCAACATAGGAATTTGGGACGTGGCGAATGCAGTTCAGTTAATAACCATGTACATCTTCATTCCTTTGCATTTAGATCTTCAACTTAAGGGAAAATGTTTTATTTTATTTTATTTTTTAATTTTTTTTCTTGATTTCAGAGAGGAAGGGAGAGAGAGAAACATCAGTGATGAGGGAGAGTCATTGATTGGCTGTCTCCTGCATGTCTCCCACTGGTGATCAAGCCCACAATGTGCCCTCACTGGGAATTGAACCATGGCCTCCTGGTTCATAGGTCAGTGCTCAACCACTGAGCAACACTGGCTGGGCTATTTTATTTTTAAAATATGGAATGCTTCATGAATTTGTGTGTCATCCTTGTACAAGAGCCACACTAATCTCTTCTGTATTGTTCTAATTTTAGTATATGTGCTGCCAAAGTGAACATGGGAAAACTTTAAAATTGAGTTGATTTTTCAGAAGGATCTGGTATTACTTTGTGCAGTTAATCACGTGTCTTATTGTTAGCATTGACCACATGTAGGAAAAGTATTTGTGCGTACATACATGCTCATGTAGATACAAACACATAATCTGATTTGTCCAGAAATGTAGTAGCAGGCTAGAATTTATTATCTATAGCAGTAGTTTTCAGTTGGTGTGCCGCAAGAATTTTTTAAATGTGCAGTAGCTGACTATTTAGTTAGGGGCACTGACCTGTTTTCCCCTACATTGTCAAATAAAAAAATTACAACAGCTAACATAATAGTAACAATAACCGTTCAGTGTGAATAAATCAAAACTATACCTATTTTTTCTGTCAGATCAGCAAAAAAGAAATTTTTTGGTGTGCTGCAGAATTTTAGCAATTTGTGTGCCATGAGATAAAAAGGGTTGAAAATTAATGATCTATAGTAATATTGGGAAATGATGTTATATTTGTGCTTTATTCAAAAACTAGTCTGCATTTTTCTTTTTTTTTTTTAAATATATTTTATTGATTTTTTACAGAGAGGAAGGGAGAGAGATAGTCAGAAACATCAATGAGAGAGAAACATCGATCAGCTGCCTCCTGCACATCTCCCACTGGGGATGTGCCCGCAACCCAGGTACATGCCCCCGACCGGAATCGAACCCGGGACCTTCCAGTCCGCAGGCCGACGCTCCATCCACTGAGCCAAACCGGCCTCGGCTAGTCTGCATTTTTCATGTGATTTCAAGTTCTTATAGATTAATGAAAACAGTATTTTAAGAAAATTGTAATTCTTTAGCTTAATTTGCAGAAGAAACTATGGAACACATTTTATATTGTTTCCTGAGATATAATTGTTTAAAATTGACCAACCTGTTTACCCAAACTTAGGAATTTGTTAAGGTAATTATTTTCCAATTTTAGTTTAATTTATAACTGTATTTTCTTTTCATATTATATAGATGTGAAAATCATCATGAAAAACTTAGTGTATTTTGCTGGACCTGTAAGAAGTGTATCTGCCATCAGTGTGCACTTTGGGGAGGAATGGTGAGCAGAACAAACTATTTTTGCTTAGAGACTAAAAGCACTGAAATACTTGTTTGATTTGGATAAGAAAATAATATTTTACTTTGTTTATAGAATGAAAATTAAATTATTTTGCTTTATAGCAGAAGGTATCATTCCTTCTGTTATGTCAGAAAAACAGCCTTTGTGGGAGATTTTGATGTGGGATGTGTACCCCCTACATAAATATTTTCTTTTAATTATAAAATGTATATATTCATCTGCAAATCTTTAGTTGTAGGATCAAGGTCTTTTTAAATTATTTTATTTTATTTCATTAAAGTTCAGTTGATCTCATGTCCTGGCCACAATTTTTCAATTTTGGTTTATTTAAAATGGAACAACACTTTGTGAAAAATATGAATGTAAACTTCTAGATCTTAGGATTTGTTTTTTAGGTAATTAATTTTTTTTTAATTTTTAAAATTTTTATTTTTTCCAATCTAATTCAAAGTAGTTTTTTAAAGTTATCTATCTTTATCAAGTCTAAAACATTGAAGTTAGTTTTCCTATAAGTAGCTTTTTATTTTATATTTGTGTCCTGTTGTTTAATTAAAATTAAATTATATACTTGCAATAATAAGTACAATAAGCATAAATAGGTTTGAGAATAAACAGTAGATTCTTGGTGGGAAAAGTTAGTCATAGTGGGAGCAGACAGCTAGAGGTGTCTGTTAGCAATGAGAATTAATCATTCTTAGGTCATCAGTTTGCATATTTTTGGGAGAGAATGCCAGGCAAGTTGGTTGAGTAGAACTCAATTCAGAGTTTTCTATAGGTATTTGTTTTTTAATATATTTTTATTGATTTCAGAGAGAGAGAGAGAGAGAGAGAGAGAGAGAGAGAAACATCAATGATGAGAGAGAATCATTGATTGGCTGCCTCCTGCACGCCCCCTACTGGGGATCGAGCCCACAACCTGAGCATGTGCCCTTGACTGGAATTGAACCTGGGGCCCTTCAGTCCACAGGTAGACGCTCTATCTGCTGAGCCAAACCAGCTAGAGCTTTTCTGTTGGTATTTGAATACTCCTGTGCCGACTAGAAAAAATTCATGTCCCACAACTTAGTACTTTAAATAAATGTTTCTATGTAAGAAGCAATGAAAACAGTATTTTTCATATTTTAAGTGGACATGCAAAAATCCATGTCATTTTTTTCTTAGAGACCATGGCTGGGTGTTTTGGTTGAACAAGACAGTTCTTTTTTCTTTCTTTTTAAAAAATGTTTTGATTTTAAAGAGAGAGGAAGCGTGAGAGAGATAGAAACATCAATAAGAGAGAAACATAGATTAGCTGCCTCCTGCATGCCCCCTCCTTTGGATCGAGCCATCCACCTGGGCATGTACCCTCACTGGGAATCGATCCGGTGGCCTTTTGATGCATGGCCCGAGGCTCAACCAATTGAGCCATACCGGCTGGGCAAATAAGACAATTCTAATAAGTACTTTTCTGTTACAGGAAATTCCTTGTAATAGAAATTTAAGTTCTACTTACCAGTCCAGAGATTGTGATGAAATACAGTACATAAATTGGATAGGAAATTGATTTTAGGCTGTTAGCTTTAAAAAGTTGTTCTTTGAAAACAACTGGATTTGTAAGGCTAAATTGTATGGGCCTTCTGTCTCTGCAGTAACTCTTTGTGGCATGAAGAATGGGTTTATTGCTTTTGCTAATAGTGTACCATGGGTCTTTTCCTCAAATGTCTTTCTAATTTATTCATTTGTGTTAGAGACTAGGTATTCAGTGATTAACAAGATAGATATCAAATAACTAGCTATGTACTTAATTGTTATAATAGATATTAGGAATAAGTATACAGTCTGATAAGAATGGATAACTATGAGACCTGACCCTCTAATCCTGAGCTAAGTTCCAAAGGATGAGTAGGAGTTAGGAGGTGGAGAGTTTGGGAGGGAAGATGAAGGAGAATTATTTTTGAATAAGTACGAGTTACTTTTGCAAAGGCCTGATGGGAGGACAGAAGGCTAGTGCTGATCAAGAGAAGAGTGACAAATGAGGTTGTGTCAGCTGCTTTGAGTCATGATTAAGGATCTTGGTTCTTTCTAATGAGTGAAGATTTCTAGATCAGTGTAAACATTTTGCTTACGATCTTTATCTACAATTGAAGGATTTTTTACATGGGCCAAGTGACTTTAAGCAAGCTGTGACTTATTTTAACAAAGGCAGCCAAAAAAATAAAATTCATTTGGAAATACTTGCCAGTATATTAGTGTTCATAGAGTGTTAATAAAGGAATGTAAATGCAGATGCGATATATGAAAATGTTTTTTTACACTATTTTATTAATTTAAATAGCACGGTGGACATACCTTTAAACCTTTGGCGGAAATTTACGAGCAGCATGTTACTAAAGTGAATGAAGAGGTAGCTAAACTTCGTCGGCGTCTCATGGAACTAATCAGCTTAGTTCAAGAAGTGGTAAGACTACTACTAGAAGATGATTATCCTTTTTATAGTCTATACTATGTAATGTATATTTTTATAATATAAATCAATCAGATGTTGAAATTAATATTTAAAATAATTTTAGGCATATATATATTTTTAAATATATTTTTTGTTGATTGCAGAGAGAAAGGGAGAGGGAGAGAGAGAGAGAGAAACATCAATGATGAAAGTCATTGATTAGCTGCCTCCTTCCTGCACACCTGACACTGGTGATCAAGCCTGCAACCTGGGCATGTGCCCTGACCGGAATTGAACCGTAACCTCCTGATTCATAGGTCAATATTCAACCACTGAGCCATGCCAGCCGGGCAAAATTTGAAAATTTGATAGGATATATTTATAGTCACCCTAGCCGAGGAATTAGAGTCTAAACCCCTAGCCTGTTCTGTAGTTGAAGCCAGAGAATTGTCCCTTATGCAGAAATAGAGAATCAGTTAATGAGTTAAATAAGCCTGTTTTGTTATACACTCAATATTGACTTTTAGAAACTCATTAAATTAATCATTCTTTGGGCCTCCAGCTTTTGGGGTTTCTGCTGCAAAGGAATGAATTATTTCTGATGTCCTGAATTAGAACTCTGCAGAATTAAAAGAGTAATATTTAACAGTACTCTTTAGATGCTGTATGGGTCAAACAGTTTTGGTGAGCTATTTACCATTTATAATAGTTCTATGGGAAAATTCATTAAGCTTCAAACATTTAAATACTATATATACTTTTGGAATATATTTTGTTTAAAGTTGCCAAATTGATAATTGTTATAAATGAGATTTGTGGACCATTCCTAACTTAAGATGTCATCTTTATCCCCCTGCAGGAATAAAGTTTCAGATCATTATAACTTTTTTTATACAGAAAGTAATGTTTTTGAGTTGTATGTATACTATCTACAAAATTATTTGGCCTTTACCTTTTTTTTTTCTGTTTTCTCTTGGCAATATTATAATGTGGTTATTAGGAAGAGTATTCTAGGTTGCGATGCTTACTGCTTGTATTTATAATAATAGTAAGTATAGGAAATGATGCTTTTTTCTGAGTTTCGCTGTTAAAAAATCTCTATGTACTCTGCAGTCTTTGAAAATCTATTTTTTTCTTCTAAAAAAAGAAAAATTCTGAAGATATGGTTTAAAAATTTTTTAAATTATTTTAGGGTTTTGCACGATGTGAAATGGCTTTAGTAAACTTTTGGTTTGAAATGGTTTCATATAAGAGATATAATTGGGGCTTTGAGTATGTGTTCTGTATGTTACCTAACCAATTTTTGTAATTACATACCTATCTTTTATTTATTATTTATTTATTTATTTATTTATTGTTTATGGTTTATTGTTTATTTAAAACTATTTTTGTTGATTTCAGAGAGGAAGGGAGAGGGAGAGAGAGATAGAAACATCAGTTATGAGATTTATCAATTGGCTGCCTCCTGCATGTCCCCTACTTGGTTCATAGGTTGACGCTCAACCACTGGGCCACACCAGCCCAGCTTTATTATTTAATTTTAAGAAATATATTTCCTGATTCATTTTAATGTACAATGTTTTTAAGGCCATGATTTTTCTATGATATATGAATTATTAAAAAGGATTATTAGTTTATGCTTTTTTTTTCTTTAATTTATTATTTTTTTGTTGTAATCCTCACCTGAGGATATGTTTATTGATTTTACAAAGAGGAATGGGGGGCGGGGGCGGGGGGAGAGAGAGAGAGAAACATCGATGTGAGAGAGAAAAAACGATTGGTTGCCTGTCATATGTGCCCCAACTGGGTAATGAACCCCAAACCTAGGTGTGTGCCCAGACTGGGATTCTAACTTGCTACCTGTTTATTTTCTAGGAAAGAAATGTAGAAGCTGTAAGAAATGCAAAAGATGAGCGTGTTCGGGAAATTAGGAATGCAGTGGAGATGATGATTGCACGGCTAGACACACAGCTGAAGAATAAGCTTATAACACTGATGGGTGAGTGTTTTTCTATGCTGCTGGAGTAACTGGGGCTCAGGTACAATCTTTGAAGAGAAAAGGTTGGTGAGTTCTTTAGGCTAGGGAAAGATTGGTTTAAAAATAAAAGTTCCTCCTATTAAGTGTTCCCCTTATCAAAAACATTAAGCCTCACTGGAAATGCTTCCAGCTCTTCAGACTTTGTGATTTAAAAAGACAATGGTCTGATTAGGCAAGTATGCCTATCTTGTTAACTTTCTTTTTAACCTATGAAGCAGTTTCTTTCTTCCTTTTTGATAATAATTTCTGTAATAATGATTCCTTTATTCCTGTGTTTTTCCAGTTTCTTGAGAACTTTGGGGCATTCTTTTTTTACAGGTTCTTCTTATGTTCAAAGAACATAACGTTTTGCTGACAGTAAACATAAATATATGTCCCACTTTTTTTTTTATGCCACACTTAAGTTTTGGGGAGGAATTATTTCAGAATAGTTGACTGAGTAAAAAGTTTACTATTCTAAACTATTATAGCCCTTTTGGAAGAAGCAATAACATTAATTTCTTTACAAAGTATATTGTCATTGTATATTTCTTTTTTTTTTTTTAAATATATTTTATTGATTTTTTACAGAGAGGAAGGGAGAGAGATAGAGAGTCAGAAACATCGATGAGAGAGAAACATCGATCAGCTGCCTCCCGCACATCCCCCACCGGGGATGTGCCCGCAACCCAGGTACATGCCCCTGACCAGAACCGAACCTGGGACCCTTCAGTCCGCAGGCCGACGCTCTATCCACTGAGCCAAACCAGTTTCGGCATATTTCTTAAATGAATTTAATAAAAAGTCTAAATTACATTTTGTTTAAAACTGTAGTTAGGGTTGGTTCTGAAATCCTCTTATCAGAGCTATTAGAATTTAGAATCAACCTCTTAAAGCTCTGAGAAAAATTTTTAGGATAGCTGTAATGAAGTTTTGTTTTCCTAAAATTAATTTCTTGTAATTGAATGTATTTCGTGAAAGTTAATTTTATTATTAAAACAATAATGAGCATGAGTATTGGTGTTTTGCTATTTTTAAATAGGTCAGAAGACTTCTCTAACACAAGAAACAGAGCTTTTGGAATCCTTACTTCAGGAGGTAGAGCACCAGGTGATGAAATGTTAAATGTAATGAAGTCTTTACCCTTTTTTGTCCATATGTTTTAAAATTCTTCTTAATAGCGATTATATAAGATCAAAAGATTTTGTGATCTATGTGCTATACTAGGGATTTTTATGAAATAGGATTTAGCTGATGCTTCTCATGTTTTCTCCATCAGGTTTGGGAACTAAATAAAATTAAGATTTATTCTGTTTTGTAAGAATGGTGCATAGCATCTAAGTCTCTCACTTTGTGACTTAAGTGGTGCCTTTGAGACAGAATATTATTGCCAATTACCTATATATACTATGTGATTTTTATTATAAACTTAGTGTTTTTATTAAGTACATTTTAGTTAAGTATCAAAGAGCAGGCATTGTTTTAGGTATTTGGAACATAGCAATGGACAAAATAGTAAAAAAATCTGTCCCCATAGAGCAGCCGTGGGCAAACTACGGCCCGCGGGCCGGATTCAGCCCGTTTGAAATGAAAAAAAATAAAAAAAAAAAAAAAAAAAGACCGTACCCTTTTATGTAATGATGTTTACTTTAAATTTATATTAGTTCACACAAACACTCCATCCATGCTTTTGTTCCGGCCCTCCGGTCCAGTTTAAGAACCCATTGTGGCCCTCAAGTCAAAAAGTTTGCCCACCCCTGCCATAGAGTTTATATTTTAGTTTGCTGGTAGGTGAGTGTTAAGTATATAGTGAATGAATAAATAATTGTGTAGTGTTACATAACTATTTGGTATACTCGTCTTTTTTTTTTTTTTAACGTGTCACTCTTGTGCAGGGACTATACTAATCTTTTCTGTATTGTTCATATTTTAGTATGTGTGCTGCTAAAGAGAGCACAATATTCATCTGCCTTTCCTTTTTTTTTTTTTGTTTGTTAATCCTTACCCGGGGATATTTTTTCCCATTGCTTTTTAGTGGAAGGGGGGGTACAGATAGAGAGAAACATCGATGTGAGACACATTGATTGGTTGCCTCCTGCATGCACCCCGACCAGGCCCGGGATTGAGCTTGCAACCAAGGTATGTGCCCTTGACAAGAATTGAATCCTTGACCCTTTAGTCTGTGGGCCGACACTCTAACCATTGAACCAAACCAGCTAGGGCTGCTTTTCCTTCTTAATTGCTGAGTAGTATTTTATTGTATGTTATATACCATGATTTGTTTTTTCATTCAGCTATTTATGGCTGTTTGGGTTGCGCTTTTTTTTTTTTTGGCTTTTACAAATAAAGCTACAATTGATATATGAGCAAATTGCAAAATAATTTTGCTCAAAAAAGGAGGCAGACATAAAATGAGTACGTAATGTGTATGATTCCAATTACATAAAACTCCAGAAAATGGGAACTTATCTATAATGAAAGAAAGCAGATAGGAGGTTGTCTGGAGGGGGAAGGAAACAGGAGAGCTTACAAACAGGCACAAACAAATTTTGGGAGATAATGGTAAAGTTCACTATCTTGACTGTGGTGATGGCTTCACAGGTATATACATTTGTCAAAACTTAATCAAATTACACACTTTAAATACATGCAGTTTATCTTACATCATTTATGTCAGTTATTCCTCAAAAAAGTTTTTTTTTTTTTAAAGCACATACCTGGGTTGCTGGTTTGATCCTTTCGGGGCATGTACAGAAGGCAACCAATCGATGTTTCTCTTATCACATCAATATTTCTTTCTCTTTCTCACTCCCTCTCCCCTCCCCGCCTCTATCCCCCTTACTCTTTACTCTTTCTCTAAAGCAGCGGTTCTCAACCTGTGGGTCGCGACCCCTTTGGCGGTTGAACGACCCTTTCACAGGGGTCGCCTAAGACCATCCTGCATATCAGATATTTACATTATGATTCATAATAGTAGCAACATTACAGTTATGAAGTAGCAACGAAAATAATTTTATGGTTGGGTCACAACATGAGGAACTGTATTTAAAGGGCCAGAAGGTTGAGAACCACTGCAAAGTCAATAAAAACATATCCTCGGGGGAGGCTTAAACAATAAAAATTTATTTTCATTGTTCTAGAGCAGGGGTGGGCAAACTTTTTGACTTGAGGGCCACAATGGGTTCTTAAACTGGACCGGAGGGCTGGAACAAAAGCATGGATGGAGTGTTTGTGTGAACTAATATAAATTCAAAGTAAACATCATTACATAAAAGGGTACGGTCTTTTTTTTTTTTAGTTTTATTCATTTCAAACAGGCCGGATCCGGCCCGCGGGCCGTAGTTTGCCCACGGCTGTTCTAGAGGCTGGTTTACATCAAGATATTGGCAGGTTTGGTTTCCCCTGAGGTCCTTCAGTTTGGTTTGTGAATGGCTGCTTTCTCTCTGTTTTCTAAAGACCTTATCTCCAAGCTAGAGGCCCGGTGCATGAAATTCATGCAGGGTAGCGTCCCTAGGGTTGGCCTGCGATCAGGGCCTCCCTTCCCGGGCTGCCAGCTGGGACCTTCCTTCGTTCTGCACTGCCCCCTGGTAGTCAGCACATGTCATAGCGAGAGATTGAACTCCTGGTCAAATTCCTGAGGGGACAATTTGCATATTAGGCTTTTATATATATATATAGATACTATTACATTCTGAGGAATTGGGACTGCAACATAAGAGTTTTGGGGAGACACAGTTTAGCTCTTAATAGTTTCCAAAGCTGTTTCACATTCAACTTCATGATTGTTAAACCCAGCAAAACAATCATAGATATTATTTCAGTTTTACAAATGAACTGACAGCGTCATATAATTAGTTTGTAGCAGAACTAGAACTTTGAACTAGTTGTTTTGAATACAAATTAGTAGTCTTAACTACCATGCTTATTTTACTAAAGTTGGATTTATCACTTTTTTACCTTTGGCTGTTTCCCAAATCGATATAGCTTAAAACTTCTTGTGTGTGCATTACATCTTAATGTTTCTCTGGTCCCTGGAATACATTTTGAGAAAACCTATTTGAAGGCTATAAACCTATAGGAGTTTGTTCATTAGTATACCTAATGGCTTCACTGTAGTGCAAAGTATATTGGTAGTTTTTTAAAATTTGATTTACCCTAAGATATGAGGAGAGAAAAATGCTTTAAAATCAAATACACTTACTCCCTGACTATATTGTTTAGAATAGAAATAAATAACCTAGATTTTTTGTAGATTTTTTCATTCTAAAACCCACTTTAAGTCATTCTATTTTTTTAACCTAATTTTTTTCAGTATATAACCAAAACAATTTTTATTTGCCACTGAACAGTAATTTTGTTTATTTAGTCAGGTACTTTTTTTCCTCACACAGTTACGATCTTGTAGTAAGAGTGAGTTGATATCTAAGAGCTCAGAGATCCTCATGATGTTTCAGCAAGTTCATCGCAAGCCCATGGCATCCTTTGTTACCACTCCTGTTCCACCAGATTTTACCAGGTATGGCACAGTTTTTAAATTTCATTTTCATATTAAGTTTATGTGCAAATGCACATAATCATTTTTAAAAAACGCTGTTTTTCTTTGCTTCATTTTTTAAGGTTCTGTTTATAATAATGTGGTCTAGCGAACTTTAGTTTATGCATATAAATCTGGTTTAAAAAAATTCTTGTGGACTTATACATTTTTTAGTGAAAAGAGAGGGTGGTAGTGAATTAGGAATTGGTTTCTTCCTGGATCTTCATCTTCCATACTGTAGAGAAGAAATAATTGATCACATTTTATTTCATGTCTGTCCGTTCATTCCTTTTCTCAAATTAAGATATAATTGAAATAACATCCTGTTAGTTTCAGGATGATATACTGATATAATATTTTATATACTGAGAAATGATAACCACAATTAGTCTAGATTATATTTTACATCCATCACTATACATAGAAAACATTTTTTTCTTAAGACCTCTCTTAGTAGGTTTCAGATATGCAATACAGTGTTATTACTATAATCACCATGCTGTAAAATATAGTTCTATAAACTTGTTTGTTTTGTAACTAGAAGTTGGTACTTTTTGACCTCTCTTTTAAAGATTCCTCATATACATGAGATCATATAGCACTTTTCTTTCTGTCTGACTTGTTTTACTTAGCATAATGTTCTCAAGGTCCAGCCATGTTTTCTCATATCCATTCTTTTATTTACCTTTGAGTTTACTTATATCTTATTACACAGTGACTATAACTCATTTACATGTATGTTCTCAAAAGGAAAACACAT
The DNA here is from genome assembly GCF_000412655.1 of Myotis brandtii. Lineage (NCBI taxonomy): Eukaryota > Metazoa > Chordata > Mammalia > Chiroptera > Vespertilionidae > Myotis > Myotis brandtii. The sequence continues at coordinate 567,857 of NW_005354050.1, read as the reverse complement.
AAAGCATGAAATGCCAAAAGATTTTAATGGTGATAAGATGTTATCTCCAGATCCTAAAAGATCTGGAAATAATAGTTGGTTGCTTTTTATGTATCTTTTTAGTTTTTACCCTGGGCAGTCTTAGAATTCTTCTGAACAGCATATTTTTTTAAGCATTTTTAAATTACCCTGTGATGTTAAGAACAGTGGTTCTTAACACTGGTTGTATGTTAGATTCACTTGGGATTCTTTTGGAAATTTACCACTGTTGGCCCATACCCCCTGGACATTTGAAATAAAATCTCTGTGAGCGTATTAGTTTGCTTGGATTGCCATAACAAAATACCACAAATGGATGGCTTATACAACAGAATTTTATTTTCTCAGTTCTGGGGTGAAGAAGTCTAACATCAAAGTGCTAGAAAATGTGATTTCTGGTGAGGCTCTCCTCTTGGCTTGTAGACAGCTGGCTCCTTGCTCTGTCCTTAACATGACCTTTTATCTGCATGCATAGAAAAGGTATCTTTCTCTGGTGTCTTTTCCTCTTCTAAAGAAACGGGGCATATTGTTTGTTAATTAACAAACCCTGGTTAGGGTTAGGGTCCTGCCCTTATTACATCATTCAACCTTAAATACCTCCCTAAAGGTCTCCAAATGTAGTCATGCTGGAAGTTAGGGCTTCAACATATGAATTTGGGGGGACATAATTCAGTCCATAACATTGGCTACAGATAGGAGTTTGTAGTCTTTTTTTATTTTTTTAACTCTCAGCTTATTCCTAAGATGAGAGGTTAAACCACTGCTTCAGAGAAATATATTGTGGTGACAGACTTTAGTTCATCTTAAACTTTAGAGATGGCTTATGAAATACTATCAAGCATTTCTAGCATTTTGAGAACTGTGGTACATTTAAGAAACAGCCTTCAGGACTGGGGGGGTGAGGGGACAATGGAGGAATAAGGGCACATTTGTAATACCTTAATCAATAAAGAAAAAGAAAAAAAGAAGCCGCCCTATAAAGAGGTTCATGTGTTTAGCTGCCTTTTTCTCTAATATGTGGTTGTACTAGACTGGTGTAAGCCAGGGTTTTTTAACCTAGGCATTGATGACATTTTGAGCTGGATGAGTTTTTGTGGGTTAGAGGGAGCTTTCCTGTATAATGTAGGATGTGACACCAGAAACACTTCTCCCTTTTTAGTTGTGACAAAAACATTTCCAGAATTTTCTTGGGGGCAAAATTGACCCTGATTTAGAATCACTGGTGTAAGCCCTTGTTCCTGATCACAGGTGCAATCCTGAGGATCATGACCACCCACAGTTCTATAAACAGAAGGACAAAGTTTTTCTGATGAGAACTCTGGGAGTTCTCACTGATTGATGTCTTTGTTTCCTTCTGAATTAACAAACCAGATACAGTAGTCATATTTTACTAAAACACTGAATAATTTTAAAAGAGCTGAGTGTGTGCTATCATTAAGTAAAACTGGGTGAACTAAGATGTTCACTAATATTCCAAGGCTGCCTTTTTGATAATGTGGTCAGCCATTTCAGTTTTGAAGATTTTTTAAAAACCCATTCAATCATCAGTGGAATGAAACCAGTTTTGGCATAAATATCATAAATAAAAATGTGGTTTTCAGTTCAAATTATGGTACACAGATCACCTGTGTCAGAGTCAGCTGTAGTGTTTTCCCAAAAGGTGCATTCCCAGCCCTGTTCTCTGATGATCTTTGGTGGTGGTATCCAGAAAAGGAATCATGAGCATCCTAAGTAATTCTGCACTGAGGTTTGGATTCATTGATATAGCAGGCAACTCTGCTTTATTATACTTCTTGAGTATCAATCTCTGTCATATGCAGTGATTGTTTTGGTTTCTGTTCCCTTTCTAACTGCTCATGGGTCTCAGAACCTTGACAATCCCTTGCTTTCACTACCTTCTTTTTTTGGGGTGTAGATGGAAGGGACTGAAATTGGGAGGGAGGAGGCAGAAGGCACATCAATAAAGAAGAAACCACCAAAAATTTTTTTTTTTTTTTTTACAAATCTGATAATTAGGGAGCTTTCCATGGGTGAAGGTCCCTGTAGTACTCCCTCTCACCAGGAATGCTTATTCTTACTGGAAATTTTGTCTTATAACTGAACCATAATTTTTATTATAAACTTAGTTTATGAGTGGCAATCAGTACACAGGAAACAGGTATGTTCATATGTTGGTGCATTGATCAGCAAAGAAAGAGGGCCAAATAAGAAAGGCCGCATTTATTGACATTAAGTTACAGACCAAAGTTTAGATGTGCAAAGCAGTGGTGAATGTTCTAAGTTTTAAGATCATGGGACTGGGTGAAATTCCATCAGTTGATGATTAGTGATGGAGCCACAATGGAGAATAAAAGGTCATTAAGCAAATGCAATGTTATTTATTCAAGACTATGTGCTCAGTGCTGTTGTGGGTGCTGCAAAGGAGACATGGAAGAGGAACTAATTTACTGAGTATATATTTCAAATTAAATAGTAGAGAATTGTAACTTAAATTCCAGTATGTGTTACTCAGTTATATACTCTTCTGTCAGAAATTCTGAAAAGACTAGTGTGGTCAAAACTTTATAATCTAGAAAGAAATCATAGAAGATCTTGAAACATATTTAGGATGTGATAGGAGCTGCTATATTTGGAGGATAGCAAGGAAATAATTTCAACCAGAATTTGTAGGACTATTGGTGGGGTGTTGTAGGAAATAAGACTGTATAGTTGTCCTCAGGTAGAACATAAAAGATAAGAATTTTTTGTTTAAAGTAATAAATTCAGTCATCTTAAAGACCAGAGTAGAGGAGGTAAAGAAATAAAGAAAACTATGAGAAGATAAAGCTGTACCTTACTTGCAAGCCGAGTGGTTGACATTGGCACAATTTCAGATAACCTCTGAAGGACATGAAAAAAGATGTGAGCTATTATCATAAAATAAACAATAATGAATTTTTTTAATCTATATTTTTACTGGCAAACCACTAATTTTTTCTTAATATATTTTTATTGATTTCAGAGAGGAAGGGAGAGGGAGAGAGAGATAGAAACATCAATGATGAGGGTCATTGATCAGCAGCCTCCTGCATGCCCTCTACTCGGCATCGAACCCGAAACCCAGACATGTGCCCTTGACCGGAATCGAACCTGGCACTCTTCAGTCCGCAGGTTGACACTCTATCTACTGAGCCAAACCAGCTAGGGCACAAACCACAAATTTTTTTAGGCAGTATAATAGTGTGAAAATGGTATGGATGGATCTTATATCTTATTTTGGTAATCACAAATTTTCATGAATTGAACTTCAGTAAGTAGATCAGAAGATGTGAATGGCTTACAGTTTTATCTTATTGGTAAATTTATAGTTTTATATGTTAAATGTATAACACTATGTTACAGCACTATGTATGGCAGTGTCTGTATCATAAAAGTTTTAGTGACTGTGACTCTGTGGTATTCTAATGAAAATGCTACAGACTATTCTCATGATATAAGGATATTTAGCAGCCAGGTGGTCTATCATTTTGCCTACCTTATGTGATCATAGTTCATTTCTCTTTGGAGAAGCCCTTATGACACTAAAGTTGCCTGAGGTAATCTTGCTTTGCCAAGAACTGTTAATGTGCTAGTCCATCCTAAGGCTTGCCCCTTTTGTGATTATGTATTCTTATCCTATAATATTGCATAGGTTTATTTCCTAGTAAAAATTCTCTTTAGGGTCTCTCAGTATTCCTCATAATTTGTTCTGAAGATGGAAGTTTGGGAATTTATTGTGATGTCTTTTGTTTTTGTTGTTTCTTTTGGTGTTTTTTTTTTTAATTTTTTTATGTGCTTGATATGTCAATTCTTTTTTTTTTTTATTACCAGATCCTACCTCTGTTTTTATTTTTTTTTTATTTTTTTTTTATTTTTAGTTTTTTATTATTCTTTTTTTAAAAAATATTATAATAAGTATTACAAAGGGTATTACATATGTGTCCTTTTTTTCCCCCCGCCCTTGACAATCCCCTGCCCTCCCTTACCCCCCAGTGTCTTATGTCCATTAGTTATGCTTATATGCATGCATACAAGTCCTTCGGTTGATCTCTTACTCCCCTCCCTTCTGCCCCCCAACCCTCTCTGGCCGTTTCTTTTGGTTTTTAAATCTGTTTATATTGGTTCTATATTTCAGGTTTCTAGCCTAAGCACCAGTTTCTTCCTTTTCCTATTTTATGAGTACTGTTTTGTCTCTTATACTTATTTTAATACTTAATTATATATTGCCTTGTAAAAAAAGATACTTTATAAAGTATTTGTTTAGTCCTCTATTTCATTGCAAACATTTGATGTAATTAATCTTCTGATGGTTTTATGAATTTATTTGATTTTATGTTATTTTTAATAAGGATTAAAAATTTTCTTAGGGACTTAATTTAATAAAAATTTTAAGATATTATTGAGGGACTTTGTTTTTTAACTAAATGAAATGTTAAACTTACAGAAGCCAAATAATAATTTGCCTTTCCTTTTTTTTTAGTGAATTAGTACCATCTTATGATTCAGCTACTTTTGTTTTAGAGAATTTCAGGTAAGAGTTTTTGACAACTCTGGATTTTAGTATGTGCCAGGAAGGTGTTATTCCAGGGTAGGATATAGACTAATGAACTGTGACACTCAGTGTTGTCTTAGAAGAAACAAATTTCCTATTAGAAGCATAATGGTCATTTGTTTGGATTGTATTATTTCTTCAGGACCAATTGCTTCTCTAGTCAGGGGAAGGGAGTCATGTCTTATACAATAGGGTCCACTTGGCCTTTGTTAAGATGGGGTGAATGGGATGATAGGGGTCGATGAGCCCCTTACCCATCTTTAGAAATAAAAGTGATAATAACAAGTCCATTTGGGTCCATTTTCTCTGAACTCAAAGTGAGGACAAGAAGTCATCATTTTAAGCTTTGTAATTTACATGTTAATATTTTTTTTTTAGCCATTATTGCTTTTTCTCTAAGATTATGAATGAAGACCATAAAACAAAAAGGTCCTAGAAATTTGTCTTCAAGGGCTGCATACCAAGAATATAAGGTCTTGCCTGGGGAGGAAAATTCCAGGAGGTGATAACCATCAAAATAAGGCAAACAGAATTTATACCACTTCATATATAATTTGTTTTTCTTATGGGATAATTTTGTGGCTAAAATATAAACTTTCCAAGACTTTCCCCACATACATTAAGATTTAGCACATGCTCTTTTTGTTTTTCCATTAAAAAAAAAAGGATAATTATACTACTAGGGATATGAAAGAGAGACTTTTTTTTTCTTCTTTATTGGTGAAAGATTACTTGTTGAAATGGTAATTAAATTTAGTATACTTATTTCCCTTTTCTCTTAAATATCACAGTTTTGAGGTGACCTGAAACTGAAGATACTGCTGAATATTTCAGTATTATTAAATTTTATTTTATTTCTAAATGCAACTATATATAAATTTATCCAGTGTAATCTTGACTTGATTAGTCACCTTTTACTTTGTCCATGGCTTGAAGTAAGTAACATAAGTAAAGTGGTTGGTTTTGGTTTTGATCTTTTGATTTGATTGGTTTTCTTTTACTTTAGCACTTTACGCCAGAGAGCAGATCCTGTTTACAGTCCACCTCTTCAAGTTTCAGGACTTTGTTGGAGATTAAAAGTTTACCCAGTAAGTTTTTCCTATTTTTAATAATTCTTTTAAACCGAAGATCTTTCTTTCAGGGTTCTGTAGTACACTGGTTCACTTTTTTGGTGGAGTAAGAAAGACAATTTTAATGTTTCTTTATAAGTTCTATTACTAATTCTACAGAAAAGTGAATTAAATATGAACAGTATGAATCCAGACATTGTTGACTCTTATTTTTTGTTTGTATGAAGATTCTTGTCTTCAGAAGACATGTTTAAAATTCTTATCTTAAAAGCGTTTTTAAAAATAAAATACAGAAAGCCATCAGAGCACACGTATGCTAATTGCATACTCATTGTATATTTCAGTATGTTCCCTTGATCTATGTATTTCCTGTAAATTGGCAGCTGGATTCAGTGGCATTATGAGATACATAGTTCATTCCTATGGCAAGAATGTAAGTAGTGCTGGTTTTTTAAATCACATGATGTCTAGTCGCATCTCTTTGTGGTATTGGCAGCTATTGATGCTCATTGCCTATATCACTCAAAACAGTGACATTCTCTGCCCTGACCGGTTTGGCTCGTGGATAGAGCGTCGGCTTGCGGACTCAAGGGTCCCAGGTTCGATTTCAGTCAAGGGCATGTACCTTGATTGTGGGCGCATCCCCAGTGGGGGGTATGCAGGAGGCAGCTGATCGATGTTTCTCTCTCATCGATGTTTCTAACTCTATCCCTTTCCCTTCCTCTCTGTAAAAAATCAATAAAATATATTTTAAAACAAAACAACAACAACAAAAACTGTGATATTCTCATTTTATGGGGTTTTTTTTTTTTTTTACTTATTAGTTGTCATACTTTTATAAAGAGATACTTTCCTTTATTATTTGATTAATCAATAACAGTTCATTTAGAAGAGGCAGGATTCTTTCCTGTTATTTACCAGTTTTCCATATTCTCTGAAAGTGATTGATTAGGTTTTAAAAAATATTATGAACTCATGGATTTACACATATTTAATCTCTTCAAGTTGGCTTCTGTGCCACTTTGTTGTCAATCTGAACAGGAGGGAACATTTATTATTAACAATAACATATACAGCAAGACACAAGAGTGCATGTTATGCCTCTCTACATCAGAAAGTGGCTGGAAAGGCAGCCATCAGGTGTTTTTCTTAATGTAAAAAAGTTTTGAATTGTTACAAAATCAAATCTTTTGGTCTTTCTATTATTTTTCTTATTGCTTCTAAGTTTAGAAGTACTTCCCAATCCAAATATCATATATTAGTCTGTATTTTTTTTTTTTAATTGTGGCTGCAATTTGTATTTCTATAACTTTTTTTTTTTTTAGGATGGAAATGGAGTTGTTCGTGGTTACTACTTATCTGTGTTTCTGGAACTCTCAGCTGGCTTGCCTGAAACTTCCAAGTAAGACATGTGATTAAATAACAAACTTTAGTGTGTGTTTACATACTGGTACATTCCTCTTTATAATTTTTTTAGTAACTGTTTTGTTAATTACTGTATTATATTTGTGAAAGTGTACATCCCAGGAATAGGATGATGACATAGACTGGCAGTTCTCAAATTCTGTGGCCTCAGGACTCTTTATACTCTTAAAATTTATTGGGAACCCCAATGAGTTTTTCTTTATGGGTGTTATATCTAGTGATACTTTCTGAATTAGAAGTTAAAACACAGGAAAAAATACAAAAATTGTATTAATTTAAAAATAATAACCTATTGTTTATTAACATAAATATTTTTTTCCTGATAAAAATATATGTATTTTGCACTTTTGGAAATCTCTTGATATATACTTAAAAAGAAGATGGCTGGATTCCCATATCTGCTTCTATATTTAATTTGTGTGCAATAAGTTCTGTTGGTTGAAGTCTATATATAAAATCTAGCCTCACAGATTTTGAATATCATGCAGTTGAGAAAAGTTTTTTTTAATGAGATATGATTTAACTCCCATAAAATTTATCTTATAAATAAGTGTACAATTCAGTAGATTTTTTTTGTGTGTTATTCCCCAAGTTCTACAACACATCCCTAATATCTGATTTTATAACATTTTTGTCATCCCACAAAGAAATTCTATACCCATTACCAGTCACTTCCTATTCCTCTTTCCCTGTCCCGGGCAACCACTAATCTCCTTTTTGTTAAGGATAAACATACTTATTTTAATATTGAAGTCTAATTAACACATAACATTATATTAGTCTCAAGTGTGCAATATAATAATTCAGTATTTTTATGCACTGAGAAATGATCAATAACAATAAGTCTTTGTTACCAAAGTAATAAAAAAATTTTTCTTGTGGTAAAAAAGGGAGGAACATTTGAAAAAGCAGTTTTAGATAATTGTGACTCTTCTTTGACATTACACCAAATTGAACGAGTGCTTGTTTGGTAAATGTAATTTGTAATGTGGAATCTAAAACCATATTAGTAAATTTGACTTTATTACATTAAAATCTATTGATTTGATATGAAATGTCTGCTTTCAGTTATAATGGAGTAATAGAAGAGTAACCCTTTCTCTTGCAATAACCAAAAAGGAAAGAGAAAAATAAACATTTTCTAGGCACTGGACATGAGGCAACCAATGGAAGCAATTCCCAATAGATAAGAAATGGACAGATGAGTTCTATGATTACCCCAGTTTACAGCCGTGAGAGAATTTTCAGGAGGGTGAACTGAGATAGTGTGGCAGACTCCCTGAACGGAGTAGACAGTACTGAGTGTCCAGGAAGACCAATGTAGCTAGAGTGTATTGGACAGAATAACAGAGAGGAGAGCTGCATAGGCAGAGAGCTCCAGAGATCTGTAGGGTGTTCCCTTCAAGTACTCAGCAGAGTACTGTTTAGGGCTCATTTGTGAGGAAGCTGAGTTTGGGGAAAAAATAATCTGAAAGGATTACAGGAAGTGGTGTCTGGTGCTCATACAGGGCCAGGATCTGTCTGTTCCCACTATTACAGTGGAGAAATTTATAATTCATGAGGCATTTGCCTCAGTAGAGGGGAACAGCTAGGTTCTAGACTGAACACTGCTCTAGACCTACCTAAAAAATAAAAGCAACATCTCAAAGGATCATATTTTCAAATAATTGTACCCCAGAGCAAAGCTCATGAAAATTTGTAAGATCACAAAATGTCCAGCACCCCACAAAGTAAAATATTCAATATGTGCTGTTCAATCAAAGTTTAATTGGCATTCAAAGAGATGGGAAGACATAACCAATAATGAGAATAATCAATCAAAATTAAGCAAGAACTTTTTCTTTATGTGGATTATATCTATTGATATTATCTGAATTAGAAATTAAAACAAGATTTTAAAAATTTTATTAATTCACTTAAAAATTATAATTACGTGTTAACATAAAGACCATTTTCATGAATATAACTTTTTTGAAGTGAAATAATATTTGATGAGAAAGCTTGTGTTTTAGATTTTTTGAAATCTTTGAATGTCTGGCTTTAAAAAAGACAGCTTGGTTTTCATGTGAGAAGTAGGAAACAGGGACATTTAAGACAGTTCTAACTATTCCATTTGTTCAAAAGTTAAGTAGAGATATATAAAAGACTCAAATTGAACTTGAAAATGAATTATATTGGAAATGCAAAGTATACTGGATGGCATGAATGACAGATTAGATATTGCAAAAGAAAAGATTACTCACACTTGAAGGCATAGCAATAGAAACTGCCCAAGATGAAACATAGAAAAACAAATTCCAAAACAGAACAACCTGAAACAACTTAATCCTATATAATAAAAAGGGTAATATGCAAACTGACCCTAACAGCAGAAAGACTGGGAATGACTGGTCACTATGACACACACTGACCACCAGGGGGCAGACGCTCAATGCAGGAGCTGCCCTCTGGTGGTCAGTGTGCTCCCACATGGGGGAGCTCTGCTCAGCCACAAGCCAGGCTGCCAGCTGCCAGCACAGTGGTGGTGGCGGGAGCCTCTCCCGCCTCTTCAGCAGCGCTAAGGATGTCCAACTGCAGCTTAGGCCTGCTCCCCGCTGGCAAGTGGACATGCCTCGAGGGCTCCCGGGCTGCCAGAGGGATGTCTGGCTGCCAGCTTAGGCCCAATCCCCCGGGGAGTGGGGTGAGTCAGCAGGTGGTCATCCCCCGAGGGGTCCCAGACTGGGAGAGGGTACAGGCTGGGCTGAGGGACCCCACTGAGTGCACAAATTTTTGTGCGCCGGGCCTCTACTAGTGTATAGATAACTTTCGTCCTTAAAGGAAGGAAAAATGGGGAAAACTTTCTAAACTTGATAAAAATTTAAACACACAGATTTAGGAAACTCAATTAACTACAAGCAGATGAAACATGAAGGGAACATCAAAGCACATTATAATAAAATTGCTCGAAACTATTGATAAACAGAAAATCTTAAACTAGCAGTGGAGCCCTAACCGGTTTGGCTCAGTGGATTGAGCGTTGACCTGCGGACTGAAAGGTCCCAGGTTCGATTCCGGTCAAGGGCATTTACCTTGGTTGTGGGCACATCCCCAGTAGGAGGTGTGCAGGAGGCAGCTGATCAATGTTTCTAACTCTCTATCCCTCTCCCTTCCTCTCTGCAAAAAATCAATAAAAAAATATTTAAGAAAACAAACAAACAAAAAACTAGCAGTGGAAAAAAATCGCATTTATAGAGGCACAAAGGTAAGGATGAAATCAAGAGTTTTCACTGGAAACAATACCAGTGGAATTATAAAGGGACTTCTTAGAAAGGCTGAAGGAAAAAAAAAATTTAGGATTTTGTACCCCGCAAAAATATCTTTGAAAATATAAAGGTAAGGTAAAGACATTTTCAGGCGTATTTTCAAACATGGACTATAAGAAATGTTAAAGCAACTGCTGTACATTAACAAGGAAAATAATACTAGTTGGACATCTGAATCTAAACAAATTAAGAACAGCAGAAATGGAAATTGCTTGGTTAACTTAAAAATTTCTTTACTATTAAGATAACTTTAAATGATAATTCACTATTTAAACAACAAATATTAACATTGTATTTTACGGTTTATAAATGTAGAAGTAAAATACATGACAACTAAAGCATAAAGGACAGAATGGTAGAACATGGTTCTGATACTGTATATGCAGTGGTATAATAACAAATCTAGACTGTGGTAAGTTAAGTTCTGAAAAAAGCAGATATCTTATCTGTTAATTCTCTTAATGCTTCAGTAATCCTAGAGAAGAGTTTTGAATACTTTTTCATCAAATACTGAAATGTCATTTAATTATGCAATTAAGAGTTTAACAGTTGAGGTAGTTTAACTGTCAAAATAGGGAATAAAAAATTATTGTATCATTGTCTAGTAGATTTTAATATCACCTGGGACCCTGCAGAAGTACTTTTTCATAATTTTATTATGCTTCAGTTTCTCAATATAATAGGTATGTGTTAGCATTCACATGTGTGTGGGCTTTCAGAGGAAATCTGCACTTGAGTGACATCCTGGAATTGACTCTTAACAGTATATGCTGAGTGACTTGTTTTAGAAACAGAAATTTGAGTGGTTGAAGGAAAGAGTAGAATTTTTCTGGGGGAGTAATTTTAGTCAGACTAAAATTTTAACTTAACAGTTGTTAAATTTATTCAGACTTTCATTTTGATAGAAGGAAAGAATTTAAGTTGGAATATTCCAATTTAAGTTTTTAGTTTTATCTAAGATTGCAGTCAAGGTGCTGTGTAATTTAACTTGGATTAATTGCCATATTTATTAGAAAAATAGGTCTATATTAGTCATGATTTTAAAGAACTAATGCAGAGAAAAAATGACTTTTTTTCAAGCATTATATGATTTTTCATACAAAGGAACTGATTTTTCAAAAACTTTTATATTGACTTTAAATTTCTACCTATCCTTTTCCTGGATGTATTTGACCATCTGCATTAATATCTTCCCAAATTTTTCAGTATTCTTGATTGTTTCTCTGTGAGTTTTGAGGTTTTCACTACTCACTTTTAAAATAGTAAAACTTATTTTTTAGGTGAAATTTACATGAAATATAATTAACCATATAAAAATATGCAGTTCAGTGAAATGTAGTGCATTTACAGTGTCGTACAACTACCACCTCTCTCTAATTTCAGCATGTTTTCCTCACCCCAGAACACCCTATACCCATTAAGTAAACACTGCCCATTCTTTCCTTCCCCCATTCCTAGACAAATACTACTTTGCTTTCTCTCTGTGTATTTGCCTATTCTGGATATTTCGTATAAAAGTTCATATAATATTGTAACTTTTGTGTTTGGCTTAGCATAGTGTTTGCAAGGTTCACTCATGTTGAAGCATATATCAGAACTTTATTCCTTTACTAGAGTCCCAGTGCACGAAATTCATGCAATTGGGGCAGGGACGGAGGTGGGGGGGCTGGTCCCTCAACCTGACCTGCGCCCTATTGCAGTCCAGGCCTAAGCCAGCAGTCAGACATCCTTAGCGCTACAGTGGCGGCAGGAGAGGCTCCCACCACTGCCACTGTGCTCACCATCCATGAGCCTGGCTCAGGGCTTCTGGCTGAGTGGCACTTGCCCTGTGGGAGCACACTGACCACCAGGGGGCAGCTCCTGCATTGAGCATCTGCCCCCTGGTGGTCAGTGTGCGTCATAGTGACCGATCGTTCTGCTGTCCAGTTGATTTGCACATTAGCCTTTTATTATATAGGAGAATATGTTTGAATAATACCCAGTGTACATATATACCTCAATTTGTTTAATCATTGGTTTGTTGATGGACATTTGGATTGTTTTCACTTTTTGGCTATTATGAATAATTCTATAAATATTCATGTACAGGTTTCTATAGGGACATATGCTTTCTTTTTTTAATGTCTACCTAATTGTGGAATAGTTGGTTTATATGGTAATTCTGTGTTTAACATTTTGAGGAACTGCCAGACTGTTTTCCACAATGGCTGTACCATTCTACATTCCTACTGGCAATTTACATGAATTTGTTTTTCTCCACATCCTCAACAACATTTATTTTCCATTTTTAAATATATTTTATGTCTATCCTAGTATGAAGTGGTATCTAATTGTGGTTTTGATTTGCATTTCCTTAATGACCAGTGAAATCGAACATTTTTTTATGTGCTTAGTGGCCTTTGTATATAACTTTTTTTGGACAAACGTCTTTTCAAGTTCATTGCTCATTTTTAAATTGGGTTACTTGTCTTTTTGTTATTAAATTGTTATAAGTATTCTTTATCTCATATGCTAAATTTTTATCAGGTATATGATTTGACAATAGTTTCTCCCATTTCGTAGGTTATCTTTTCATTTTCTTGATAATGTCCTTTGGGGCACAAAAAGTTTTCATTTTAATGAAGTCTAAATTATCTATGATTTCTTTTGTTGCTTATACTTTTGGAGTCAAATCTATAAATCCATTGCCAAATTTGAATTCATAAAGATGTATCCCCATGTTTTCTTCTGAAAATAAGTTTTACCCCTTACGTTTAGGTTGTTGATCCATTTTGAGTTAATTTTTTGTTGAAGAGACTTTTCTTTTTCTATTGAAAGATTTTGGCACCCTTGTCAAAAATCAATTGTGCATGAATATTTGAGTTTATTTCTGGACATATAATGGTACCCTTTGTACTACGGAGCTGGCTTCATGACTTCTATAAAATGTAGACAGTCAAAAAAATATCACAGCTTTTGTACTGGTTAGTTCTTTGTGTCATCAATCTAGATAACACATGAGAGACACTAATATAAAAATAATTTGACAGTGCTTAAAGAAATACTAACACATGGTATTTGTAGGTAAAGAGCTGTAATTTTTTTTCTTAAGTCTACTTTGCCAGCAGAAATAGCAGGTTGAGCTCTTGTGTTTTTTAAAAAATTTACCTCCAGCCTGGCTGGTGTGGGTCAGTGGTTGAGTGTTGACCCATGAACCAGGAGGTTATGGTTTGATTCCTGACCAGGGCTCATGCCCAGGTTGTGGGCTAGATCCCAAGTAGGGGATGTTCAGGAGACAGCCGATCAATGATTCTCATCATTGATGTTTCTCTCTCTCTCTCTCCCTCTCCCTTCCTGTCTCTGAAATCAATAAAAACACATTAAAAAAAAATTTTACCTCCACCTTGCTGTACACCTGAAACTAATATAAAGTAAATTGGATGTAAACTGTAATTGAAAAATAAAATTAAAAGCACACACACACAGATACAAAATTTACCTCCGCCAAAAAGGAGAAGCATTTTGGTTACTACTGATGTAAGAATGTACAAACTTGTAGAGAATTTTTATAAAAATGTATTTGAGCCAGACTGATGACATATGCTGGTGAACAGGATTTCAAATGCTCCCAAGAATAGCAGGCTTGCAGCAGCTTTTATGCATTTGAAATTAGGAGGGGAGAAAGATTGGAGAAAGCAAGGTGGGGAATCTATTAAGGATAGTTAAGATTGTGTGCTTTCTTGAGGCTTACTAACCCCTTTACCTCTTCAGGGGGTATTACTTCTAAGTGTATTAACCTAGATGCACAAGAACAATGGACAGGGCTGGCTTAAAACCTTGCTAAAGACATTATAGGCCTGCTGCATGACTACCCACCATGACCTGGGCACTTAGGAATTTATGATCACATTACCCTGTGATGTTATTTTCCATAGAACCTCTTTTTTGTCCACATTAGTGTTGAGTCTTCCTTCTGATTATCTTTATTTCTTCACTTTTCTTTCTTTTTGTAATAATAATGCTTTCTTAGTAAAAATGAGTTTGGAGACTTGAAAGTTTTATACTTTATAAGATAGGGAAATCTGAATATATTGGCTTTCCCAATTTATACTTATTTTCTGTTAGAAGTGTTTATAGGCTTGAATTTCTGAATGCATAGTTAATTTATTTTAACTTGAATTGGAAAAATAGAGTATTTAAAATTTACTATTTAGTTTAAAATTGCATGGTGATAAATCTCAAAGGAAATGGCAGAATTTTTACATGTGAAGAAATATAGGTAATGAATATATGAAAAAGCATATAGCTTTGCTAAAACAAACAGAAGTAACTTTGAAAGTACTATTTTATACAAATTTGTTTATTTACTGAGGTGATGTTTCATACCTGCTATATTGATAAACAATATTGGGAGGAAAGAGAGACCTACTGCCAGTCATGTTGGGATAGGCCATTCATAACACTGCTGTCTTTATAAATAATACAATCCTTCTGAAAGAAATGTAATTGTATATAAAGTTTCTTCTCAGGTAATTACTTAATGACCATAATGTTTTGATGAGTCTTTTTATTCTGGTTTACCAACTATATTAATATTCAGTTTTTTTAATGTTAGATATGAATATCGTGTAGAAATGGTTCATCAGTCCTGCAATGATCCTACGAAAAACATCATTCGAGAGTTTGCATCTGACTTTGAAGTTGGAGAATGCTGGGGTTATAATAGATTTTTCCGTTTGGACTTACTTGCAAATGAAGGATACTTGAATCGACAAAATGATACAGTAATTTTAAGGTAATAGGAAACATTTGATACTGTGGTTTTTATCATGAGGGAATAATGTCACCAGAACTTTATTTTAAAAGTCTATTTAACAAAGGTGAATATTGAAGTTCATACCAACTATAATCTTACTATGTTCTTAACCATTTCTTTCAGGAGTCCTGTGTAGTCAGTGAATAATTTAAGTTAGAAATGTGTTTGACATTTAGTTAGTAATTCCATAAAAAGGAAACTACTACTTCTAATAAATATAGTAAGGTTCTATTTATCCATTGAACTTATTGCAACCTCACTATTTGCAAATCAAAAACACGGTCACTTGCTTTTTTTCTTCACTTGACATTAAGGTGACAGGTTTTATAAGCTGAATTTCACAAAAATATTTTCAGTTCCTTCTAGATAACAGCAAATGAAAAGTAAGGGAATAGAGATGAATCAAACTAAGTGATACTAGTTAGTGTGTTATTTGCAAGAAAGGACAGAACATAAACACTATCATACCACAACAGCCCCATTTAATGTTGGGGTAACCGTCACAAGTCAGAAATTTTGGGCATCATTACAAGATGTTTTAATTTGATGTTACAAATGGGGGCTTGCATACTTAAAAAATAGACTCTACTGGTTGGAGCGTCTACCCCCTGGTGGTTAGTACGCATCATAGTGACTGGTCAAACGGTTGGAGGAACAATTAGCATATAGATATGTATTTATTTTTTATTTTAACGGAAGAAAAAAAGTGTAGCTCAGCCAGTGTGGCTCATGAATCAGGAGGTCACAGCTTGATTCCCAATCAGGGCATATGCCCGAGTTTTAACTTGATCTCCAGTAGAGGGCATGCAAGAGGCAGCTGATCAATGATTCTCATCATTGATGTTTCTATCTCCCTCTCCCTTCCTCTCTGAAATCAATAACAATTTATTTTATATAAAAAAAAGTTAAGGAATTTTATCTTCTGCTTGCTTTCGTTTTGTTGTTCTTGTTGTTAATCCTCACCTGAGGATATTTTTTCCATTGCTTTTTCAGAGAGAGTGGAAGGGGTGGGGGACAAAGAGAGAAAGGGGAAAATGTATGTGAGAGAGTTAAATTGACTAGTTGCCTCTTGCATATGCCTCGACTGGGAGTGAACCTACAACCTAGGTACGTGCCCTTGACCAGGAATTAAACCCTTGACCCTTGGGCATGCAGGCTGATGCTCCAACCATTGAGAGACACTGGCCAGGGTTGCTTGCTTTTGTTTTGGCACTAAAAATGTTGAGGGTTGACCATGCTTTTATTAGTCATTCAAAGATCTTATTCGTGTACTAGAGGCCAGGTGCACAAATTCGTGCATGGGTGAGGTCCCTCGGGGTAGCCTGTGGGGATTGGGCTCTAGCTCGCACTCCTAGCCTTGTAGCCCCACCTGGCACTCCACTGTGGCTTGGCTGCTCCACCATCCCATTGGTGGGATGATTGATTGTGGCTGGGCCGCCCACCCAGTTCCCTCAGTGCCTGTGAGCCAGGTGGTGGCCCCCCCTCCTGCCGCCGTCGCTGTCTTTGGGGTAATCAGGCCCCTGTTCACACCCGCCTTGGCCTGGCACCACCCACTCACCTGCTCCACTATCCCGCTGCAGTCCCACTCTTGTCGGGGCCCATCGGGGCCGGCAGCGACTCCACTGCCCGCCTGCTGCCAACGCGTCATCGCCCACGCCCACCATGTTCCGCGCCGCCTCCTAGCGGTCAGTGCATGTCATAGCGAGTGGTCGAACTCCTGGTCGAACAATTTGCATACTAGGCTTTTATTATATAGGATACTGGCTAGGCATTATCCACTCAGAATGGTGGTCCAGTAAACTTTTTCCACTCTCTGCTGCATGACTATCCTTACGGAAAATAGACACCTGCTGCCGATAACTGTTAGATGGTCAGTAGCTTCTTACACTAGCTGTAAAATTGTAGGAAAAGAATGGGATGGTAGTTAACATAAGATTGGCAAGACTAGAAAGAGGATTTGCAAGCTTCCAAATCAGCCTTGCCTCTTGTTACTCTTTAGAAGCATCTTTATATGTTACTGTAATTTTTTTCCACTGTAATTGGAGTCATATTTGGCTATATAACAAAGGTGGAAGGCTTCTTTTGCTTTAATACATATTAGCTTTTTAAATACAGAGATAGCTCTGAATAGATTAAGACCCTGTCATTTATTCACCATAGGCATTAATATAGATATTTGTTTTTTTTCTTAACTCTAGCTAAAATATACTATATTGTGATATATGCAGAGTTTTGATTTTGTGTTCTCTGGAGGGGTTGGGAATATAATTTAGAACATGAATATAGGTTATTTATAACATGAGACTGGGGAACTGTAAAGCAGTTCTGGGCAGTTGACCTTTTAAGTCATTTTTTTACTGAGGAACAGGAAATAGGGGAATTGAGATGGAAGAAGGAAGGAAAAAGGGCAGTGCCTAAAAACTACCTATTTTGCTAGGGCCTGACCTAGTCAAGAAATGTTAGCTTCCTCCTTCCTGCATAGTATGGTCCTGTTCTTGAGTCATGATCAACCTTGTATTTTAGCTAGATTATTATAATAAATAATGCTTTAGTAGGTTAACCATGATATGTAATAGTATTTCTTTAGAACTCTACAGTTTAAGTTTAGACAACTGATTTATAGATGACTTTACAGAACCTTATTTTACTATAATTTGTACATGTATAAATGGGAAATATGAGGAGCTCTGAGTACATTTTGAATTTTGGCCTCACATGATAATGAAACTTAAAATTTTAGAATTTATAGTTATAGATTCAAGGCTTGTTTGATGATATTTTATTATTTGGATTATTTTTCATGTGCAGCTATTTTTTTAAGGTTTCAGGTTCGTTCACCAACTTTCTTTCAAAAATGCCGGGACCAGCATTGGTATATTACTCAGTTGGAGGCTGCACAGACTAGCTATATCCAACAAATAAATAACCTTAAAGAGGTAAGGACAAAAATACATATTTTGGGTTTAGTGTTTTATTTTGTCTTATTGGCCTGTTAACATTTATAATTAGATTTGGGGTACTTCTTGCTGTTTGTAATTTTGTAGAAAAGTCCAATTATTTTGTTCTCCATTCTTACCACCTTTGAACCTGTAAGTCTTTACTGCTCAGTAGCCACTAGCCATATATAGCTATGTAAACTTAAAAAAAATTCAGTTCCTTAGTTGCACTGGCCACATTTTATTTTTATTATTTTTTTAATTTTTAAAAAAATGTTTTTATTGGTTTCAGAGAGGAAGGGAGAGGGAGAGAGAGATAGAAACATCAATGATGAGAGAGGATCATTGATTGGCTGCCTTCTGCACGCCCCCTACTGAGGATCGAGCCCACAATCCAGGCATGTGCCCTTGATCGGAATCTAACCTGGGACCCTTCAGTCCTCAGGCTGACACTCTAGCCACTGAGCCAAACCAGCTAGGGCATGGCCACATTTTAAATGCTTATATTGGGCATTGCATACAGAAACATTTGCATCATTGCATAAAATTGTATTAAGTGCTGCTCTAGTTTGAGGTTCTCTCTCTGTGTTTTTCTCAGTGACTTCTGTATTTCTCTTCCCCATGCTGTCTTGAATTTAGAGGATTCAAAGCTATAGAACAACTGAAAATTGCCCCATCTTGAATTCTCACTATTGTTGAATTGAGCACTAGGGAGGATCAGTTAATTAATTTTTATTTTACCACGGTAAACTAAATATGTAAGGAATGTTTCTTTCTGCCAATTGAAAATGAGATGGGGTGGAAGCTTTTGAAGTACCAAAATTGGCTAATAGATGAGGGAGTAATATATGAATAAATACTTTCAGAGATTTTCATGTTATATGTACTATTTAAAACTGCCTATATTTACTTTAGAGTTCGCTCACTGTACGTGTAGCTTGGGCTGGATAGGAGAAGGATGAGAATAAATTAGGCAATTTTTCTTTCTTTTTTCCAGAGAGAATGGAGGGGAGGGGAGGGAAGGAGGGAAGAGAGAGAAACTTTGATGTGACAGTTTAGAATATAGGTTATTTAGAACATGACACTCTTTGGGGAACTGTAAAGCAGTCCTAGGTAGTTGACCCAGACTTTGACTGGGTCCGGGGTCTAACCTGCAACACAAGTATGTGCCCTTGACTAGGAATTGAGCTCGAGATCCTTCAGTCCTCAGGCTGACGCTGTAATCACTGAGCCACACTGGCCAGGGTGGGCAGTTTTTCTTTGTCACAGCTTTTTCCATAAGCAAAAGGCAGCAGGTGGTGAGAGAGATGGTGCAAGAAATGGTTTTAAGAACATATTATATATTTTTTAAAATATTTTTTGCTTTCCCATAGAAACACTGCTTATAACTTATTCGTGCTGTTTTTGTCTTAAAAGAGACTTACTATTGAGTTATCTCGAACTCAGAAATCAAGAGATTTGTCACCACCAGCTAATCATCTTAGCCCCCAAAATGATGACAGTCCTGAGACACGATCTAAGAAGTCTGGGTCTTGTGCTGACATGCTTCTCCAGGATGGTCCTATTTCAGCTTCTGTAAGAGAGGCCAAAGAGGATGAAGATGAGGAGAAGATTCAAAATGAGGATTATCATGTAATACACCAGTTTTTTAGATTTATTTTGTGTTTGATAAGAGAAATTAATAAGATCATGGTTTTCACCATGTGATGTAGAGGAGTCAGTGTGCTAAAAATCTTATCTGTTAGTCAAGTCAGAAGTTGCTGAATCAAAGTGTTTAAAGTTTTAAAATTAATTTATTGTAGAAAAGTACATTCTACACAACAAACTGATGTACATTCTAGAAACTGTAGATTGTGAATTTTTAAAATGTGCTATATTTTTATTCACTGAAACTAGTAAATGCCTTGTCATTGCATGTGTAGATAGATTCATTTAGGACTTGGGAGATAGCCAGGTTTTGTCCCAGCTAAATAATGAACAGAATGAGAATTCAAGGAGTGGTTGTTTTTATTTGAGGTAAGATAGGGATACAGGGAAAAGCTTTTTGAGAGGATGTGGAGAAAAGGGAACCCTAGTACACTGCTGACGGGAATGCAGACTGGTGCAGCCATTATGGAAAAAAGTATGGCGTTTCCTCAAAAAATTAAATGTGGAACTGCCATTTGACCCAGTGATCCCACTTTTAGAAATATCTATATCCTAAGAAACCCAAAACACCAATCAGAAAGAATGTATGCACCCCTATGTTCAGAGCAGCACAGTGTACAGTAGCTAAAATCTGGAAACGGCCTAAGTGCCCATCAGTAGATGAGTAGATAAAAAAGCTGTGGTACATTTACACCATGGAATACTGTGCAGCAATAAAAAAGAAGTATCTCTTACCCCCTGTCTTTATCCTTAACATGAAAAAAAAAATTGTCTGAGAGGAAAGGCAGGAGAGGGTAGGTGGCTGGGAGGTAATCAACCAAGAACCTTGTATGCATATATGCATAGCCCATGGCCACTGACAATGGGGAGGTGAGGGCGGGGGGGTGAGGGTGGGCTGGAAGGGGTCAATGAGGGAAAAAGGGGGGCCTATGTAATACATGCAACGATAAGGAATTATTTTTTTTAAAAAAGAAAGAGAATCGTTGCCCTAAGGCAAGCATGTCAAACTCACGGGGAATATTTTTTGTGGCCCAGGCAATATAACGGTATGTAAGAAACATTTTAATAAAAATTTCGTAACTTAATTTTTACAGCATTCTGTTATACATAATTATTAATGATGAACTACAACGTTCGCTAATGACTGATTACTATAATCGTATTGCATTCATTTCCCTTACATGCCTTACATGCAGGCGCGCCATTTCTCTCCACTAATGCTAGCAGCGAATATTTTAGCAGTCGATTGCCCCATCATTAGTCTTGTACTGACTTGTTTGGTGTGTGCAATGGGAAATATTTTGCTTTCTGAGAACAAGAAAAATAGGTTTATTTGCATTACACTTATTCAGTTATTTCAGCCCTTTGTATTCAGCATGTCTCTATCGAAATAAACCTCCGTTTCTATGAAAATTGAAGCTTTTGTTTTTTTGTGGCCCACATAAACTTAAACCTTGTTTATTTGGCCCGTGTTAACCATTGAATTTGACATGCTTGCTCTATGGAGACATGGTTTCTGAAGGAATAATAAAGACTGATGCCAGAATTTAAAAAAAAAAAAAAATGAAGGAGCCATTAGGGAGACTGAAGATAAGTTTAAGGTATTGACAAATCCCAAGTATTTAAGGAAACGAATAGGGTCTGGAACTGAGCACTCACGTTAATCTTTTGATAGGATGAGGTAAAGATGGAGTTTACATGTAGGGCAGCTGAAAGTTGGAGGAATTTGTGTTTAATAGTCAGTGTGCTTATCTATGCAGGTAGGTGCAGGTTTTACAATGACCTTGTGGATAATAGAAGTTAGGTAGGATTTGAGGAATGATAATTTGAAATGTTACTCTGTATGGAGCCTTACTGGAAGCTAACATGGAATACCGGAAGCATTTCCAATTACATTAAGGGCCCCGCTGAAATTGGCAGCAATAAATTAGTAGTACCAGGTAATGTGGTTGTGTGATTTTTTTCTCTCTACGGGGCTTAGCTGATTGGGCACACGAGCAGAGAATTCTGATGATTGCATTGTTGTTTGGTGCTTGCTCCATACTCAATTGTTCTTTGAGATAAAAGTCTTTATTTCTTTGCCTTGTTCTAGCATGAGCTTTCAGATGGGGATCTGGATCTGGATCTTGTTGGTGAAGATGAAGTAAACCACCTCGATGGTAGCAGTTCCTCTGCCAGTTCCACAGCAACAAGTAACACAGAGGAAAACGACATTGATGAAGAAACTATGTGAGTGTTGCACATTAATTACCATATAAAACACCTACATGATAATTGGATATTAACTAGATCTAAAAGTGGGGATACTTAGCATTTTTTCTTGATAATCTTTATAAATAAAGGATTTTAAAGGAAATACTTGAATTAGTTTCCACTCTCTCATCTCTGGGTTCCAAACTGAGTTTTAATTTTTCTTTCTCTCACCCAAGGATATATATTTTATTGATTTGTGCGTGCATGCCAGAGAGAGAGAAAGAGAGAGAAACATCTGTCGGTTGCCTCCTATCCCAGGGATGAAACCTGCAGCCTAGGTAAGTGCCTTGACCGTAAATTGAACCTGCAACCTTTTGGTGTGGGACACACTCCAGCCAACTGAGCCACCTGGCCAGGGCCTGAGTTTTAATTTTTGTTTTAACTTTTAATTTTGCCATTATTTCATATTTAAGAAAAGTCGCAAAAAATACTAAGAATTCCCCTATTTAAAAAGAACTGCCTGTATTCTTTCCTCACATGTTAATATTTTGCTTTATATTTCTTTCTCACCATATAATTTTTTTGTGAGACATTTGAGATTAGGTGGGTATACTTCCCATTATGTACTTCCGGAAAACAAGTATATTTCTTATGTAACTACAGTGCAGTTATCAAAGTCAAGAGACTAACATTGCTGCAATATTATAATCTGACCTTTTAAAAATTTTGCATTCAGCCCTAACAGGTTTGGCTCGGGATAGAGCGTCGGCCTGCGGACTGAAAGGTCCCAGGTTCGATTCCGGTCAAGGGCATGTACCTTGGTTGTGGGCACATCACCAGTAGGAGGTGTGCAGGAGGCAGCTGATCAATGTTTCTCTCTCATTGATGTTTCTACCTCTCTATCTCTCTCTCTTCCTCTCTGTAAAAAATCAATAAAATAAATTTTTTAAAAAATTTGCATTCAGTGATGTCCTTTGGTTTAGGATCCAATGCAGGATCAAATGTTGCTTTTAGTTAAGTCTCTTTAGTTTGCCCCAATCTGGGTC
Source organism: Myotis brandtii (assembly GCF_000412655.1). Taxonomy (NCBI): domain Eukaryota; kingdom Metazoa; phylum Chordata; class Mammalia; order Chiroptera; family Vespertilionidae; genus Myotis; species Myotis brandtii. The sequence continues at coordinate 544,855 of NW_005354050.1, read as the reverse complement.
ACTTAGTCTTTTATTTCATTTTTTTTTTTACTTTCTTTTATATGCCTTTGACACTTTTGAGAAATACATAGCAGTTATTTTGTAGAAAATCTTCAATTTGCAATTGTCTGATGTTTCCTCACCATTAGACTGAGGTTATGCACCTTTGGGAAGAACACTACAGAAGTGGTGAGGTAATCTTTTCAGTATATTGTATGAGGGGGAAGTGGAGGCATGTCTTTAATCTGTCCCATTAGGGTTGATTAACTTAGACACTTGGTTAAGAGGGTGTCTTCCTGATTTCCCTTCTCTACAATTATGACTTTTTCCTTTTGTGATTAATAAATATCTCTTGGGAATATAATTTGAGACTGTAAATAACTTTTTCTCATTGTACTTTTGTCCATTAATTTTAGCATCCATTGATGATACTAGCTTGGAAAAGATTACTGTGTTGATTGCCAAATGATGATACCATTATTCATTCTGCACTTAGTTGGAATTTTACTTTAAGGAAGAACTTTCCCTATTAATTAATTGATTAATTTCATTAGTATGGACTCACAGATTCTTATATTATTAAATAATTTAACCCATTTATTATCATAATTTATTACTCAGATTATCTAAGATTTAGCCAATGGGAGCCTGTTAAAGAGATAACTCCTGTGTCCTTTGAGATGTCCTCATAATTTTTAAAGCACTTTCTTATTTTCTGGCACTAAAAGACATTCCAGGTTCACCTTCTACTTTCTCTGTTCCAGCCCTGGCATCAGCCCATTTTTCAGAGGAAATACCAACAAAATAGCAAAAAGATTCGAAAAGCCCTGGCTAGTTTGGCTCAGTGGATAGAGTGTCAGCCTGCGGACTAAAGAGTCCTGGCATATGCCTGGGTTGCAGGCTCGATTTGCAGTGAGGGGCGTGCAGGAGGCAGCCGGTCAATGATTCTCTCTCATCATTGATGTTTCTCTTACTCCCTCTTCCTCTCTGAAATCAATAAAAATTTATATATAAAAAAATAAAATAAGGTAATAGTGTTTTTTGGTATGATATACTTTGAGGACTTTGATAAGGGGATATTACCATTTATTCTTAAATAATATTTTAGGAAAATATTTAATATATGCAGTAATTTGAGCATCTTTCTTTTTTAACCTTATAATGAGGTGGTGCTTTATTTGTTTTGTTATTCCTCACCTGAAGATATTTTTCCATTGATTTTTAGAGAGAGTGGGGGGATGGGAGGGAGACAGAAAAAGAGAAACATCCATGTGAGACGGACACATGGATTAGTTGCCTTCTGCACATGGCCCTGGACCAGGATTGAGCCTGCAGCTGAGGTACATGCCCTTGACCATAATCGAACTTGAAACCCTCAAGTCTGCAGGCCAACGCTCTATCCACTAAGCCAGACAAGCTAAGGCTAAAATGTAGTATTTTAAGCCTAATTTACTATCATTAAGGTACATATTATTTAAAGCTATAATCTTTTGCTCTACAATGGTTCTCAGATTTTCTCTTTTAAAAATTAAATGTTTCCAAGCTATTTTGGTATTTTTTAAAGGTAGTTTGACTATTACTACTAACTATACATGTGATAATGACCAAAGTCTTTTTCTTCATTTTTGTATTTAGTAATATCTGTCTTCACAAGAGAAAGCTGTGCATTATTGTTATAAAATTCATTGAGCTGTGATAAATAATGTTAATTTTACTGAACTTTGTGGGAATAATGAATTTTGTGTATTCTTAGGTCTGGAGAAAATGATGTGGAATACAACAACATGGAATTGGAAGAGGGAGAACTGATGGAAGATTCAGCTGCTGCAGGACCTCCGGGTACAAGGGCCAAGCCCACAAGCCATTCTGTCTTCCCTTTGTTCTTTTTTGACCATATCATATTTTAATATGTGGCAGCCACTAGCTCTTAAAATAATAATAATAGCTATTTGACATATACTCATGTACCAGGCAAATGCACTTTGTGTACCTTATCTCATCTATATAATAAAGCCTAAGTGGCCTTTACGGTGGAATGACCAGAACGACTGGTCACTGTGTTGCACACTGACCACCAAGGGGGCAGACACTCGGCGCAGGAGCTGCCTCGTGGTAGTCAGTATGCTCCCACAGGGTGAGTGCCGCTCAGCCAGAAGCCAGGCTCACGGCTGCCAAGTGCAGCAGCGGTGGCGGGAGCCTCTCCTGCCTCCGTGACAGCACTAGGGAGCAGTGAGCCAAGCAGTAAGGAGCAGTGAGCAGGCAGGTGGTAAGGACCAAGGGATCCCGGACTGCGAGAGGGATGTCCGCCTGTTGACTTAGGCCTGATCCCCAGGGGGAGATTGGGCCTAAGCCAGCAGGCGGACATCATCCAAGGGGTCCTGGACTGTGAGAGGGCGCAGGCCGGGCTGAGGGGGACACCCCCCTCCAATGTATTAATTTCGTGCACCCAGCCTCTAGTTTACTTATAAAAGTCTGTGAGATTCTAGGCTACTGTCTTTCAAAATAGCCTCTCATCTGGGTTCCTTGTATCAATTATTGCTCCCCTTCATTCTGTTTCCTACAGCATGAGTTCAGAATGGGTGTGATTTTTCCTTCAAATTGATATCTGACCATGTAACTTCTCTACTTAAAACCCTTTATTGGATTCCAGTTACTTATGGATAAAATCCAAACTCATTAATATGGTGTAGAAGGTCCTTTATGTGCTGGCTTCTGCTCATTTCTTTAGCCTGCTTACACTCTTCTGCATCATTTTTCAGCCCATCAGTTGTGCCATGGTATTTTTCACATCTTTGCTTCCCAATGTGTTGTTCCTTCTACCTTCTCCTTATTTTTGCTTTTATTTCATTTCTTACTGGAAGCCCTCCTGGACTGCCTGCCCTGGGTGTCTTTTCTGCTTTCTCAAATTAACCAATTAGAATCTGTAGAACCTATTTAACCTATGTTAAACATTATTCTTATTGCTTATATAGCTATTTTGCTTTTCATCTCTGAACTCCAAGAAGCAAGATAATGTGTGTCAGAATTTTGTATTCCTAGCACTTTAAACAGTATAATAGGGATCATTTAATATTTTTCACATAAACATTGAGTAAATGCACTTTATTACTAAGTTTTCAATGTAATTTTTAAGGTTCTAAATAGTGCATAAAAATTCAGAGGCCATCTTGGTATAAAATGGAAGATGAGTGTACTACGTCAAGGTTACTGAATATTTTCAGCCTTTTCTTTTTTTAATATATTTCTTTATTGATTTTGGAGAGGAAGGAAGAGGTAGAGAAAGATAGAAACATCAATGATGAGAGAGGATCATTGATTGGCTGCCTCCTGCACACCCTACTGGGGATCGAGCCTGCAACCCGGCATGTGCCCTTGGCCAGAATTGAACCTGGGACCCTTCAGTCTGCAGGCCGATGCTCTATCCACTGAACCAAAGTGGCTAGGGCTTTTAGCCTTTTTAAAAATTTTTTATTTATTTCAGAGAGGAAGGGAGAGGGATAGATAGAAACATCAATGATGAGAGAGAATCATTGATTGGCTGCTTCCTGCAAACCCCACACTGGGGATTGAGCCCGCAACCCAGGCATGTGCCCTTGGCCGGAATTGAACCTGGCAGAACCCTTCAATCCACAGGCTGATGCTCTATCCACTGAGCCAAACCGGCTAGGGCAGACTTTTTTTTTTTTTTTTTTTTTTTAAGTTAAATCTGATTTCCTCTCAAACTGTATTGTAGGAAAATTCTTATATATAACATTTTTAGACACTCTGGGTAAGCAGAGGTTATATTTTTTCAATTATTCATTCACCAAATATTTACCGAGCACTGAACTGAAACTGAATACTGTTTTACTTTCAGGCACTACAGTATTGAAAAAAAGATGTCCCTGTTCTCATGGACCTCATGTTCTATAATTCTGAAATTATAATTTATTTGTTCAATATATATATATATATTCTTGAGCACCTATTATAGTTCAGACATCGAATTCTAGATGCTGAGGATACAATAGTAAATCAAACAGTTAATTTGTATTTTGTGCTTTGGGGAATTTTATATATTTGGTAGGCATTTATTGAAATTCTTTTCTATTTCCAGATTTCTGGAAAATACAATGAAAAAGAGTTACTCTTAAGTAATTTATAATCTGAAGGTGAATAGATGTATAACTAATATATATAAGACCATGCACATACAAAAGAATTCCAAATAATTTTTTTATATATTGCCTCTTCAAGGAGGTGAAGTGTAACTCTCCACCCTTAAATGTAAGCTATGCTTAGAGACTTGCTTCCAGGTATTACAGTGTAAAATATATTTAAATAGCTTTATTAAAGGTTGATTTTTAACCAGTATTTTCATAATCCAATATTGCTAGGCATTGTACTAGGTACTAGAGAAAAGTCAGGTGGTTTTCTTGGCTTAAGGCTTAGTTCAACATAGGTGATATAAATAGGACATTTGCTCACAGTCTGTACTATGCCATCAGTCAGTAACAAGTTCGGTCTAAAAACTTCAACTTGTGTTCCAGTACTTAAGCTAGAAAAAAAGTCTACCAAACATGTCATAGATCTGTACAGTTTGCTATCCAGAGACCTGGAGAAGATTCCTATTTTGGTGTCTAGTTCTTGGAATCTGTTATACTATGGAGATTTGTCTTTCATCCAAGACCACTGGGTTATGAGATATGTTAGCTTTTCCTAATTCTCATTCCATTAATTGTATATACTGTATACATTGTCACTTTTTTATTTCTAGGGCTCAGGATGAGTTTGAGGGTTGCTCCCGAATTCTGGATAGTAATGAGGCCAGTGCTCAGCCACTGTGCTTGTGTACACCTCTACGGCAATCTGGTTTCTTCATTGTGCTTCTTATGAAAATAAAATCCTAAGAGACAAGTATTCAAACATCAAGCAGTTTACTTTTTTCTTTTAAGTATACTTAAATTTGTACACATATATAGCATGCACTTTCTGTATTGTGTTTTTTTTTTCTTTTGCAGGTGGTAACCATGGCTATGTTGGTGCCAGTAGTAGAATGTCAAGAAGAACACACTTATGTTCTGCTACTACAAGTAATTTATTAGACATTGATCCTTTCATTTTAATGCATTTGTTGGACCTTAAGGGCCGGAACAGTATGGAAAATTTGTGGGGCTTACAACCTCGCCCACCTGCTTCACTGTTGCAGCCCACAGGTAAAATATTAACAGTGATTTTCCTTTTTCGTGGTTCCCCAAAAGAACTCTTATTCCAAATACAGTATATTTCTGTAGCAAATTGATTTTTTCATTGTAAGTCATAAAAAGACATTTATATTAATCAAATTAATATTTTGTTACTGTTCAAAGGTATTTTGTGTGAAAATAATGTCAAAATGCCTGTAAGGAGGATTGGTTTTTTTAATGGTTTGCCCTTTAAATTGTATGTAATTGACAGTTTGATCCATATGAAATACAGTTTTCCTCTTTGTGAGTGGACTTAGAGTTTTGCACAACTCATGAATACCGTAACTTCCAAGTGGAACTCTGTCTAAGTTGAATATAGAAAAAGATGGTTTACTCACACTTTGATGTTCAATAGCCTAAAAACCTAAACCAGCTAGCAGCAGTGTTTAGGTACAAAGGTTATTTGTTGAAGAGAAATAACATTTGTGTTACTGTAATACAGTGTATACACATACATATTAAAGGTATAATCAAAGTTGGACTTTTCGAAACGCTATGGCATGGTCATTTTGAATAGCTAAGGATTTACCTTTAAATGACACATTTTAAAAACTATTTTTGTTGGAAAGCTTTTAAAAAATATACCAAACATTTTCCTACCTTCTTAAACAACAGCACTATATACAAATTAAATCCGTGGCTTAAAACAATGATTTTGATTCTTTAAAGCAGTGGAACTCATTTTTCAAACAAAGTCTAAGGTAGAGCCTCCATGTAGAAATCAGAGAATTAGAGCTGTTCTACCTAGTGGGGAATGGACTCTCAGAGGTTGGATTAAGTTAGGCCCTTTCCTTTCTAAGGTATACTTTCTGTAGGCTTACAACCAAGTTATGAAACAATTGCTTTTATCTATGATCCCCAAGTACATTTTGTATTATATTTGTACTTTTGTAGCACTTACCACATTGTATATGATTTTATATTTTTTTCTGAGGCGTTTTTATTGTAGAAAACTGTGGGCAATATTTGCAAAGACCTAGTGAAACAGACAAGTTCTGGTTCTGGAAGTAGGAATGTATATTGGTTTAACCTTTTTGAAGGAAAATTTTATAGTAGGTTCAGAATATTTCTTTTTTTAATATATTTTTATTGATTTCAGAAAGAGAGGGAGAGAGAGATAAATCATCAATGAGAGAGAATCATTGATTGGTTGCCTCCTGCAAGTCTCACACTGGGGATCGAGCCCACAACCTAGGCATGTGCCCTGACCGGTAATCAAACCTGTGACCTTCTGGTTCATAGGTTGACGCTCAACCATTGAACCACTGCGGCTGGGCTCAAAAATATTTCTATCTTTGAATCATGTAACTTTACTTTTAGGAGTATATTCCAAAGAAAAATCAGAGTTTGAAACTATCCAACAAATACAGGATGGGGCAGGACTAGGTTTACAGTTGTTTGTATGGAAAATAATACAATAATTCTTTTACTTATTAGCTGTGTTACCTTGAGTATTATGTTGGGTAACCTTTATGTGTCTTTCCTCATTTATAAAATGGAGGTAATAGTACTTACCTTAGAGGATTGATATGAGAGGATTAAATGACTTAATGTTTTAAAAATATTTGATACTCACTTTATAGATGTTTGTTAAATAAATACAACAAATCATGATAGAAAATCTTCCCAGAAGTTACTTCTCTTCCCCTTCCCCCCAGTCTTTTGGTTGAGACTGAGTCTTATGTCCACTATCAAAGAGGAATGAGCTTAGACCAGTCCTGGACCCATATCTACTGGAGCCAAAGGGAGGGACCTAACCTCCCTGAGCACATTGCTGCTCACCTGATACCTGAACACAGTCTGAATCCTTTTTGTGCAAGGGGAAATGGCTGATACACTACAGCACCTACCTTTTACTGTATGTCCTCTTTTATGGCAGATGGCTGTTGTAGCCATTTCTGCTAATAAAGGACTTGTTCTTTGTCTGGTTTGAGTGCCTGTTGGCCCCATTTGGGGATGTGGTATGTGTGTGCAGGTATTGTGTTTTGTGTGTGTGTTTTTGGCTTAGTTTCATTTTGCTTTAAGTCAGCCATAATGTTCTTTGATTTCCAAAATATTTAGCTCTTTTCCTTCCTGAGAAGAAAATATATTTTCCTTGCTCATACCTTTCATTTTAATATTTGGGTAGGGAGGAAAAGTTAAAAACAGCTTCAATTACTTTCTCTGGGAAGAAAGAAAACATTGTTACTTTAGTGGCTGTAGACTCAGTGGCAGGGAACTATTCTTTTGTGATGTTCCATGGCACTTAATAACTACATATGCTTGGCTAGTACTTTGGTAAATCAACATTTTGAATTTAGTTAGAATATACATATTTTTATATCAGATTTGGCTAAGTAGTTGGCTATGTTTTAAAATTATCCTATATAATAAAAGCCTAATATACTAAGTGTCCGGTCATTCGGTCAGCCAATCAAAGGGTAATATGCTAATGATATGCTAAGGCTGCTCAACCACTCACTATGACATGCACTAACTACTAGGGGGCAGAGAGTCAACCGGTCAACCAGTCACTATGACGTGCACTGACCATCAGGGGGCAGACGCTCTGACTGGTAGGTTAGCTTGCTGCTGGGGTCCGGCCTATCGGGACTGAGTGAGATGGGCCAGACACACCCTGGAACCCTCCCGCGGTCCCTCCCTGGCTGGCCAACCTCCTGCATCCCTCCCCGGCCATGATCGTGCAGCAGTGGGGTCCCTCGGCCTGGCCTGCGCTCTCTCGCAATCCAGGACCTGTCGGGGGATGTGGGAGAGCTGGTTTCGGCCTGATGGCAGAATGACCAGTCACTATGACCCACAGTGGCCACCAGGGGGCAGACACTCAATGCAGGAGCTGCCCCCTGGTGGTCAAGGCACTCCCACAGGGGGAGTGCTGCTCAGCCAGAAGCCGGGCTTATGGCTGGTGAGCGCAGCAGCGGTGGCAGGAGCCTTTCCCGCCTCCGTGGCAGCGCTAAGGATGTCCGACTGCCGGCTTAGGCCCACTGTGGGAGCGAGCCTAAGAAGTCAGTTGGACATCCCCTGAGGACTCCCGGACTGCGAGAGGGTGCAGACTGGGCTGAGGGAAACCCCCCACCCCCCGAGTTCACGAATTTGGTGCACCAGCCCTCTAGTAAATATAATAAAACTTCAGTGTAGAAAATTTGAGAAAAGAGAAATGTAAAGGAGAAAGCACAGGAAGTAGTGCAGCTTTTTAAACTTTAGAGTTCAATATTAGTACAGATTTGGGTGATTATAATGTGACCCAGATTCTAACTTTGAAGGTATGAATAATACTAAGATATTTGTGACTATATTTATTTTAATTAATGGCATGTAATACATTTATTGTTGACACCACCTAAAGTAGCTTATTTACACATCAAATTTGCATATTTCACAATGCAGAATGGTTTTATTTTTTATATTTTTATTGATTTCAGAGAGGAAGGAAGGGGGAGAGAGAGACAGAAGCATCAGTGATGAGAGAAAATCATTGATTGACTGCCTCTTGCACGCCCCCTACTGGGGATCGAGCCGGCAACCCAGTCATGTGCCCTTGGCAGGAATCGAACCTGGGACCCTTCAGTCCACAGGCAGATGCTCTATCCACTGAGCCAAACTAGCTAGGGCTAGAATGGTTTTATTAATGTTAACGTCTATATTAACATGAGTTTCTCTCTCTCTCTCTCTCTCTCTCTCTCTCTCTCTCTCTCTCTCTCTCTCAAGTTTCATATTGTCGAAAAGATAAAGATCAAAGGAAACAGCAGGCAATGTGGCGAGTTCCCTCTGACTTAAAGATGCTAAAAAGACTGAAAACTCAAATGGCTGAAGTTCGATGTATGAAGACTGATGTAAAGAATCCACTTTCAGAAATAAAAAGCAGCAATGCTCCTTCTGGAGACATGCAGACAAGCCTTTTTTCTGCTGACCAGGCAGCTCTGGCTGCATGTGGAACTGAAAACTCTGGCAGATTACAGGATTTGGGAATGGAGCTCTTGGCAAAGTCATCAGTTGCCAGTTGCTACATACGAAACTGTAAGTGAAAACGAGCCTATTAGTGTCTTTTCTCCACATGTCATTTGGGAAGCTAGAGGACAGGTTATTTTCAGAGTAATAATACTTTAAAATCTCTCTTACAATGAATTGAGACTTCAGATATATACCACCCTTTCTCCTATCTAAAACATTATATTTTTGCCCTGGCTATTGTACTCAGTGGTTAGAGCATCAGCCTGAGCACCAAAGGATCTCGGGTTTGATGCCTTGTGCAGCATATTTCACAATGCAGAATGGTTTTATTTTTTATATTTTTATTGATTTCAGAGAGGAAGGAAGGGGGAGAGAGAGACAGAAGCATCAGTGATGAGAGAAAATCATTGATTGACTGCCTCTTGCACGCCCTCTACTGGGGATCGAGCCGGCAACCCAGTCATGTGCCCTTGGCAGGAATCGAACCTGGGACCCTTCAGTCCACAGGCAGATGCTCTATCCACTGAGCCAAACTAGCTAGGGCTAGAATGGTTTTATTAATGTTAACGTCTATATTAACATGAGTTTCTCTCTCTCTCTCTCTCTCTCTCTCTCTCTCTCTCTCTCTCTCTCTCTCAAGTTTCATATTGTCGAAAAGATAAAGATCAAAGGAAACAGCAGGCAATGTGGCGAGTTCCCTCTGACTTAAAGATGCTAAAAAGACTGAAAACTCAAATGGCTGAAGTTCGATGTATGAAGACTGATGTAAAGAATCCACTTTCAGAAATAAAAAGCAGCAATGCTCCTTCTGGAGACATGCAGACAAGCCTTTTTTCTGCTGACCAGGCAGCTCTGGCTGCATGTGGAACTGAAAACTCTGGCAGATTACAGGATTTGGGAATGGAGCTCTTGGCAAAGTCATCAGTTGCCAGTTGCTACATACGAAACTGTAAGTGAAAACGAGCCTATTAGTGTCTTTTCTCCACATGTCATTTGGGAAGCTAGAGGACAGGTTATTTTCAGAGTAATAATACTTTAAAATCTCTCTTACAATGAATTGAGACTTCAGATATATACCACCCTTTCTCCTATCTAAAACAGATTATATTTTTGCCCTGGCTATTGTACTCAGTGGTTAGAGCATCAGCCTGAGCACCAAAGGATCTCGGGTTTGATGCCTTGTGCAGGTGCCCCAACTGGGCCAGGAAACCAATTGATGTGTTTCTCTCACATTCATGTTTCTCTCTGCCCCTTCCTCCCTCCCTTTCACAATCTAAAAGTCAATGGAAAAAATATCCTCCAGTGAAGATTAACAAAAAATAAAACAGACTATATTTTCAACTGTATAATAGAGCTAACATTTCTTGATTGCTTATTCTGTACTGGGCAATAAATAACACAAAAACCTTAACCTTATGGATCTTGCATTCATGTATTTATATGGTCGGGATTGGACATTAAAATATGTAAAGAAGTAAAGATAATTGCGGTTGATAAAAAGTAAAGAGTGCTATAAAGGAAACAACAGAAGAGTGGGTGGAAAGAACAGGTGAGGAATGTGCTCCTTTAGTTAGGGTAGTCGGAGAAAGTCTGAGGAAGCAACATTTGAACTGAGACCTGAAGGTTAAGAAAGTGACAGCCATGCAAAGATCTGTTGGAAGTGTTGGAAGTGTTCTGGGTAAACAACAGAAAATGTAAAGTCACTGATAAGGGATTTGCTCTGCTTATTTGAAGGCTGGAAGGAAGACCTATGGCTGAATATGGTGAACACAGCACAGGGGAGAATAATAGGAGATAAGCAGAGAGGTAGGCAGGATCTAGCTCAGGTAGGGGTTTTGGTAAGACCTCAATAAAGAGTTTTGTGTTTTATTCTGGTTTTAGGAGGAAGTCTTTAAAGAATAGATATCAGGGAGTATTTATTATCTGATTTACCTTTTACAAAGGTTACTTTGCTTGTTGGGTGGAGAAGGAACTGAAAAGGGTTGAGAGTGGGAGTTGTGAGACTTGCTGGTGGAAATGGAGTCCTTGTGGTGTCGTGACAAAAGCGTTTTTGGGGAGCCACATGAGGGGATGAGGTCTGGCGGTAAGATTTATTTGGGTGGAAATAGAAGGCTGCCCCCAGGTTCCCAGTGCCTCATCTCTTCCTGTCATGGAAGAAGTCCAGCCAGAAGTTCTGTGCCATGCCTTAGCAATAACAGGATTTTTGTAATGTTTTTCAGCTCTATTTAGGAATCCCTTTAGTTTTTTTATTCTCAAGTTCAAAATATGTTGTATGTTCCAATGAGTAGTTTTATTTTGAAAAATAATTTTTATTGATTTCAAAGAGGAAGGGGGAGAGAGAGAGAAAGAAGGAGAGAGAGAGAGAAAGAAACATTAATGATGAGAATCATTGATCAGCTGCCTCCTGCACATCCCCCACTAGGGACCAAGCCTGAAACCTGGGCATAAGCCCTGACCAGGAAATAAGCCCTCCTGGTTCATAGGTTGATGCTCAACCACTGAGCCACACTAGCCAGGCTTATTGTTTTACAATAGGAACTGTGAGTGCTCCATTCAAGATGGTTTGGAGGTGTAATGGATCTTGTGCATTTTCATGTGAATTTTATAATTGGTTTGTCAGTTTCAGCCATTAGGGAAAAAAAAGATAGCTAGAGGTTTTATTGGGATTATGTTGAAATCTGTAGATCAAGTTTGGGAGTACTGCCATATTAACAGTATTAAGTCTCCCAATCAGTGAACACAGTATTTTCCTATCTTTTTTTTTTCTTTCAACACTGTGTGATAGTTTTCAGTGTACAAGTCTTACATTTATTTGCTTAATTGTTTCCTCTGTTTTCTACTTGATGCTCTTGCGAATGGAATTGTTTTTTACATTTCATTCTCAGATTGTTGGATTAAAAAACAATTGATTATTGGTCTTACATGGTTCTACCTTGCTGAACCTGTTTATTACCTTTTAATGCATCTGTGCTCTTTTTAAAAATTTAATTCTTTTTATAGCTTCTTGAGTCTCTGCATGTTAGGCCATTTAGTATCATTTTTTTCTAATTCATTTTAAGGCCATCCATTTCTGCTAATTACTGATTTAGCCACAAACATCTTAAAGCATTTTAATTGTGGTTCATTTCTAATTAAGCATTCTCTTTCCAAACCAATAATATTTTACCATTTCCAAGTGTTTACTGATTATATTTTATTGTTAATACTAGTTTAATTACATGGAGATTAGAGTCTATGTCTGGTATGATTTTTCTTTTGAAGTTTCTGACTTACTTATTTTTTTAGATTTGTAAGTTAACACTGCTCCACAAGCAGCAGAGTAGGAGTGCTTTTGGAATAAAATCCCTAATAAACCAGTTGGGACCAAAGCATCCTCTGTTTTGTTTTGTTTATTTTTGACATAGTAGCTAGAATACCTTTCTTGCATGTTAAGATTAAACCTTTCTCTGACTGCCTAGGTAGTGAGTTTTGTGCTATTTTATCATATTCAGGAATGTTTTTAAATGTCTTTGCAGCCACAAATAAGAAGAGTAATTCACCCAAGCCAGCTCGGTCCAGTATAGCAGGTAGTCTATCACTTCGAAGAGCAGTAGACCCTGGGGAAAATAGCTATTCAAGGGGAGACTGTCAACCTCTGTCTGAAGGTAAATTTGAAGAATTCAAAATGTAATTTTCATGGGTAGAAAACTGTTATTCAGAATTGATCTTACATATAGCTTTAGACTGTACCATAATGCTGAAACCTGATTCAAAACTTCCTTGATCTCACAACAGATTAATTAGAGCCATCAGTAAAAAAAATGCAGCCATTAGGTTGCATATTCTGGATGCCTTAATTTTAAACAGTTGGCATCAAAAAGATTATGATATATTTAAAAATTATTTTTGCATTTTCCTGTAGTTTAAAAATGTATGATAAGATCTGAAGTGGAAATCTGAGAGAGAACATTTTGTTTTCCTTTTATCTGAATATCCCCTTCCTTTTCTGTAGTTTCCCCAGGAAGCTCTCAGTCTGGGAGCAGGCACAGTTCTCCCCGAGCCTTGACACATGGCAGTTTCGGTGATATTCTGCCGAAATCTGAAGACCTGCAGAGTCAGGCTTTGGATTCAAATGCTATTGTGGTTGCAGTTATCAATGGCTTACCTGCTGTTGAGAAAAGGAGGAAGATGGTCACCTTGGGGTAAATTAAGTTTTTTGTTTATGAAATGAAATAATAGCATCATAACGAACAAAATAAATTTCTAGTATGTTAATTTTTTAGCCGAGAGAAAGTTCATTTGTTGTATTAAAGTGCAACTTTTAAAGTATCAGAACCCTGCCCTGACCAGTGTTCTCAGTTGCTGACCCCATACCAAAGGGGCTCTGGTTCAATCCTTAGCCCCAGTTGGGATGCATGCTGGAGGCAACCAACCCATGTGACTTTCTCATATCAATGTTTCTCTCTCTCTGTCTCATTCTCTTTTCCTCTCCCTCCCTCTTTCCTACTCTCTCAAAATAAAAAAAATAAAAAAATATCCTTGGGTGAGGATTTAAATAAATAAAAAACGTATCTAAAACCTTAATTTTTTTTTTCTTAATGGGATGATATAGTACCAGAAATTTAGTTTATGTTGGAGCTCATTTTCACTGAAGTTAGGATAATAATGGTGTGAAACCTTAAATGACCTCTGCCTTCTGATATGTTTTTGTGTGTCAGCCATTTTTTTTGCCATCTGTACCACACTTTTAAAAGACATCTTTGCTGGGCTATATTGTATCTCATAGACCTTTTATACATACTTTGTGTGGAACAAAGCACTTCTGGCAATTTTATTTTAACACTGTTTTTTATTTCACCTTTCCTCTCCTCTTATAAAAGTGTTGTCAAAATTCATAGTTGGAATTTCCCAAAATGATATATATAATAGCACTTTTATCTATCTCCTAGGAAACATAAGCTCAAACCCCAGCCATGTCAATTAAACTTCCATCCCCTCAAAAGATAGAGTGATTGTCTATGAATGTGCCAGATGAGCTTTACTTAATATCCATCTGCTGATCTATTTTATGGATATTAAGTACATTTATAATTAAAAAATGGAATGGTTCTACTTTGGAGACTTTGAATTAAATTTAGAGAAAGATTTACATCTCTTGTGTACTAACTTCATATAGTTTTAAGATCTGGACAATTACCAAAACTAAAAGGATAGCTGGTAGTTTAATTTTCTGTTTTGGCTCAAGTTGAAGCAATGGAAAGGTGTTGTAATCATTGGTGATTAACTTGTCCTCTCCATTAGTTAGCCTGATTTTATACATGTTCCTTTCACATTGAAGCTTCAACTAGCTTTTACATTTTGTGATGGAGATATTTATGTCTGCCTTTAGCCATAAACATTAAATGTATATAAACATAGACTTTTTTCTAGTCTGTAAAATTCTTGAGAGCTTGTTTGGAGGTTCTAGCAGGGGAGCGCAGCTACTCGTATACCCTTGATCGAAGACCGGTCCTCTCCTCGGGGGGGAAGGTCGTCCTCTTCGACCTAGCGCGCAGCTTCGGGGGGGACGCACATGGATCGGTGAGGGAGGAGGGGGACACCCGCCTAGCCAGCCAGATCAGCCGAATCAACCCTGGCGATCAATGGGGTGACAGATGTCGCAGCCAGATCGCCCTCACATCCTAAAATTCTTTATAAGTGACTGCAGCTCTTAACTATAAACCTCATTTTACAGTTAATTGTATCATCAGCTTGGGTCTTCTTTTCATTTCCTGATTTAAGTAGTGTAAGCAAAAATTTTAAATAATAGCGGTTCAGAAAAGTAAGCAAAAGAAAGACTATTAAGTGAAAATTTTCCCATTTTTGTCTCCCATCTGCTTAGTTTTCCCATCCCCTTCCCTCGTACAATCCTGCTGTTAATTTTTTATATATGACTAGAGGCCTGGTGCACGTATTCGTGCACGGGTGGTGTCCAGCTGGCCCGCCCCGATTGGAGCTGTTCTGGCCAGGCTGACTGGGGGGGAGCGGCCGTGAGTGTTTGGCAGTCCGGCCCCGCCCCTTGGTTTAACTCCTGGTCAAGGGGATAATTTGCCTGTTAGCCTTTTATTATATAGGATGTATGTGTCTTCTCAGTTTTTATGCATATTTAAGCAACTGTGAGTATATAGCTTTTTTAATACAAAAGATGCACTTGTTTTCTTAATATATCTAAAAAGTTTTTCCATATTGCTGAGAAAATATTATTTTGGACTTCTGTTTTTTAATTGAAATTTTTCTTGTAGATTCACATGCAGTTGTTTTTTAATTAGCATTTTCATTGTAGATTCCATGCAGTTAAAAGAAATAATACATAGAATCCTGTATTCCTTAACCAGTTTCTCCTAATGATAACATTTTGTAAAACTAATACAATATCACAGCCATGATGGTGACACCGATGTAGTCCATTTTATAACCTTTGTAGTGAGTCCTCTAGAGAATTTTTAAAAATAAACTTGAGCCCAGCCGATGTGGTTGAGTTTCGACCTATGAAGCAGGAGGTCATGGTTTGATTCCCGGTCAGGGCACATGCCCGGATTGCAGGCTCGATCCCCAGTGTGGGGCGTGCAGCAGGCAGCCGATCAATGATATTCTCTCATCATTGATGTTTCTATCTCTCCCTCTCCCTTCCTCTCTGAAATCAAAAATATATTTTAAAAAATAAACAAACTTG
This sequence comes from Myotis brandtii, assembly GCF_000412655.1. Classification (NCBI taxonomy): domain Eukaryota; kingdom Metazoa; phylum Chordata; class Mammalia; order Chiroptera; family Vespertilionidae; genus Myotis; species Myotis brandtii. Next base: position 529,012 of record NW_005354050.1, on the reverse strand, counting down.
AAATTTACTATTAGACATCAGTGGCATATATCCTCAGTTTCAGGAGAAGAAAATAAACAATTATTAGTGAGTAGTTATAGAAAAATATCAAGTTGTTTTCTTCTTCTTTGAGGGCTAATGTTAAAGGAGGTCGTCTGGAAGGAATGCAAATGACTGACTTGGAAAATAATTCTGAAACTGGGGAATTACAGGCTATACTGCCTGAAGGAGCTTCAGCTGCCCCTGAGGAAGGTAAGGAATGACAAGTCATAATTAGGCAGGAGGTGGAAATAATGACCTTTTTTTGGTGGTGGTGGTGGGTGTGGTGGTGTGGATTGGTCGGTTTAACCCTTTGTATGCCATAAGTATGTATAGCCGCAATTAAATTCAAAATATGTGGCATGTGGCAGTTAACTGGTTAATTAAAAAGTTAATGAGGCGCCCTAGCCGGCTTGGCTCAGTGGATAGAGTGTCGGTCTGTAGACTGAAGGGTCCCAGGTTTGATTCCATTCAAGGGCACATGCCTGAGTTTCG
>NW_005354050.1:527923-528461 GCF_000412655.1 Myotis brandtii | reverse complement strand
GCAGCCGATCAATGATTCCCTCTCATCATTGATGTTTCTATCTATCTCTCCCTCTCTCTCTGAAATCAATAAAAGTATATTTAAAAAAAAAAAAGCTATTGAGGCAATATCTGATGTCCTTAATCTAAACACAACATCTTTTGTGCCACTGAATTTTATTTACTAGGTCATTAAGCAAAGGGGAAGGCAAAATGGATACTTGATTACATTAAAGGACATGTCTTACTAGACATTTACAGGAGGGGAAAATGTATAAGATAGTTTATCTGCTTATTCAGTTAATATATTAAGCCACCTACATGACAGTCATTGAGTTTTTGTTAGATAATGCAAAGATGAAATTAAATATATTCAGTCTTATGGGGGAGACATATGCAAAACAGTAATTAGAATATTAAGTGTTAATCCTCCATCTTTTTTTTAATTAAATCTTTATTGTTCAGATTATTATAGTTGTTTCTCTTTTTTTCCCCCATAGCTCCCCTCCACCCGGTTCCCCCCCCCCCCTCTGCCCTTACCCCCCCCCCCCCCCCCTCCC
>NW_005354050.1:524153-526814 GCF_000412655.1 Myotis brandtii | reverse complement strand
TCAGTGGCTCAGTGGCTCAGCCTCCCCAATTACCTGAGGCGGACACTCTTGGTGCACCCCTTTGTGGGCTGTGTGCACCGTTAAGCCTTGAGACCTCCAGGCCAATTGGCAGTGAGAATCAGCTGTGTCTGCAGTGGGAGAACTTCTGTGCTGGAGACACCCTTATGGGGCAAGACTTGCTTCATTGGGGCTTTGGTGCTCACTGAGTCTGCCCCCTGAGTGTGTCCCTTATGGATCTGAGGAGTTGTAATCCGGATGGTCCCACTCTGACCACTGGGTACACTGGCACTTGGATCTCTAAGGAGGTGCTAATTTAGCCTCTGCCTGAGGCTACCCAGCAGGAGCTACGGAGAGATCTGTAGATTCCTCTTCCATGTTTGGGGTTCTCCAGGTAGGGGAGGTGCCCAGATGAGGCCCATCTGTGAAGCAATGCAAGCTGCTGTGGGGCCTTGGGCCTTCTTTTGGATGTTCTGGTACTCTCCGACCCAGCTGCAGTTTGTTAAGTAATTTTAGATTGCAAAGGGCCAGGTCATTCATATGCAAAAGCCTCTGCACACAGCTTGGGTGGGGCGGGGTCTCAGGGAATCAACAGGGCGGAGCAAACAGCTATGGCTGATCCTCAGTCCTGCCCTAAGAGGCCCGGGGTCTCAGTGTCCCGCAGTAATTCCTGCAAGCACCTCTGGGAGAAAGCCGCCCTCAAGTTCCACCCGCTGCCAGATAGTCCAGTTTCTCCCCGTATGAGTCTTGGTCCCCGGAGACTCACCTGGAACTGGAGTTCAGAGCGGGAGCATGTGACTCCCTCCCAATTGAAAAAGACAACTGTGTCCTCAGTTGCCAGCCCTTTCTGCGTGCGCCTCCGTACCTCTGCACTTTACTTTCGCACCTCCTCTGAGTCTCGGGGTGCTTTTCTCTTTCCTTCTAGTTGTAGAATTTCCACTCAGCCAGCCTTCCTGTGGTTCTGGATGATGTCCGTTTGTCTTTTAGTTGTATTTTTGAAGTGATTGTGCGAGGCAGCAATTTCAGGTGTTTACCTATGCCGCCATCTTGGTTTCCCCCCAATCTTTCATCTTTTAAAGTGAGTCTTGATTAATGTTTGTACTGCTTTGCTCTTGTAGAAGTATTCCATACTTTAACCATGTTTTTTTTTTAAAAACCTGCAAGTTCATTTTCAATTACATTTCTAGTATTCTACATGTTCTTTCAGGTTCCTCATTCTTTATCTAAAAGTATAGAAGACATTTTGTAATTTGGAAGGTGTTTGAAACAGGGCTTATGTGTATTGCCCTTGCTGTGTTCTTTTTATGTTAGCAGAACCACGAGTCAACTTCATTAATATTTGACATTGAAAATTTTAAAAATCTCAGTAAAACTGCCACCTTCCACCTCTGCACTTATTTGAATTTCAGTGATTGATGAGTTGTAGCTCAAAGCATGCATACAGGTGCCAGCACACTGGCTACCCTGTGAGAGGGCAAGTGGGTGGTGGCATTTTCAAGTTTTCCAGTGAAAGAACATTCAACATTTTGGTCTTCCCTCTTAGTTGGTATTCCTGTGGTGTGAGCAGCATTATTTCAGTAGAAGAGATTAAATGGAAAGGATTTTAAAAGTGAAGTGTTGATTGTTAAAACATTAAGAAAGAAATATTATGATTGTTCTTTATTTAAAGGACCTGTAGGGGCTTATTTCCCTATATTTATATATATGATTATAAACTATAGTGTCTTAAATTACTACAGCATGTACTGGAATTCCTTTTATTAATGCAGCATTTATGACAAATACTTCTAATGTGCCTGGCATTGCATATGATGCTGATAATTTCTGAACCTGCTAGTTCAGGGTTTCTCTACTTTGGCACTATTGACATTTTGGACGAGATGATCTTTGTTGTAGGAGGCTGCCCTGTGCATTGTAGAATGTTTAGCTGCATCCTTGTTTTTACCCACTAGGTTTCAGTACTACCTCCTCCGAGTTGCAATAACCAAAAATGTTCAGACATTGCCAAATGTCTCCATGGAGGCAGTCATCCCCAGTTGAGAGCCACTGGTTCAGTTGAATGATTCAACCAGGGATGACCACTCCTTGAGAATTACTTGCCTGCCTCACCAGCATGGCTCAGTGGTTGAGCGTCGACCTATAAACTAGGAGATCATGGTTTGATTTCCAGTCAGGCCACATGCCCAGGTTGCAGTCGCAATCCCCACCATGAGGCATACAGGAGACAGTCTATCAATGATTCTCTCTCATCATGTTTCTATCTCTCCCTCTCCCTTCGATTTTGAAATCAATTAAAAATATATATTTTTTTAAATTACTTGCCAGAGTGGTTCCTGATTACAAATGGGAGCAGGTTATAGCTCTCCAGTATACTGGATATACAGGGGTTGGCAAACGTAGGTTTATAGTTGTTCAAAAAGGAAAAATAAGGAATACAAGAATCTACACTAAAGCCCTAACTGGTTTGGCTCAGTGGATAGAGCATCAGCCTGCAGACTCAGGAGTCCCAGGTTCGATTCCGGTCGGGGGCATGTACCTTGGTTGCAGGCACGTTCCCAGTGGGGAGTGTGCAGGAGGCAGCTGATCAATGTTTCTCTCTCATCGATGTTTCTAACTCTCTATCCCTCTCCCTTCCTCTCTGTAAAAAATCAATAAAATATATTT
>NW_005354050.1:522644-524057 GCF_000412655.1 Myotis brandtii | reverse complement strand
CAACAAAGTTTCAATTATAGAAGTTAAATAAACCCCAGATACCTGCTTTCAGCTGGCTGTGGCCATAGAGCTGGAGCGAGCAGGAGCCGGTTCTGAGCTCCACTGAAGGCAACAAAGTTTCAATTATAGAAGCTTAATAAACCCCAGATACCTGCTTTCAGCTGGCTGTGGCCATAGAGCTGGAGTGAGCAGGAGGCTTGGGTTGCCCCTGGTAATGGAGAAAGCCAAGCTTCTCGCCTGCCCTTTCCCCAGCTCTGAGCTCTACTCAAGACTACAAAGTTTCAATTATGGAAAGTAAATAAATCCCAGAATAAAAAAGAAAAAGAAAAAAAGGAGAGGCTGGGAGCTTCCGTCGCCGGGGGGATTGGCCAGCCTGAAAACGGCCTCAGCCCCTCACCCAGACTGGCCAGGCACCCCAGTGGGGACCCCCACCCTGAAGGGGGTGTGACCAGCCTGCAAACACCCATCAGCCCCTCACCCAGGCTGGCCAGGCACCCCAGCGGGACCCCCACCCTGATCCAGGACACCCTTCAGGGCAAACCAGCCAGCCCCCACCCATGCACCAGGCCTCTATCCTATATAATAAAAGGGTAATATGCAAACGACCCTAACAGCAGAACGACTGAGAATGACTGGTCACTATGACACACACTGACCACCAGGGGGCAGACGCTCAATGCAGGAGCTGCCCGCTGATGGTCAGTGCGCTCCCACAGGGGGAGTTCTGCTCAGCCACAAGCCAGGCTGACGGCTGCCAGTACAGCGGTAGTGGTGGGAGCCTCTCCCGCCTCCTCAGCAGCACTAAGGATGTCAGACTGCAGCTTAGGCCTGCTCCCCCCTGGCAAGTGGACATCCCCCGAGGGCTCCCAGGCTGCCAGAGGGATGTCTGATTGCCAGCTTAGGCCCAATCCCCCGGGGAGCGGGCCTAAGCCAGCAGGTGGTCATCCCCCGAGGGATCCTCCCCCCGAGTGCACAAATTTTTGTGCACCGGGCCTCTAGTAAATAATAATACAAGAAAATTCTGTGTTTTGCATACTCACAACTGTAAATCTACTTTTCCTCACCCCTATGTGTGTGGGTGGGTGGTGGGAGGGAGGCAAGGAGAGCAATTGAAACAACTGGGTCAGTTTCAAAGAAACCAGTTAATAGCCAATCCTATATAATAAAGAGGTAATATGCAAATTAACCCTCACGTCCTCACAAGATGGCTGCCTATGAATGACCAGGTCGGCAGGGGGGTTAGTGAGGGATGACCAAACGACTGGACAAGCAGGCTGCCTGGGGCGACCAGGCCGGCAGGGAGGTTAGTGAGGGATGACTGAACAGCAGGCTGCATGGGGCAACCAGGCTGGCGTGGGGGCCATGAGGGGCAACCAGGCTTGCGGGGGTGGGGAGGGGCAGTTGAGGCCGACC
>NW_005354050.1:456773-522430 GCF_000412655.1 Myotis brandtii | reverse complement strand
GGGGCGACCAGGCTGGCAGAGGGGGGCAGTTGGGGGCGACCAGGCCAGTAGGGGGGGCCAGTTAGGGGCAACCAGGCAGGCAGGCAGGCAGGCAGGTGAGCAATTAGGAGCCAGTGGTCCAGGATTGTGAGAAGGGATGTATGACCAAGGGGTCCTGGATTGGAAAGGGTGCAGGCTGACCTGAGGGGACCCCTACCCTACCCCCCCCCCATACACGAATTTCGTGCACCGGGCCTTTAGTTATAATATAAAATGATGAGTGGTTTGGCTCAGTGGATAGAGTATCGGCCTGTGGACTGAAGGGTCCTGGGTTTGATTCCAGTCAAGGGCACATGCCCAGGTTGTGGGCTCGATCCCCAGTATCGGGGCGTGCAGGAGGCAGCCGATCAATGATTCTCATTTATTGATGTTTCTATCTCTTTCTTCCTCTACCTTCCTCTCTGAAATCAATAAAAATATATTAAAAAAAAAAGATGAGTGCTGTAATAGGGTATATAGGGAGCTCAAAGAACAAATATGTAATAATAAAAATAATTGGTAATATTTATTAAGTAGTCAGTGTTACTCAGTAACACATTTTCTTTTATGTAAGGAATCTTATGATATAAAGCACCTAAAACTCAGTAAGAAAAGTTGTTGTAAACGTGCAGATCAACAGTGCCCCAGAAGTACACCCTTGCATTTGTCAGTTTACCGCTGGCGTCTCAGGATAGGCAGTGAGAAGGAGACTAAGTGATGAGGCTGGAAGGAGGGAGCACAGTGGACAAAAGGAGCTCCTGTCTTTTGGAATTTGCTTTGTTTGTGAGAGGGGAATGGGGCCTTACTCACTGCTGTGGGTATTTTATCATCAGCAGGAGCCTATTCTCAAAAAACCTTTATTTTTCACACTGGTAAACCTTGGTGGAAAGTTCAGTGTGTTTTTCTTGTATCCATGCTTAAGAACAACAAGGCTCTATTGGAGCCAAATACCTAAGAGAAAATTTTCTGTGTCAGATCACTGTGGGTTGGCGTCTCTCTTTTTTTCTTCCTCCACTGCTACCTTTTCTCCCCCTCTCACTTTCTCAAGCTATCTAAAGAAGCTTTAAAAGAAAGTATTAGTTATATTACTTGTATTTACTAGGTAAGAATTTGGGACTACCGAAGTGGTCTCTTCTTGAGTGTCAGTAAAATTTGACTTTTCTTACATATGACATGTATCAACCAGCCTCTTCTTTCTAACGGGGACCATATGAGAAAAGCTTGTATTAATCTTATGCTTAATGGCTTGATGCTGAAAAGCTTGACTCTCCCCTTCTTTCCCCCAGTTGATACCCTACAACAGGGTTGGGGAACTTCCGCCCCACGGGCCGTATGAGGCTCGCGGAATCATTTGGTCTGGCCCTGCCAAGGCATTAGTTAATTAAATGTTTGACCAAATATAGCAGGCTGATTTTTAAGTTGATTATTTTGTATGGCCCTCGAATGATGTTATAAATATCCAAATGGCCCTAGCAGAATAAGGGTGCCTCACCCCTCCTCTACAGGATGCCTGTGGGTAGACCAGATTCTTTCTTGGTTTGTCTAAAACTGGAAACTGTGCTCTAAGTTCCTACTGAAGTAGCACAGATAGATCCCTTTCGGTGAAGACATGGGTATCAAAACACCCATTCCAGAGCAGAGCTGTGGCACACTTGGTACAGACCGCACTGGCAGCCTATCTAAGGGGAATACAAAGTGATGCTCCAAAATCAATATTTTGGAATATTGATTAAGAGCCTTTAACATATTACAAAAACTCAAACTAGCTGGCTTAAACAGTATGAAAGATTTACTCTTGTAATAACAAGAAGTTTCGCCTAATTCTGGTAAGGCAGTTTAAGGGTTGGAAAATTTAGCCACTCACTGTCATATTTTATTCTGCCACTCAGTGAGTTGGCTCAGCTCCCCTCAGGATGGCAAGTTGGTTGCTGCAGTTCTAAACTTTATATAGAGTCAACACATTCTGGGAGTAAGGAAGGATTATTTCTGTGTGTCTCTATCAACAAGGAAAGCCTTTCTCAGAGGACCTCAACAACATCTAATTTCCTCTTATATCTCAATCACTGGCAAGAAAAGGAAACTTGGCAAAGTTTAAACATTGGTTCCCTCTGGCCCATTTTACATGGTAATGTGAAACAATATTGGGGTTCTGTTAGAAAGGAAGAAGACAGGTGAAGCATAAGTTTTTGGTATACCAAGTGGTTAATGTATTTTCCAAGCATCAGAAATTTGAGCGCCCGTGAATAAGGAGTTACAACTCGAAAGTTGGCTTTGGACAGTACTGAGCATAAGGGTGCTCAAAAAGTGTGGTAGGCGCTTGATGTAGAAATACCCTATTTCAAATTTTTTCCACACTAACATCTCTAAAACATCTTATGTTTAATGGTACCTTATTATTACTATCAGTAACAGCCAGTTGTGTGAAAACCTGTTGACACCTTCTAGTGAGATCAAGAAAGGTCCAGTACTCAAATTTCTTAGAGTAGATGAAACATCACTAGTTTGCTTTAATTATTACTGCTTAATGCAGTGGGTAGGTAGACTTTGCAGTATATGGGGCAAGGCATAGCAGATAGCTTGAGGCCTGTTGCTGGATAGAGGCTAGTCTCATTTCAAAAAAATGAAAATATTTGAAAGAGTTTGCTCTCTCTCAGTTACTGATGGTAATAAGTTGTACAGGACCTTTTGACCTAGTAGTCCAGCTATTAAATGCTAGAGGTCAAGAGACTAATTTTAATTTGTCTTTCTCGTTATATTTACAAAGCTAGGGCACTTCCACATCTTAAGACTTGATAAGAGACCAGTAGTAGTTTTTTCATGCAGTATTTCTTGGAAAAATGTATGTTTTCCTGAATCCTGAGAAAAATGATTCAAATAAAAAAATGGAAAAGTTACTCTAATTCTCCTGTTAGAATTCATCTTAACAATCAATACAGAAACATGACTGGTTTGAAGGAATCCAATTACAGCAAACTGAAAATGTTGATACCTGGAATCAAAGGTTAAGATAAACAGGAGCACCTTGGAAAGAAGTGATCACAAGCAAATCAGTTCTGGTTAATATAGCTTTGTCATTTTATAAGTGTGCATGGCTCTGTCAGCTGCTGTGTAAATATTCATGGGTTTATACTATACAGGAATCTCATGAGTAGTGTTATAAGAAATAGGTGTTTGGGAAACAAAATAATTGTTTTAATTGGCATTTTCCACCTATGATTCTATATGCAGTACTATAAACCTTGCTAAAAGTTCTAAACGTTACATTATTTGAATACTATCCAGGAATATTCACTGTAGCCTACAGTTCTTAGAAGTACTACAAATTAAACAGTTTTTTAAATGAAGAGTTTGAAAAATGTTGTAATGTTGTACGTATTTAAAGAATAAGTTATGTTTTTGGGAAATCCAGAGAATTTCAGTTGGTGCATCCTGAAGGTTAGTATCTGTCAGGAATTCTGAAACACCAGTTCCAAGAGGTAAAATTTGTGCCTAAATTTCAAGAACTGGGTTTTATTGTTTTCAGAACAGTTCCAGGAAAGGCCACAAGGTGGTGGTGGTGCTGCTTCATGGAAGTGGTGGTTTGGTCTCTAAACAGTCACTGTTCACTTTCTAGAGCAAGAAGTAATTTTTTCTCTCCTTTTCTTTGCTAAAGAGATTTCAGCCCAGCCAGTGTAGCTCAGTGATTGAGTGTTGTTGACCTATGAACCAGGAGGTCACGGTTGGATTCTGGGTCAGGGCACATGCTGGGGTTACGGACTTCATCCTCATGGGGGAGCACACAGGTGTCGGCTGATCGATGATTCTCTCTCATCATCGATGTTTCTCTCTCTTCCACTCTCTGAAATCAATAAAAACATTTTAAAAAATAAATCAATAAAGACATACTTTAAAAACGAGATTTCAGAGATATCCATACATTGCCTGTGTCTTCTAAATAGTTAAGGGGAGAAATAATCTTATAATAATAAAAGCATAATATGCTAATTAGACCTGCCTTCGAGCCAGGGCTGTGAGAGGGAAGCCCGTGTAGGCAGCCAGGGTGAAGGAATGCCTACTCTTGCCCGGATTTTGTGGATTTTGTGCATCGGGCCTCTAGTACTACATAAACTCTTCTTGAAAACAGAAGGGGAAGAGTTCACCAGTGAAGCCATCTGTAGCTACAGTTTTCTTTGTTGGAAGGTGGTTTTTTGTTGATGTTTTTGGTTGTTCGCTTTTTACTGCAAATTGTATTTCTTTAGTAGTTAAAATACCCATTCAAGTTACCTATATTTTTATCTGAATGAACTTTGGTAGTTTGTGTCTGAATCAAAGAATTTGTCCTTCCCATCCATGTTCTTGATTTCATGAGCATTAAATTGTTTCTATTCGCTTATTGTCCTTTTAATGTCTGTAGGATCTGTAGTGATGTCCCCTCTTCTATTCCTGATACTGGATTTTGTTTGCTATTTTTAAAGTCTCTTTAGAAGCTTTTTCTATTATTTTTCTGATAATTTTATTTCTGTTATTTTTCTCCCTTTGGGTTTATGTGTTCCCTTTTCTAGTTTCTTAAAGTGGGTACTTTGATCATTAATTTGAGACCTTTTTCTCTTTTCTAATAAAAGCCGTTAATGCTGTAACTTTCCCTTTAAACACTGCTATAGCCACATTCCAGAGCTATTGGTAGTTATATTTTAATTTTCCTTCTATTCAGAATGTTTTTCATTAATCCTGGGAAATTCACAGCCACTTTCTCCTAATATATTATCCCTCTCCTTTGTTACTTTTGCTATCTCTGTGGCAATATGTTTGAAACATTCCCTTTTATCCCCTTGTTTCTTAAACCTCTGTTTTATAATTTTCATCTCATTTTTCTTTGGTGTATGGGTAATTTCCTCAGTTCTATCTTTAAGCTTGCAACCTGTTTTTCAACTTTTTAAATTCATCTTTTGCCAAACCGGTTTGGCTCAGTGGATAGAGCGTCGGCCTGCGGACTGAAAGGTCCCAGGTTCGATTCCGGTCAAGGGCCTGTACCTTGGTTGCGGGCACATCCCCAGTGGGAGGTGTGCAGGAGGCAGCTGGTCGATGTTTCTGACTCTCTATCCCTCTCCCTTCCTCTCTGTAAAAAAAAAAAATCAATAAAAATATATTAAAAAATCTCTCTAAATTCATCTATTAATATTTTAATTTTGAAATGACTATATCTTTCATTTCTAGAAGTACTTAGTAATTTAAAAAGTATCCTTTTGTTTTCCACATTAGTCTTTTACAAGTTATTTCATGATAGTGAAATATTCATGGTATTGTTCTGTCTGTATATCTGCTTGACTCTTCAGGTGGATTGTAATGTTGTAATCCACATTGTTTGTTTGTGTTGTAAATTTTGATTGGAACACAACTTTTTGAGACTCCCAACCCTACCCTTCAAGAATTCTTTATTTTCTTTTTTCTATGATAATTTTGTACCTGGATTGTGGAAGCGTTCCTCCAGAGAGGTTTTTAACAAGTTTCAAGAGTGTTCATGAGCATTTTTATATCTACTTTGAAGTTCTTTGTTAGATAATTTCAACATCTCTGTCATCTCAGCATTGATGTTTGTTGATTATCTTTTTCTGGTTCTTCATTTGCTGAGGTAATTTTGGATTGTATCCTGGACATTTTTAATATGATTTTATGAGACTCTGAGTCTTGTTTAAATCTGCCAATTTGGTGGTACTTCAAATTCTGGTCTACACCAATATGCTTGTTTCTATTTACTTTTCAGAGTCCTTAAATAGCGGCTTCATGCATTCTGTCCACATTTATAGTTCCATTCAGTGGGAAAGACTGGATGGGATGTGCTTACTCCCTTTACCTAGAGCCTTCCCTTCAAAGGATTTTGCATTTGCTTTGTTAAAATAACCCTAGCCGCTGGCCAATTTTTATGTTAATTTCCTGATCTTTGAACCTTAACTTTAAATCCCAAACCTAAGTTGTTTAAGTACACAGGCTTTAGTTTGAATTCTTATATGAACTGAGCCTAGCAAAAACAGACAAAATTCCCTGCTGTCTTTCTATGCCAGTAGGCAGAGTTTTAGTCCAAAGATTTTTCCCCCCCTATCCCCAAGGGAGTGTGAAAGACCCTCACGTTACACCCTCTGGACAACTGTGGTGCTGGACCCACTGGTCTCCCTTCTCCTGCTCCTTTTGGCAGCTGTGGCTTTTTCACTTCTTTCTTTTAAATGTGGCTCTTAGTTAAAATATTTTAAGGTTACTTTTTTTCCACCATTTATAAGGGTGTGTAGCAGATATATTTTCATATTTTCTTGATCACTATCTTCTTGTAATAGAAATACTTTCTATAGACTTTTTCTCTTAAAAATCAGCTTAAGTACACAAATACAAAATTGGAGGCCCAAATGGGATAGTAACTCATTTATTGCTAGAATTACTGGAATTTTTTTAAACATGCATATGCAGATAAATGTGTATTTTGTTTACGTAACATGTTTATATGTTTTAGGCTAGAAACAATTATATGTATGTCCAGTCGGGATTGAGAGTTACTGTTATCTCGTATGATTCTAGAAAATACAGTGTGATTTCAGAAAAAAAATTCTCAGTATAATGAAATTAATACTGGTTTCAAATTCAGGTACTGTGGAAAGGGTAATTTTAATCTTTGAGGACAAAAATAAGACCACTGCTCTAATAATTAGAACTGAGGTTTGTGTGGTTGGTTTTCCTTGTTTTGTGTGGTGTCTTATATTGTCTTGGCATTCAATGTAAAATTCAGTGGGAATCACAGTTTAGTTGTAAGATTTCCTCTGCCTTTCACTTGAAGTGGCTGCTTGTCAGAGACATGTTCTTCCCTTCTTTCCTGGCAGGAATGAGTAGCGACAGTGATGTGGAATGTGACACCGAGAATGAGGAGCAGGAAGAGCACACCAGCCTGGGCGGATTCAACGACGCTTTCACAGCACAGCCCCCAGATGAAGGTGCAGAGCCTGGTGTCACTTCACGGAGATGAATAGAGCCAATTCTGCTGCTGCTGCTGCTGATTTGCTTCTGTTTCTACTTCTGCTTCTCTTTCTGTTTTAATTATTGTCATTTATGAGACAATACTAATATATATGGGGTAAACTAAATGGTGAGAACTGAAGAAAATTAGTAGGTAATATTTGGCTGGTCAGACACCTAATGGGGTGCTACTTATTGAGTAAAGCAGGGGTCGGGAACCTGCTCCAGTATAGCCTGTGGTCCTTTAAGAATAGCTTTTCTGTTGTAAAGTTATAAAACGGAGTCCATTTGTGGCCTGTGGTACCTACGTACTAGTATTTACTCTCTGCCCATTTGTAGTAGATGTTTGCCAGCCCCTAGGGAGGTTTCAGATGTTTGACTTTTTTCTTTTTAGAAATATTTATAGTCTAGAACTTTTTCTGATTTTTCTAGAAATATATGCAGATAATGGAATCATAAGTTATTATTTCCTCTTCCTCCCAAAAATGTCTTAGGAAAAAAACTCACTGAGAGAAACCCATTGTTAATATTTTTGGTTTGTTTGAGGTATTAAACATAATGTTTTGTGTATATACGCATGTATGTATTGCAAAATGATTGCCACAGTAAGTTTAGTTAACATCTATCACCCACTGTTAATTTTATCCAGAGACCTTAATGATCAATCTGAGCATTCAGAAGAATTCCTGGGATGAGAATGTTGCCAGGCTTATGCTAATTATCAGCTTTATATTTTACGTATTTCCCTCATGTTCTATCTAGTGTCTAATAGAGAGCCACGCATTTGATGATTTTTAAGTATTAAAACACTTTTAGTAGTTTTTTCTCTTTCCAAAAGAAGCAGCCAACTTTTGGCAAGTTTTTGAATGCTGGTATGTGTTTGTCGTGATATTTGTGCAATTTAATTGGCTTTACAATACATTTTATGTTTATACAGTCTTCAGAGTGTACATCACCATTTCCTGTTCCTTCTTCAGCTGCCCCCACAGTGTCCCTGGAGGACAAAGTGAGGCAGTGCCTTTCATTTTCTAACTATGGATATCTATTGCACCTTTCTTTTCTCCTTTATTTCTCCTTGTGTTTGCTTGCACCTGACTCAGGTCACAAATTCCCTAAAGACAGCTTTGTTCACAACCCAGCAAGTCTTCATTGCTTAAATACCATACTTGGTAAGATCATTTAAAGACATGCAAAAAAATACTGGTCATTAGAAAATGTAATCTGTTTTTCTTTTCTTTTTTATCTTAGATACGCATTCCAGTTTTCCTGATGGTGAACAAATAGGCCTTGAAGATCTCAGCTTCAATACTGAAGACAACAGTGGAAGGTAATTTTTAAACCAAGAGAACTGACTTGCAAGCTATCTTGACCCTGAAATATGCTGTAGTTGGTGCTCAAATTGTCATCTGTCAGATCTTGTCTAATTTTTTTTCATCATATCTACCTGAAATGATAATTATGAAACTTTAGAAAGTAGCACAATTCTAGTAGAAGACTTTAGTACACAGGAAAAAAAGTGTGGGAAGAATTCTGTGTGATGTAGTAAATAAACATGTAGTCCTTAATTAATTTAGTAAAGTAGTATATTCTTAAAGAGCAGTTTGTCGACTACAATAGAAGGGCAAGTAACTGCCGAAAAATGTCCCCAGAGACGTGCATGCGCTCAGTGATGCTCGCCACCGGTGCTGTCCTGTTTTTGGCTAGATGCTCAGTTGTGTTTAAGTGACTGGCTTTTGGGTTTTAATCAGTGTATAGTTTCATTAGTGCCTGTAGATTAGTGAACAGAAAAATTACTTATGTGTAGATTCTGTCCCGTAGATACTTTATTATGTGAATGACTGAAGTAACACTACACTAACTAAAGTTAACTTATTTATCTTTTCGTGTGTTTTTTCAAGTGCAGGCACACTGATCAATGGCTCATAATCTTTCTATTGTGTGACTTTTACAAGTGTATTTTTACTAGTAAATAAGTTAATGTGGATTGGTTATATTCCTGGTTACATGAACGTGTATAAGATCATTTAAAGTATCTCATTTTTTCTGCCTCTAAAGTACAAGTATTTAATGTCCTCTTTTTCTCCTTTATTTCATTAGTTGGACATTGATTTCAGTGTCAGGGACATTTAAAGAAATACAAATTGCAGGTTTACATGAAACTGTGGTATAGGTTTCTTTCATACTTGCAATGAGCCCAAAGTAGTTGCCAAACTTTTGCCATTGTGCTCCTGCATTTGTGTTTGAGCTGCTAGACTGTTGGTGAAAATTACACTGAAAGTTGACTGAGACTATTGAAAAAGCATGAATATATATATGTGAGAGGCATCTCATCTGCTTATATTTTACTTAATACTCACTTTTCCATGTCTAATGTGTTGCCGGTTGCTATGATTCATGGTTTGCTTTTGTTCAAAACAGTTTGCTCTTTTTGTTAATAAAATGAACTTGAGAAAATATTATGCCTCTGCAATTTATTAGAAGTGGGACAGGAAGCCTCCTTTTTTTCCCTATTTATATTGCCTGCATATTATAGAGGCTGTTGAGCTCTGTAGACTGTTAGTTAGTAAATGCATGGGAAGTTAGGAGACTTATTTATAATGTCCTTAATATATATGGTTACCTTTTCTCTTTAAAAGTTAATTGAAAATATTTAAGAACTATCATCTTAGGAAAAGTAAAAATTTAGCACTTGTTTACTAACATGTTAATTGGCATGCTGTTGCATAATTATTACGTAGTTTGTCATGCAGTAATCTAACATTTTCTATTAGAAATGTGCTCATGGTCATTACATTTTGATGAGATCATATTTTTAATCCAGCTTTTTCTTATCTCTAACTACATTGTAATAGATGAAAATATAATGTAAGAATTTTGCACCTTTAGTGTTGAGAGCAAACCATTGTGAAAAATGAGGTTTTTTTTAAAAATAAATCCATAAACGTAAGTGATTGACACTTTGAATCTCTCACTGTTGCCTAGCCATTTCTTGACCTATATAGTTTTGATATAGAACTGAGTGCTTTTCCATATGTCTTTGTAATTCTATTTATTTTCAAAATATGTGAAACTGCATGTGTTTAAGAAATAAGAGAAGCCTGGGAATAGACTCTTCACTTAGGGAAATTTACTTGTAAGAGCTTCTTAGCATGAGTGATTTAGCCTTGCGATTTTCTTGGGTCATTAATCTATATACAGTAGTATCCCCTTATCCACAGTTTTGTGCTCCATGATTTCAGTTACCTATGATCCAAAAATATTAAATGGAAAATTCCAGATAGAAACATACATTTTAAATTGTGCGCTGTTTTGTAGCGTGATAAAATCTGGTGCCATCCTGCTTTGTGTTGCACCAGCAAGAATTGAGCCCATAGGAAGACTTAAGCAAGGGGTACCCGGAAATGAGTGGCATCAAGTAGATTCAGGAATAGGTTTGGACTGAAAAATAGAAGAATTACTGGAGAGTATTAATATAATTATTGTATTTTATTGTTGTTAATCTCTTAATCTGCCTAATTTATAAATGAAACTTTAGCATAGATATGTACATATAGGAACATAGTTTGTAATCATACTAGAGGCCCGGTGCACAAAATTCCTGCACGGGTGTAGTCCCTAGGCCTGGCCTGCGATCGAAGTGCGAGCATCTGGCATGGAAGGGCAAGTCCCAGCTGACCTCTGGGCCATGGGCAGCACCTGGGCTCCCGTGCGCTCCCCTCCACCTGAGTCACAGTACCCAAGTCCCCACACGGAGATGTGGTGAGCACAGCTGGACGCCACGGGCCAGGGTGCAGCGTGGGCCTCTGGGCTGCCCAGTGGCGCCACATGGAAGCTGGGCGGGCAGCATGCTCTCTCAGCCTCACAGACCAGCTCCTGCATGAACCGGCCCCTGCGGTCCTGGCAGCTGCGGCCCAGCTCACCTGGAAGATGTGGCGCGAGTGCCGGGTGGGCTCCTCACGGGCGCCCAGCACCTGAGTGCAGTGGGAGGTGGCATGCGAGCCCTGGCGTCCAGGGGGAGTGAGAGCAAGCTCGGGCAGACATCCCGCATTCTCACCACACCTCTGTCCCCATCACCCCCGCCCCCAGGTAGCTGGCGAGAGGTCACAGCTCGACACTGACGCCTGCCATGTTCCGTGCCGTCCCCTGGTGGTCAGCACACGTAATAGCGAGCGGTTGAACTTCCGGTCTCTTGGTCGAACCACCACCAGAGGGGACAATTTGCATATTAGGCTTTTATTATATAGGAAGTGTTCTTAAATTTTGCTCTTATTTTTCATGACCTTGAGGTTTTTTAAATCATTGAATTCCCCAAATTTCATAGTGATACTTAGATCACAGTACACTTGGATCTCAAGTATTTTTTTTTTTTTTTGGCTTTTCTTATCCTCTCAGGTTACTATGTATAAAAACAGTCAGGAGTGCTGCCCTTATTTTAGATGAATGGAGAATTAGTTGAGACCCTTTTAAATTGGTGGAGTTTGAGTTCACTATGTCAGCAAGACTATTTTTGGTTATTAATGGCTATAGGAAAATTAGAAGGTATTACTTGTTATACTTGCACAAAAATTTTGTAGGGGAAATTATTTGAACTTAATTGGTATATTATCTTATGTGTTCAAGGAACCCAACGCATTTATAGCATATTCTGACTCCATGTTTAACAATAAAATCTATCCCTTCAAAAAAACTAAGCTTCTAAAGAAATGATATTAACTACCCTCCTAGTAAAATAAATCTCCATTTTTGCAATTAAAGTTGACAACAGTTTCACCAAAAAAGAAAAACAAATTTGTAAGTACCTAAAGCAGGGATGGGGAACATCCGGCCCACAGGCCATATAAGGCCTGTGAAATCATTTGGTCTGACCCTGCCAAGGCATTAGGGGTGAGTTGACCAAATATAGCAGGCTAATTTTTAAGTTGATAATTTTGTATGGCTCACGAATGATGCTGTAAATATTCAAATGGCCCTTGGCAGAAACAAGGTTCCCCACCCCTGAACTAAAAGATGCGCTCAGTCCAGCAGGGCCTCAGATAACATCATTTTGTTCGATGGCATAGGGACTAACATAGGAACTCGACTCTTCAGTATATGGTTAGCCTGTGGTAAAATTTGTTTCGTTTTGTTTTTTTTAATATATTTTATTGATTTATTTTTTTTTTACAGAGAGGAAGGGAGAGGGATAGAGAGCCAGAAACATCCAGGAGAGAGAAACATTGATCAGCTGCCTTCTGCACACCCCCTTCTGGGGATGTGCCCGCAACCAAGGTACATGCCCTTGACCGGAATCGAACCTGGGACCCCTGAGTCCACAGGCTGATGCTCCATCCACTGAGCCAAACCAGTTAGGGCAAATTTGTTTCGTTTTATGTTGTTTTGCTTAACGTTGCAGAACCTACTGACGATGTTAAATAAAAACGTATTGTACTCAAAAGCATTCTCCTATGATGAAGAAAATCATGCCTGTTTTGTTGGGTTCCATCTCACCTCAACTAATGTTTGTGAATTATGAAATAGCAAGAAATATGCAGAATATATATACACATTCACACAATCCATTGAGGAAAATGTCTGGGATCCAATTAGCAAGTTTCTACCTAGCATTCTTTCAAGGGGGAGACAAACAACTATCTTTGGGCCAAGTCCCTACCACTGTCTGTTTTTGTAAATAAAGTTTATTGGACCAAAGCCACATCCATTCATCTACAGATTGTCAATAGCTGCTTTTCCCTACAAAGACAGAGTTGAGTGGCTGCTAACAAAACCTGATTCCCAGAGTCTAAAATATTTACTTTCACCTCTTTAAGAGATAGTTTGCTGACTTCTGTTCTGTCATTAGAATTTATGGGAGTATCACTTTTTCTCAATATAGAGAAGATAGGAGAATGCTTAAGTTTAAGAAAGCATGATTTTTAAGTCAAAAAAGATTGAACATTTAATTAGTTATTTGTGCTTAGTTTTCTGGATACAGGATGATGGATAGGCAGCTGCTATCCCATCATTCTAGAATCATAAACCTACAGATCAAAAAATTTCTTCAAAGATGAAGTACCTGTTAGCTTTTAGTAGTGGGATCTTTGGAAAATGTGATTCCTTCCCTTGTTTCTAGCCGTGTTACATACTAAGTCTGCATCCAAGTCCCCAGTGGTGCCAGGCACCCTCATGCTTTCCCTCTTCGATGTGGTATGCCTGTTTTGGCTGTGCTAAAGTTTAGATAGCAATGAGGGAAGATACCAGTTCTTTTCCCCTCTCCCCATTGGTTGTCCTTGTTCTGGTCTGCAAAAGATCTGGTGCAAATGAGATCTCTTCCATTTTCCCAGGTATAGCTGTCATCACCCACAATCGATATAAGGAACCAATTTCTAATCCGTTGCTCCACTCTGTACCATTACAGAGTCCCCACCTTTAAAAAAAAAGGTTCCCTCTTTTGCTGAAGAACATAATTTGTCGTAGTCTTTGCTTCCACCATCACCTTGCTCAGTATTTAATATTTTTATCTTTTCGTTCCTAGAAAATGTCTCCTTAATACTTTCTCTTAGGCCTAAAGATACGGTGGTAACGTTTGCATTTTGCACAAGCATATCATTTCTGTACAGCTTGGACCAACTGTGTCATTGAACCCTGAAGTAACCTTTGAGGTAGATAAGTTGTGCGTCGGACCATTTTGGCAGAGAAATAGGTTCAGGGAAGTTCTGTGGTTCTCTGAAGGTTCAACACCATTGGCAAGAATGGAAGGAATTGCTAGTCTAGCACTTCCAATTTACCATACTTGAACCAAACCCACCATTTTAAAACCTCATGATTAAAGACCTAAAGATTGTGACTTTTTAAAACATTTTTAGATGACTTTAGATTTACAAGAGACATGCAAAAATCTTGAGTTCCTGTATGCCTATTACCCAGCTTCTCCTTTTGTTAACATCTTACATAACCACAGAATAGTGAACAAAACAAAGAAATCAGTCGTTTATAATTCTGTTAACTAAACTACAGAATTTATTCAGATTTCTCCAGTTAATTTCACTAACACACTTTTTTCTGTTCCAGGATCCAGACCAGGATGCCACAATGCAATTAGTTGTCATGTCTCCTTCCGTCTGTGACAGTTCCTCAGTCTCTTCTTGTTTTTCATGACCTTGACATTGTTGAAGACAACCAATTATAGTTGACCCTTGAAAAACATGGGTTTGAACTTCATAGGTCCACTTACATGCATGTTTTTTCCCCAATAAGTATATAGTTGGCCCTCTGTGTCTCTGGGTTTTACACCTGCTTATTCAGCCAAGCAAGGATCAAAAACAGTATGCTGACTGTATGCATTGTTCTTCGACATTTTCTATAAGGGACTTGAGCATCCATGGGTTTTGGTGACTGCTGGAACCAATCCCCCACAGATACCCAGGGATGACTAAAGTTTTGGGGGAGTCAGAAGTTTTGACTGTGTGGGAGGTCACTGCTCCTAACCACTGTCTTGTTCAAGGGTCAACTGTATTTTATAGAATGTTTCTCTATTTGGATTCGTCTGATATTTTCTCATTTTCAGTTGAGCTTGTGTGTTATTGGGAAGGCTACCACAGAAGTGATATACCCTTCCAAGTGCGTCGGATCAGGGACTGTTTGGTGCAGATGCTTATTATTGGTGATGTTAATCTTACTTGGTTATGGTGGTGTCTGTCATAATTCCCCCCGTTAATATTTTTCCCTTTGTAATTACTAAATATTTGGGGCAAATACTTTTCAGACTGTGCAAATATTTCTGTTCTTAACAGCTAATTTTAGCATCCAGTAGTGGATCTTGCCTATGGCAGTTATTACTGCAGTATTCTAATGGTGGTTTGTTATTTCTTCTACATTTATTATTAGAATTCTTAAGGAAAAGTCCCTTCTCCATTTTTCCCCCCAGCTACTTATTTACACGAGTTTTGACTCATGGATATTTATTCTTTGAATTGTGTTCCAGTACTGTCATTATTTTGCAGTTCAGTTTGTTCCAGTTTTGGCTATTTGAAGCTCTTTCAGGTTGGCTCCTGTATCCTTTTGATATGTTCCCTGTGTCTCCTTCCTTCCCTCTCTCCCTGTCCTCCCTCTTCTTCCTTCCTTCCCTCCCTGCCCCCACAGGATCCTGGTCTGGATCCTGCTCCAGGCTCAACCATGCCCCCTTTTTTGGACAATCGTATTTAGAAACAAAGATTTGTTGACCTATACTCTTAAGAGAAACAAATTCACCAACTGCAGTACAGTGCTTTTATACAGATTTTAGCCTTTGAGTGTGATGTCAAAACACTTTTTCCAAAGTTACTTAGATATTATGACTCAGAGTTACACTAGTTTCTTTTTTCCTAGTCTCTCCAGTGTGATTATGTGGCTCATTTTAATATTGTTAGATTCATCTGTTAATCCGCATTCTGTCTTCCCCCACACATCCTGGTTGGTTTTTTAATTTACATATATTAAATTGCCTTTGTGATATACAGTTCTGTGGCTTTTGACAAATACAGTCATGTATCTGCTACTGTACAGAACAGCTCAATACCCCCAAATTCCCTTGTGTTGGCTCTTTATAGGTAAAATCCCCCACCACCCAGCCCCTGGTAATTCTGTCCTTTTAGTTTTCTCTTTTCCAGACTCATAGAATTATTGTAGCCTTTCACTTAGCATTCTCATCCATCTTCTCTAAATTGGCACTTCATTCCTTTTTATTGCCAAGTAATATTTCACTGTATAAATGTTTATTCATTTAACCGTTGAAGGACATTTGGGTTATTTCCAGTCTTGGGGTGATTATGAACTTTATAAACATTTTGTATAGGTTTTTGTGTGAACATTGATTTCCATAAGGTAATATATGCCTTGGAGTGGGATTGCTGGGTGTGTAATAGAGAATTTGGTTGGCTTTTGTCCCTGGTTCTTGGGATATAGCCTCTTAGTGCTTAGAATTTTCTGAGTGATAGGAGTGTGGTTCCTGATAGTTTATGCTAAAGAGATGACTCAGGATGTGGCTGCCATGCCGAAAGACTAACCTTGTGATTAGAGGATCGGGGCTAAGAGTCACATGATATGAGCCTGAATAGTTCGTCCTTATTTCCAGTGAGTCAGTCATGGCTACTGAGTGAAACCCAGTAAGAACTCTGCACACTGAAGCTCTGAATGTGCTTCCCTGCTTGGCAATACTCTGTATTGTCATGTGTTGATGGTTCGGGAGGGTAACATGCCCTGATCACAAGGGAGCTTCACATTGGGACTCTCCTACACTTCACCCTATGCAGTGGTTCTCAACCTTCCTAATGCCGTGACCCTTTAATACAGTTCCTCATGTTGTGGTGACCCCCAACCATAAAATTATTTTCGTTGCTACTTCATAACTGTAATTTTGCTACTGTTATGAATCGTAATATAAATATCTGATATGCAGGATGTATTTTCATTGTTTGTGACCCACAGGTTGAGAACCACTGCCTATTGTGTCTCTCCTTTTCCCTGGTTCTGATTTGTATCCTTATAAAACTGGAATTGTAAGCAATGTATTTTCCTGAGTTCTGAGAGCTGCTCAAGCCAATTATCAAACCTAATGGGCACTGGTGGGAACTCCCAAATTTGTAGCCAACTGGTGGCCTGGGACTTCCAAACCTGGCATCTGAAGTAAGAGCAGTCTCGTGGAGGACTTTGCCTTTAACCTGTGAAGTTGGTGACAGAAGTCATTTCACTGGGTCATGTGATTTTATAAGAAACTGCCAAACTTTTCCAAAAGTAGCACTGCCATTTTGCATGCCCAACAGCAACATAATGAGGGTACCAGTATCATCCCACAAACACTTGGTCCTGTCATTATTTTTAATTTGAGTTATTCTAGTATGTATGTAGTGATACTCTAGTAAGTATGTAGTTTGCTAATATTTTGCTGAGGATTTTTGCATTATATTCACGAGGGATTGTTATTGGTCTGTAGTTCTGTTTTCATCTAATTTGGTATCAGATTAATGCTGTCCTAATAAAATGATCATCTCTTTTTCTGAAAGAATGTATAGAATTGGTGTTACCCTTGATCAGAATTTGCCAATGAAACCACTTGGAAGGTGTTGTGTTCCCCCCACCCTGTAGGAGTGTGTTTTTGGTATTTAACCTGCTTAGTGTTCTGAACTTCTTGGGATCTATCATTTGGTGTCTATCATTAATTTTGGAAAATTCTCAGCCATTATTTCTTCTGCCCATTGTCTTTCTCTTCTAGGATCCTAATTATTCATATGTTAAACTGATATTGTCCCACAGCTCTTATATGTTCTTCTATGGGTTTGTTGTTTCCTTCAGAAAGAGATGTTTCTTTTGAACTAAGTAAATGGTGTATTAGGGGATTTTTTTCAAGTATAAATAATACTATCACAATATTCCTTTTCTTTTATTCCCAGCTTTAGCAAACTTCAAATATGATTCTTTCAGACCTTTGCTTTTTCTCTCAATTCTTGCTTTCTTTCATTTCCATTTAAATCACACTAAGTGCTGAATGAATTTAGGGAATTAGGGGTTTAAGTACTTTCTGGACTTAGTGGTGGGGAGAAGAGTATAAACAGTGCAGTTTATTAATTAGATATACTTGTTTTGCATGTTTAATTCCATTCACTTAGATGCAGGTGTCTTGCTTTATTAGCTTCACTTCCACCCCCAACCTTTCTGTCTCTATCTCCTATTAAATCTCTTAACAGCAAACCTCCAGACAGAATTTCAAGTGCAATTCACCTGATTATTTTCCTTTCTTTACAGTTTAAAACAAAAGGGAAAGAATAAAGTGAAAGGGAAAAACTGGTTGGATGCAGTTTAAAGACTAAAGTAGTTGGTAGATTTGAGGAGTTAACACTTAGCCTTTGGCAGGTCCTGTTCCTCATCTATTTGAGGATACTAACCCCTCTACTTACCCTCCCTCCCCGCCCCCCCATTTAAACTTACAGGGAAAACATATAGAAGATGAAATACATATCTTATGTATTTCAGGGAAGGAAATAACAGTTATGGCAACTTTTTAAAAACAATATTTCTACTTTAAAGTTTAAGAAAACTACCACCTCAGGATTTTATTTTCAGTTCTGAGGGAATCAAGCTAAATTCCAGCACTAAATATATTTCCTTTGGATAAAAAGACAAATGACTAGTGGTTTTAAATTGCTGGGTTTTATTAAGATATTGGCAAAATTTCAACATACTTCTCACCTGAATGAACAGTTTTAATAAAGTATGAAGGATCACTGGTGATTGCGACTGAACTCAAGAGTGAGATGTAGAGCAGGTTCTTAAGTTGATAAATTTACTTGGTAAGAAATGTTTACTTCATTTGCTTCACTCCATAGAGAATTTCTTTGCAGAGAAATGTCATGAACAAGAGGACAAAGCCTGTCTCTCACCAAAGAGCACCCAGAGTAGGTTACTGATGATACATCTGTGGGTTATCCAATACATCAGAGTTTACTGGAGTAGTTCCTTTTCCAGAACAACTGCTGTGTCAGTCTGGAGTTCCCTATCTTATTTCATATTTCCTAATTAGTACAATAAATAATCTTCAAAATAGAAGATAAAATGCTGCTAGAGGAAGTAATTGTTTTTCAACACAGTACCATTTATCTGGAAAATAGTTGTGTTATAATACTGGTGGTATCTTGTTTTAAAAACATCTAGCTATTCACAGGTCGGAATAGAAGAGTTGGTGGGTATCTATCACCTTTTATGGCCTTGCTTAGGTGAGAATGACCATTGAGTGAACAAATTATGTTTAAACATCAAAATAATTATTTACATCACTTTCTTACAAAGCCTTGGCCAGCCTCTGATGGGGAAGGAAGTGCTTGAACCACAGCAGTTTTATCTGTAAACACTGAACTTTCTGTATCATTTTCATCTGCCCATTGGATGTTGCACTTCTTACTGGCACAGTGTTCCAAAATGGAATGTGATAATCAGGGAGATGCACCATACCACCATGTGGATGTTGTACCACTATAAATGGTCAGGCTCAATATTGACATTGATGTTGCTGACACTGTCCTTGGAAAAGGTGTTACTTTCAACATCCTCTTAAATAAAACAGTAACTTTAATTTTATTAATTTGAGGACAATGAATGGCATTTTTAGGCAAAGTAAAGGTATATACATGTGTATTTCCACCGTCCTCTAGTAGAGACCTAACTGGTACGGAGAGCCCCAGTGTTTGATGTGATAGTGCTGCTTAACATCACCTCGCTCTCAACAGTACACATCCAGAAAGTGAACAAATTAGGGCGATTCCCTTTGAAACTCACAGTGAATGTACAGGCATTTATAATCACTTTAGTTGGTGACTTGAAGTCTGTTTCCCTAACCAATACTATACTTTCTTGTTTACACTGTTATACTATTTCCTATTCTAACAAAACTTTAGCAGGCAAAGAAATTGATGCAGATCATGTTAAATTCAAAAAGGGATACTGCCACTCTTAAAGACTGAGTATAGAACTTTCACCACCACTAAATTACACAGTGAGTAAAAGTACAAAACACAGAGTTCACAGACTATACCTCAGCATTAACAGTTAATATATATTATATAGATACTTTTATATCTATCTAATATTTTTACAATCACCAGATACACCATCTTAAAGTACAAGTTACAGAAATGTGTAAAAACCATTAGTTAGAGGATACTTATTGCTCACATCAGCAAGCAGCAAATAAGGGCACAGGATTTGAACCGAAGGGAACTACTTTCTATCACCAGTGGCATTAAGATATAACACTGCACTTCACAAAGCACTGCTTTTATCTGGTTTATAGAACCAAGAGCAGCATATATCAGACCAATAACCACTACTTTAATATGTATTATAGAATTTTAAAGGACTCACCTTACAAATGGTACCTAACTACTCTATAAATATGCATGTGGACAAATGAAAATTTGCTATTTTTTACAATACTGTTTCATAACTTGATCATACTAGAACTACTTTGCTTTATTTTCTAGAGGGCTACTGGTATGAAAATGGAGTTAACACTGCTTATGTAGTCAAACCTACAAGATCCAGACCCCTGAAGATGTGGTCTGTGTTCATCCCAATTTCATCCAACCATTTTCCCCCACTGAAAAAAAACTATCACTTGTACCTTATTTCCTCTCACCAGCTTTATTCTGATCAAAACATTAGTTATAGAAAAATCTTAATTTCTTTTTTAACTTAGCTAAATGCTGGACTATAACATACCAATATTCTGCTGCCTCTGTTTTCTTATCTCCTTAGATAATTGGATTCGAAACTGATACTGCACCTGATGGGTTGTTAACAAGATCTAGGCTTGAGAAAATGAAAGATGTGAGTGAGGTGCATGGGGGGGGTGGGGGTTAAAAATACCAGGCTGGTGAGATTCTGGTCACAAGCCTCGAGAAAAGAATGACTTCAAACCAAGGGAAAACAAATACTGAAAATGTCTAATTACATTCAATTTTTTAAAATAAAATCTGTAAATTAATGATGTGATCATCACTAAAGTGAAGCCGTTTTTACCCAAAGTATCTGATTTTAAAATCCAGGGATTTGACTCCTCCATTGTGGATCTGGAGAACATAAAGTAATTGCATTATGTACAAGCATGGTTAGGCATTGGACGCTTCTCAGCAAGAGTATCCAATATCTCATAGTACGAGTGATGAGCACTATAGCAGGTACCTCCTGTCCATTGGCTTGTCTGGTCCACAGTTGACTAGGGGAGGGTAACATGTCATGTGGAGACATTCATGATTCTCAGAATCAGGCTGCTTCATTGAATGAATCTGATTATTACTCTATTTGCTGTCTTTAGTTGAAGATGTGCTTCTGACTTGAAACTGCAGAAATGGCAAAAAGCAGACAATTTTAAAATATAAATAAATATTGAAATGAGAGATACACATTCTCTCTGCATGAAGTTGCATGTTGCAGAACTCTGGGGTGTTCTCCATTTCTAACTAAGCAGACCTTGGTCTCGGTAATCTGTACTCCCTTGTCCTTGGCCTCCAGGCTCGCTTAAGCAGTACTTTTAACCTCTCTCACACCAATTCATTCCCTTGGGGGAAACAGTTTTAGAGAAGTTAAAACTCGTTATTTTTTATTCTCCAAAACCACTTATTTTTGTTAATCCTCACCTGAGGATATTTATTGAGTTTTAGAGAGAGTAGAAGGGAGGGGGAGAGAGAGAGACACATCAATTGGTTGCCTCCCACACGCCCCCCACCAGGGCAGGGGACCGAGCCTGCAACTGAGGTACATGCCCTTGACTAGAATCAAATCTGGGACCCTTCAGTCTGTAGGCCGACGCTCTAGCCACTGAACTAAACCAGCTAGGGCACCACTTCTTATTTGATAGTGGTATATGGCTTTGCTGTCTTTGACCTTTAAAAAAAAGGGGGGGAGGGGTAGAAAAAATAGCAATGCTATTCTATTTTCTTTTCAAATGTACCTGACATCTCCATTAAACCAGTGTTATTCCTGAGATGAAGGTACAATGAAAAACATGTTAGCATCATAGGTTAAAACCAGTTGACAGTGGTCTTCTGACAAATAATAAAAATTCCACCAAAAGCACCATAACAGGTTATGAAACTCCCAAATAGCTACAGCCCTGGGAAATAATTTTAAAAGCTTTATCCTATGTTACAGAAAAGAAAAAAAAAATCAGTAAATCTTTATGCTGCCTCACAAGTCTGAAAATACGACATTTTTACACTAGGTTTCTACTTTCATTGTTACCAATTAAAACCCATATGGCTTATAGTCTTTTACTTACCAAAAAAGTGGGGAAGGGAGGGTTTTCCCTCATAGTCCCGAGTCTTTTGAGGAACAGTCCTCAACTAAATCAATTCTACGTTAAGTTTTCCAAAGATAGATTAGGCATATCAGACCAGATTTCAACACTGTATCCTGACAGAAATAAGTACCTTGCAAGCTTCCACTAATGGTGTGAAGAGGCAGTGGGGTGGGGTTGTATGTAGATGTGGAGATACATTACAGGGATCAGTTGTATAATTTTGCTAATGAAACTGCCAAAAAACTTCTTTTGATTGAAATCACTATTTTGAGTTTCCTAGAGATCTATTTACATTTAAGAATTGAGCCATTTATGATTTCATAATGAACACATATTTCAGAAATGTCTACCTTGTTTCTACTCTGATGGTGGTTTTATTGGAGAAGAGCTAGCTAGCCTACTCTAAAGACAAAGTATTATATTTTACAGCTCCAGGGAAGATCTGGGTATGGAATATCATTACTCTTTCTGAGCTTCCTCATGTTTTCATTATAATCTTTCCAACTATCTTGCCTCCATGGCAGAGAACTTCTTAACATCCTATTTCTTTTCCCACGTGAAGTAAGTGAAAATAGGCTTGTGCCTACTTTGTGGGAAGGCTCTTGAGCAGGGAGGAATGAATTAAACTTTGGATTAAACCTGAATCCATGCCACCTCTTTGAGAAGTGATAGCGTAAATGAGCTAATCTAGAAACTCTATTTCCCAGGAATTTTAACTGTTCATTTTCCAACCTAGGACAGACAGGAGACACACTCTCCATTCTGTGTATCTGCTGCCCTGTTGAACCCAAATTAAAGGAAGAGGGAAACTCTCCAGCACCGCTCCATTCAGACAATGATGACTGAACTGATTCTTTCTCCATTATTAGCTCATTAATGAGATTTGCTTTCTTTGGTGCACCAGGACCAAACATCTCAACAGGTGGCAAAAACTGAGCACTGTGAGGTTTGCTTGCTTCTACTTGTGTGAGATCTAGGTAGCCTGGGTCTTCCAGCACGTTGATTTGGGACTCTGGGCTCAGGCTAGTTCTGTCAGTGAATGAATCCACACGCCCATCATAACCTAGGTCGGCTGGTGCTGAGCACTGGTGCTGAGGCCAAGGGCGTTTGCACTCTCCATGATTTTCCTTATCATCCCCACCATCTTCTTGCCCTCCTTGAAAGGAGTTCTCTGTCCAGTCTGATTCCTCACTAACGTTTTCAGCTTTGTTCATGTCCCTCAGGAAAACCACAATAACTGTGATGTTATCACTTGACCCAGCATCACGAGCTGACGCCACTAATTTGTGGGCAACCATGCTGCTGTCTCCATTATTCTCCTTCAAGTGATCAGATACAACTTTCACCGCCTCATCAGGGTTCACGGTGTCATAGAAGCCATCGCAGGCCAGAATGAGGTAGTCTTCAGTTCCATCCAACACAGTAGAGGCGGAATCTGCATCCCCACAGATATATGGCTTATGTTCAGCATCTCCTGTGGGAATTAAACATAGGTCAGATTTTGGTTTACCTTGCTTGTAAGAATGTGGATGGCCAATGCTATGACTCATTCTGCAATTGTGATCTGAATTACTGGAAATAATTTATAATCTAGTTTGAGAGAATACTTGAATTCTCTGTTAATCAGATGCTGCTTATGCCTCACTCTCAGTTGTATAATTGCCATTAACTGGGCTTAATTTCTTATCTAGCTTAGACTCTGAATTTTATGTCTTAGCTATGACGTAGGCTTAGCTGAGCATGGCAACAAATGTCACATCTAAATTTGTTGCTGTACTGGAAACTTGAGTCCTGCATAGGAAAACCTTGTGGATTTAGCAGATCTTTTCTTTTACTGGTGGTTAACTTCCATCAATTGAGATTTGAGAACAGGTCCACATTGAAAAACAAACCAAAGTTCTGATCACTTCTTTTTATTAAACACTTAATTCTTATTATATCCTTATTTAGAAATCAAGTTTCATGCTGTGAACACAAAGGAAGGCTTGAGTTACAAGGGATTTTTAAAAATCAAGTCCAACTCCCACAAGCCAGGAAAAGTCATCCCAAGCCTCAGACAAGTGAACTAGAATGTTAGGCTCAATTCCCAGTCCAATTTGCTTTCTATTTTTTAAATTCTGCTTTGTTTATTACTTCTAGAGAACAGTCAGAATGTGTATGATCATTTTTCTCATCTTCAGGGACTACCGTATTCTTGCTTTTTTCTTCAAATTGTTTCTGATCACCCCCCTTCTGTCTTTACTACTATTACTCATCCTTCACACCTGTGAACAACTATAAGCACCCCCAAAACCCTATTTGCTCAGCTCATCCACTTAAAGAATGACATTTTAGCTGGGCCTTGAAGAAGTTAGTTATCACCAGGCAGAGAAGGGTTCTGGGTTGAGGGAACTGTTAGAGACTAATATGTAGTTGAATATAGGGTGCTGGGAGTAGAGACAGACTAGAGACCTTGGGGCCACACACCGAGGTAGGTTTCCATCACAGACTATGAAGACAAACCATCATCTATAGTGCAGTTTGGAACTTCCAGATCCAGAGCACTTCCAACTCCATTCATTGTTTTTGTTTGTTTTTTTAATATATTTTATTGATTTTTTTACAGAGAGGAAGGGAGAGGGATAGAGAGTTAGAAACATCATGAGAGAGAAACATCTATCAGCTGCCTCCTGCACACCCCCTACTGGGGATGTGCCCGCAACCAAGGTACATGCCCTTGACCGGAATCGAACCCGGGACCCTTCGGTCCGCTGGCCGACACTCTATCCACTGAGCCAAACCGGTTAGAGCTACATTCATTGTTTTCCTTAGGGATTTGGAGAGAACTAGCAAAAAGGGTCCTTACCCTATTAGGTAACCAAATAGATTATTACTTACAACTTACAACAAGCGATACTCATTTCCTAACATGAAAAACAAACAGAGTATTAAGCAGGGTATCATAATGCATTGATAATACTTTTTAAAAATTTATAAAGTGCTTTTATCATTTGTAAAGCAGTGACAGACATAGCTTAGTGGTTTAAGGATGCCAGCATGAGTCACAACTGCCTGGGTCCAAATCCTAGCACTTGTTAAAAACCCTCATCAATTATTAGCCTTTCCATTGCACTAAAACTGGACATTTTGAGAAGTGGAAGATAAAATAAAGATAAATATACTTAAGTGATCTGGCTATATTGTCACTGTTTCTGGTATCTGATATAGGTTTTCCCCAATGTTTCACATTCCTTTTTAATCCTCAACTAGACCCAGAAAGCTGAATAGGAACCCTATGGAGAACTCCGCTAGCACCAACAGTGGGCCACATGCCCCACCCAGCATTTTGAAAGGGATACCCTAAAAAAACAAATACTGAATATATTTACCTGCCTTAGTTTATCTACAAGGTAAACTATCTTTTCCATACAGTAACCAGAACTGTCTTCCTCAAGCATGGTTTTGATTTAGTCAGTTTCACGTCTATACTATGATGCCTTTTAATTAGCTAGTTTATAAAAACTAGTTAAAACTTCCAATCACGGGGTTCAGTGTCCTCCACCAATCTACTTCACAAATCTCCCCCTCTGCTACTTCACCTCACTGTATTGTTATCATCATTATTTTCTGAATTCCAACTCTAAAAATAAATGTGATCTGAGTCATGCTGTTCCCAAAAATCTTGTTTTAGTGTGTCAAGTAAAAGGCTACTGCAACTGTTAGTTTAGAACAGAACATACAAAGAATTTGCAAAAGAAATGCTGCCAGAATTCTGGCTTTTCACTTGCTCTACTGTTGGATGTCAAATTCATGACATTTCACCCCCAATTTGGTAGGAGGGCATGATTATCCATTTCATGGCAGAAATGGCAACATCCTTTTGTCTTCAGCATCCTCTCTCCATATGCTAGGAAACATCATGCTTCAGTCAACTTTGGATCATACATTTGAAGGGCTTTAAAGCTTTTAATTTTCAAAGCTTTAAGAGTCATTTTTTCCTAAGTAGAGTTGAACTCTGCTTAGGAATCCTTTTTCTTGTCCCCATTTAACCCTCTATTTTATGCCATGAGCTTTCTAAATCTCTCATTTTCAACTCCCTCTTCCAATTAAACTACTGGATTGGGTAGATGGCCTAATTTCCTACTTCAAGGATAATTTGAGTTTATCAATCCTAAATTTCCTCAATTCCTCTCCACCCATTTCTTCTGTTGTTGTTTTTTTTTAATCTGTAGAGATTCACCCATATCAGCTACCATTTCTCAGAGTAAAAGGTGTCCTTTCCCTTCTCAAAGCTAACCTGTGCTCTTGGACCCTGGCTTCTCTCTCTCCCCTGTTCAATTTCTCTTCTACTTGCTCTCTTCCTTAATTGTATAAACAGGGTCTGATCTAAAATCTCACCTAAAGGGCCCTGCTTCTCAGTGTCTCGGCAGTCGCTGCAAGCACCCCGAGAGAAAGCTGCCCTCGAATTCCGACCAATGCCAGACAGTCCAGTTTCTCCCGTATGAGTCTGGGTCCCCAGAGACTCGCCCGGAACTGGAGCTCAGAGCCTGAGACTCCCTCCCGATTGAAAAAGACAACCGTGTCCTCAGCTGCCAGCCCTCTCCGCATGCGCCTCTGTACCTCTGTACTTTACTTCCGCACCGCACCTCCTCTGAGTCTCGGTATGCTTTTCTCTTTCCTTCTAGTTGTAGAATTTCCACTCAGCCAGCCTACCTGTGGTTCGGGATGATGTCCGTTCCGTCTTTTAGTTGTATTTTTTTTTTAATATATTTTATTGATTTTTTTTTTTTTTTTTACAGAGAGGAAGGGAGAGGAATAGAGAGTTAGAAACATCGATCAGCTGCCTCCTGCACACTCCCCACTGGGGATGTGCCCGCACCAAGGTACATGCCCTTGACCGGAATCGAACCCGGGACCCTTGAGTCCGCAGGCCGACGCTCTATCCACTGAGCCAAACCAGTTAGGGCTTTTAGTTGTATTTTTGAAGTGGTTGTGCGAGGCAGCAATCTCCGGTGTTTACCTATGCCGCCATCTTGGTTTTCCAAATTTGGCATTTTTAAAAGATTAAAGCATATTGAAAAAAAAAAAAAAAAAATCTCACCTAAAAAAAAAAAAAAAAAACAATGAAAGCAACACTTTCCCAAATCAGCTTTTCCCTCAAGTCACCACACTGTCTCCCTTCACCACCATAATGCCCAAGAAACCAAATCTGCACATGCTCCTTCATGTTACCGCTCATTTTCCCTCACCTGATTGTTTTCTGCTTTGTGTGCCTACTGATCCAACACCTTTATCTCAGATGTTACCAATCATAGTAAGCCTTCATTTAATGTCATCTATAGGTTTCTATGACTAAGTGAAATGATAAAAGGAAACCAGTTTTACCTTAGGCCAGTGGTCGGCAAACTCATCAGTCAACAGAGCCAAATATCAACAGTACAACGATTGAAATTTCTTTTGAGAGCCAAATTTTTTAAACTTAAACTATATAGGTAGGTACATTGTTATTAACTTAATTAGGGTACTCCTAAGCTGGCCTTTGCTAAAAACATCCTCAATCTGATTGAGGTACGTTCGCTGAGGTTGACCCCTTCCAATTCTCCCATCCACACTTGTCTTGTATACTTGTTTCATCTATCAGATACACTCTATCTCCTTTCGTTCATCCTCTCTATATTTCCAAACCATCTCAACATACCTTTCTCAATCCTCGACACTACATCTTCTTTCACTCCACAGCGTTCCCTAAAATTAACTTAATAAACTTTACTTTTTACTTAATAAACTTAACCTGTGCGCGATTTGCGGACGTGACTAGCACTAACCACTGCACAATGAGACTGCTGACTGACTGGCTCACTCAACTCATGCATGAATCGCGCGCGCCTCCCCTGCGCTGCGCCGAGTCTCCCGTTGCCCGACCCACTGACACCCCCCACTACTTCTAACGCCACTTCTTCAAAATAGACTCGCCCAGGCCGAAAACCGACTTCTGAGCATGGGCCACGAAGTTTCAATCGCACTGTATGTGCGCGCCTGGATGTGGTATTTTGTGGAAGAGCCACAGTCAAGGGGCCAAAGAGCCGCATGTGGCTGGCGAGCCGCGGTTTGCCGACCACTGCCTTGGGCTAATACAAAGAAGAGCAAGTTCATACAGCATCTCATTAACATTATAACAAAATGACAGTAAACAGAACATTATGCAAGGACCTGTTGTATTCCCTATTTTCAAAATTCCAGGTCTTATTTTTTTAACCCACTTCTCACTTGACCTCTGCAGCACTTGACCCTGTTCACTACTTTCTCCTAGAAACCCTCTTCCCCTAGCGTCTGAGATACCCCACTTCTAAAACTCTCATCCCCTCTTTATTTTCTTCACTCGCTCCTTCACTTAACAATTGCACTAACAGCACAGCTGGTGTGACTCAGTGGTTGAGCGTCAGGTCACTGTGCGATTCTTGGTCAGGGCACATGCCCAGGTTGCAGGCTTGATCCCCAGTAGGGGGCATGCAGGAGGCAGCCAATCAATAATTCTTTCTTATCGATGTTTTTATCTGCCTCTCCCTTCTCTCTGAAATCAATAAAAATATATTTTAAAAAATAATAATTGTACTAACAGCTCTGGCCCATGTGGCTTAGTTGTTGGGCATCTTCCTGTGCACCAAAGAGTTGCCAGTTGGAGCACGTGCCTGCTGGTCCCTGGTTGGGGGTGTGCAGGAGGTAGCCGATTGCTTCACTCTCACATCGATGTTTCTCTTCCCCTCACCCTTTCTCTCTCTCTCAGTCAATTTTAGAATCTCAAATAAAAATAGCACTAACAATCACTGTTTACGACTGTGACATACAGAGCTCTGAGTGTGTGCATGTATTGTGCTATTTAATACAAGGACTTCATAACTTGGGTACTGTTACTGTTCACACATTACAAAAAACAAATAGAAACAGAGAAATAAACTTCCCAAGGCCCACAGCTTGTAACGTGGCATATTCAAGATACAAACCCAGAGAGCTGACTTCATTATGTTATTCTACCTTAAGGAATGAGGCTCTCCCTTTCCATACTACAGGTTTTTCTTGGGCAATGTCATCCATACCCATAGTTTCAACTAATATATATGTTACTTCAGAGGTTGCATATATTATTGCCAAAATGGGATGAGTTCCCAAATCTCTATCTCCAATTCAGAGGTACCTAGAATATAAAATATATCCAAAATGAACTCATCATCTGCCCTCCTCCCCACCCACCAAATTGCTGCTGCTTTATTACAAATGCTTTATCTTCTCAGTCACACAAGTCAAACCTGGAAGTTAGCTTTCCTCTTCCCCCACAAACTGTCATTTCTGTCCCATCAATTTATACCCTCCTCTGTATCCCTTTTTAGCTGCCTCATCTCTGTAAAAATGTTATCAATAGCTTCCTGAATGATCATTCATCTAGGCTTTCTACTCTAGACAGTCTTACAAACCATTACAAACATAACTACAAACCAGATCATATGGGCCCCTCTGCTTATCACCTGTTAAAGCCCAGACTACTTAGTCCCTTCACAACTTAGCACCAGCACTTCCACCTCTACCCCAGCCTCTGTTCCTAAAACACAACGCTCTTTCAGACGCCCATGTATTTATATCCCCCTGTACCTGGGATTTCCTCCCTGAATACTATCCTCCATGCCCAACCAAAAGTCACTTCCTCTGTGAAGTCTGCTTATTCTGTCTTAGACTGTCACTTAGTCAAGGACATTCTTCCCCTGCTTTAGTTTCCCCATGTGTTATATTTTTAGAAACAAGTCAAGTATCTCCCTAGTAAAGCTGGTATTAAAGATACCTCTCAAACACTGACAAAGATGGGAAGATCAAGAGGAAGAGGTCTTTGGTTGGAATTGTCAAAAAATAATTCTATATAGAATGTTTTAGAAATGGAAAGTTTTCCCTATTTGGCCTTATGCCAGAGTTCCTAATAACTCCCTCAGTCATAAGATAAAGCCAACTTTCACTTTTTTAGGAGATATTTGCAGAATTTTTCTTTCTCTCTCAGCCTTCTGCTACCCACATTTGGGCCACTTCACAGCTTGCCGGTACCTTCCCAAAGAGTGGGAGGAACAACTCACATCCGTGGTGAAATTGAATCAGTTCTTTGAGATTTTTGGTAATGATAAGTAAAAGTTGGGGATTAGAGGTAAATTCCATTAATCCATGTTATCCCTATGTCAGATTACCTCATTTCTTTAGGAAGCTGTGACTAAGAACTGCAGTATATATGCACATATGCATATCACCCATATAGGCACTCACATTGATTTATTCTTTAAAAGCAACAACAACAGAAAATAAAGCTAAGGCATGAAACCTAAAATAAACTCAGGCGTGAAAGTGAAACAAAGACAGAAAGTAGACTATATCTCAATTCTCTGAACGTATATCCTTGGATTTTGTCCAATCAATTTAGCTATTTACTCTCTAAGTTTTAGACAGTTTTGTTGACTTCCCCTTCTTTTGAAGAACTTAGATCCCAGGGAGCAAATTCTTTGAAACCCCAGGGTTATCTGGCAAATTATTACACTCCTCATATAGAAAATTATTTTCATCTAAAAAGCACAATGTTTTCCCCATGGATTTGTTCTCTGTTGTTTAGTCATTTAAAAATTCATAATGAATGACATAAAGACATTAGCAAGGTAAAATATGGGGGGAGGTTTCCATTTTCTAGAAAACACTGATTTAAACTAAATATGACCCAAAATGAAATGAGGATCGTGTAGATTTGTGTACCAAAGATTAAAGACTTCCTTTTAAAAAAAATAAGGGAGGATAGAAACTAATAAGTTCTACATTTCTTAATACAGTTCCCTTTTAGTAATGGAATTTAAGCATATAAATGAGTAGGTTAATTAAATAAAATAATTTACAGAGCCACCATCCAACTGCTGTTTTAAATAATAAAAAGTACACTGATAATATAAATTATCATCTCTGGTTCCTTGTTGTATCAGAGTTAACATAAGACAATGAGCCAAAAGAGGACAGTTTAGAGAAACAAAAATAAATTGGTTTTTCCTACCAATAGCTCTGGAGACTGATAGACTTCCATTCACTCGCCAGGCACCAAACCAGACTACACAACCTCCCAGGGCCTCAATTCGCTGCTTTTCATCCTAAACAGCAATGCAATGAAAAGAAGCAAATAATTAGATTCAGGATTTATTCATCTACCTTAACAGTAAACAACAGATATATTCATCAGCTTTCTGGAAAGTTTCTCTTTATTTCTCCTTTGGAAGGTGGGCATGGATGCTGAGATAATGGTGATAATTATGTTATTAAGAGAATCTTAATAACCAGAAAATTGCCTTTGTGGAACAGACCATACTTACTTCTCTGTCTGGTTTGTGTGGCTTCATTAGTTCAACAGCTTGGCCCTTTCTCACAAGCATAACCTGGGAATCACCCACCCAGGCTACATGTAGCATGTTGCCTCTGATAAAAGTCACCACTCCTGTGGTCCCACATCTTAAGCTCTGAAAATAGTTTAAATAAAACCAGAGTCAGTAAAAATACATAGATATGAAATTCTAAGAACATATATGC
Source organism: Myotis brandtii (assembly GCF_000412655.1). Classification (NCBI taxonomy): domain Eukaryota; kingdom Metazoa; phylum Chordata; class Mammalia; order Chiroptera; family Vespertilionidae; genus Myotis; species Myotis brandtii. The sequence continues at coordinate 491,064 of NW_005354050.1, read as the reverse complement.
ATAACCCATTGATAGACAATAGTATGGGGAAGGCCTAGAGTAGGGTGCGGGCTGGGTGGAGGGGGGCAAAAGGGAGGCATCTCCCATAATACTGTCAACAATAAAATTTAAATAAGTAGATATCATTCTCATTAAAAGCAATTTATAATTGATTCAGACCTTTCAGTTGGGAGCTAAATTATTAATAGCTTGATTTCACAAATAGCAATTTCTATTTCTAAGTCTGAATTTCTCATTTTGATATGCATTTGGGAGCTAAATTATTAATAGCTTGATTTCACAAATAAATAGCAATTTCTATTTCTAAATCTGAATTTCTCATTTTGATATGCACGTATGTACTTAAATGTGCACACATATAGATCCATTTATCTGTGATATGCAAGGCAGGGATAATTATTAATTCCATTTTATATACAGGTAAGAAAACAATGATAGGTTATGTGACTTGTCCAAGGGCAGGTAACTGATTAGTACACATAAGAGAAACGAAATTCTTTTTCCTGCTAGTCCAGTGCTGAATCCACTATAACAACTCTAAGAGTAAAGACTGCCATATTGTGGGCTCTGTTTTGTTACTGACATACTGTATGTTTAGGGGGAGAGTCCTCACTTTACAGAATAACATGTAAAGCATCTGACTGCTACACAAATGCTCCCATATTCTGGACAGTGAGATAGGAGCCAAGGGATGACATACATTCCCTGGAGTTAGTGCTAAGATGCTTACTAGGATACCTTAAAACAAATAATTTTAGAAGTGAGAACTTTATAAACTTGTTTTTGGAACATTGCATAAAGAACTAACAGCCTGGAATTTCACTGCAATAGCTCAGTATCACTTTACTTAATGCTCTTGATACTACTATATTAATATGACATCTCCATTTGACATGAGTCACCACCAAATGAGCATGACTTTCTGTTATTAAGAACTTGTCCTAAATTAGAACCAGTGCGTCATGGGTGGTAAAAGGCCCCTTGTAGCCAATGAGAAGAACAACTCATTTTCCCTATATAGGGATAGTTTGTTATAAATCCTCACCCACCAATAAAATGTCTTCCCACACAGACTGTTCAAAAACTCAGCCCCCTGGAACACATGATAAAGACATTGCAGTGCATATGCCCTGGAGAGAACAGGAGGCAGGGCTGCTTCGCAACAGGAATAGCTGCTTTCTTCCCAGCAGTTAGCAGCACATGGAAGCACAAGGAGAAAACTTAACTGTTTGTTGAGACAAACCTAAATTACTCAAGAGAACTATTGGCAGGACTGAGATAAACTAGGGTCACTGGCAACGCAAATAAAATGAACTTGGTCAGGAAAAAAGTCATACTTTTGAGTACACAGAGGAAAAGGGATAGAACAGAGGATGAGAAAGGCAAGTGATTCTCTTAGTTTCACGATGGTGATTACAGATCATCTCTCGGGGGCCGGGTCTTGTCCTCAGTCAGAATGATGACAAACAGCTGGACAGTGCCAGCACTCAAGAGACTGGGAAGGTCTGAGGTCAACACTGTATCTTGTTTTCTAGCCCACATCTCTATATGTAGACCTTAGTGGTTGCTGATGGTGGATTTACCTATTAATCTAAATCTGGGGTATAGATGGGAAATATAGACTACTTCTCTTGCCTAATAACAAATAGTTCTGAATTATTTAATTAATTTTAAGCCCCACTACTGCTGTATAGCATAACTATGAGATCAAAGAAATGGATTAAAATGATTACCCTGTTCTCTCCAACCATTTTGAAGAGTTAATGTTTAGGTCATATAATACTATAATTACATTTAAAATTAAAAATTATTCTTTCTATTGGGCCCCAGTTAGAAATGAATGTAGAATACCATAGTTAATTATGTACCAATACCCAGACTGGTAATTAAATTTTTTACTTTTAGATCTTAATATAGAGCCCCTGTCATTTATTCAGAGTAAAAACCTTATGTCTGATTAACCTCAAGAATTTAGGACATGAGCTCTGACTTTTCCTGTTAAGAGAATCAGTTCAAGGATTATCTAAGGATTCACTGTCTCCAAGCAAATTTTCCCTCAACAGATACACAGCAAAACACTGCCAACCCATTTAGAACTAAATGCATGGGAGTAATCCCAGCTTCGGTTTCTTTTTTAGACCATTATTTTAATCTCCATTTCCAGATTTTTATCAGCAAAAGTCAGCTTAGAGAGATGGTCCTCATGTGAACCTGACAGGTAATAGTGAATATGAAAGACAAAACTCATCTGCCAGATCCAGCAATGGAGTGCCTTTGTAGAAAATTACAGCTTCGAGTTTCTATACTGTACATCATAGCACCCCACTAAAACTCTTCCAAAGAGAGAATTAGAACTACAACAGAATCCAATACTGTGGGTCAAACACAGTTTGGAAGAGAACTTGAAATAATGCCTGCCCCAAACGGGAAAATACAAATATCCCTTTAACCACAGATCAGTTGAGCTCAGCCAGTGCAGTCATGACAAGAATGTATGAGAAAAAGGCATACCTCCCTGGCTGCTTTCTGTACAAACCGTTCATCAGTGACCCGAAAGGCCCGGCACAAGGCTTCAGCAGGATCATGGGGGAACATCTCCTGGCGTACCAAGTTAACATGCAGGTGAATGGAGGCATAAATGGCAGCATCCACTCCTCCGTGGCCATCAAACACTGCAAAGTAAGCTTGTTCTTCCTGGTCCTGTCAATAGAAACACAGAAACAGAGGCCCCTTGCACTGTGGCCCAGATTAATGAGATTAAATTTTTCCCTTTTCTGATATGCCTGATCAACTGCTAAAACACCTGCAATACTAGGGCATATGTGTTTACACCAGAATGCTGGAACACATCATGCCCAATTAGCTCAGGCTGAAGTGCCCTCTCTCTGTGAAAGTTGTCTTGCACCATGGAAACCACCCACATGTATTTGCTTCAAATTGCTACTACAATTTTGAGGGGAGAGGAAGGAAAAAGAAGGTATGAGGGATTGAACAAAAACTGTTCTGCATTGAGTGATGTTTCCAAAAAGAAATGCATTTTAATCATAAAATTAGAAACTACAAACAATAGGAAATAATTGGCCTTCCAGCACAAGTCCAATTATGTTAGGTTGTTTAAAATACATAGAGATAATGAAAGCATACACATACTTTTAAACTATAATATCGCCCTCATAAATCATTCATAGTCACATTGAATCCTCACCATAAATAACACAGTCTAAACTGGTTGGCAAAACTTGAACCACACAGATGTCCAAATGCACTGTAACACTTCCTTGTCCCCTATTGGAGGATTCAGCTTCCCATTTCCTTGCCACGCCCGCCCGCCACCCCCCCAACAACTGCCAGAGGAAGGGCTTCCAAACCTGTGCTTTGTCCTGCCAAAGGAAGCCTAATCACAAGATTACATTAAAACCATTAAGTAATTTGCTTCTTCAACTCAAGTATTTAAATCTCAGATCTAGCTTGCTTAGGAGATAGATAACTCACTGAACTCTGAGTCCTGGACTCTCTTTAGATGACAGTATTTAATGATTTTCATTTGTAAGTTTTTGACATTCCTTGAGCTCTAGAAGCTTGAATGAGTCTAGGTCCTGTCATTCAAATGTCATTCAAACAAATATCCAAAGTAAACCATATAATTATTTTGTGCTTGTTTTCCTATCTATTAGGTAGGGGTGAGTTGCTATCTCATGGGGATTTGGAAGGACTACTAAAACAACAGGTATATTTGTACTTTGGAAAAGTTCTTTTAAAGAGTATACTACATTTATATAAGTACCACATGTAAAGGTCCAGAAAGTAATGATTACACCCAAATATTATTAAGTCTGTACTTACTACAGACATTACAACTAGTTAATTTAGCAGTTTAATGAACACCACCTGCAAGGTTAACTGACTAAATCGATCTATCTAGAACAGTGGTGGCGAACCTTTTGAGCTCGGCGTGTCAGCATTTTGAAAAACCCTAACTTAACTCTGGTGCCGTGTCACATATAGAAATTTTTTGATATTTGCAACCATAGTAAAACAAAGATGTATATTTTTTATATTTATTTGATATATTTAAATGCCATTTAACAAAGAAAAATCAACCAAAAAAATGAGTACGCGTGTCATAGGTTCGCCATCACTGATCTAGAAAAACAGTCCTGTACTGAAGAGTAGTACTCATTTTTATACAACTCAATTGGCAGGATAAGGGTAAAATAGAAAAACAGCATATATAAGCAGTTTTTAAATGATGGGGAATGAGCTGCTGTGGGATTATCAGAGAGAGGGGGCAATAATTCCTTTATTGGGACTTGAGACTGCAACTAAACAATGTGAGATCTGTGGAGAGATTCTTAGTATAGCATCAGAAGAAACGGAAGAAGTCTAATGGATTTCTTAAATAATTAGTATAGCTTCTTAAATTTTTAAAAAATACTGATGTTTTCTCTATTATAAAGATGGTGTACATTTTTTTGGCCTGATAAAGAAGTGTAAAGAAGTAAATATCTATAATCCCACCATCCACAGGTAACCAGTCTTTTACATACATACATATATACATTTTTCAATAAAATTAGGATCGTACTATACATTGAATTTTATATCCTGCATTTCCCCCATGTCATTAAATATTCTCAAAGACATAACTTTAAATGTATGTGTACAATACATTTTATGAACATATCATAGTTATTCCCTATATGCAATAATTTAGATCATTTCCATTTCTTATTGACAATGTTTTATAAAAGAGTTATGTCAAACAAAAAATGCTTTGGGTTATATTTGCATGGACATGGTAACATTTGGAAACAAAGATATGACCTCATCTATCTTGTAATATAAGCACCAGTTACTAAACCACCATCACTGCTTATCAGACCTTGACATTCGGCTTAAATTTAAATTTAACTGCTAAATAAAGGAAGTATTGTGCTTTGTAGAAATGACTACATTGTAATTTCTAAGTTATGGACTTAAGTGAAGGAAAGAGGTAAGTGACAGGCAAAGAAAACAAACCTACCTCTGTTTGCATTAACATAATAGACTTAATAGAAAGAGAAGAGGAATATGACAAGAACATGGTTATTAAGTTGACAAGGCTCATATGATCCAATTTGTCAGTCACAGATTCAGGAAATGTAATTCCAGCTACTTTCCTATCAGAAACCAAGATTTAAAAAAGGAAACCACATGAAATCAGAAAACTGTCTCAAATTCATTCTTTTATGTTTGTGTTTTGTGTTGCGCTTCAGCAACATAATGTGGGAACTTAATAAATACCACTTGATTATACTATCAAAATAGTTTCCTTAAAAAACACACAGCTTTATAGTGATATAACAGTTTTCTTTTTTACTTGTATGTCTATAGACTAGCTCTGGAAAGTTACACAAGAAACTGGTAATTCCCTTGCCTTCATGGAAGGGAACTGAGTGTTGGAGAGACAAAGATAAGAGAGATTTTATTTTTCTACTCAACCATGTGAATGCATTACCTATTCAAAATAAATTCCTTTTCTATTGTCTAATGCAAGCAAATTTGTGCCACTTTGCCTTGAATCCTATTCAGACATATCAGATACTATTAGAAGTACAGGGTAGGACAAAAGTAGGTTTACAGTTGTTTATATGGAAAATAATACAGTAATTAATAATACAAGAATAAACTCCCACCCAACCGGTTGAGCATACACCTATGAACCAAGAGGTCACCGGTTCAATTCCTGGTCAGGGCACATGCCCAGGTTGCAGGCTCTATCCCTAGTAGGTGGCATGCAAGTGGCAGCCGATCAATGATTCTCTCTCATCGATGTTTCTCTCTCTCTCCCTTTCCCTTCCTCTCTGAAATCAATTTTTAAAAATATATTTTTTTTAAAAAAGAAACTCCTGTACTCACAACTGTAAACCCACTTTTTAAAATTAATTGCTGTTTATTGATTGATTGATTTTAGAGAGAGGGGAAAGGAAAGGGATAGAAACACCGATGAGAGAGAAACTTCAATTGGCTGCGTACTGCATGCCCCCTACTGGGGATTGAGCTAGCAACCTGGGCATATGGGCTGACTAGGAATCGAACCAGTAACCTCTTGGTTCATGGGTCAATGCTAAACCACTGAGCCACACCAGCCAGGCTATACACCTACTTTTGACCCACCCTGTATATTAGGAGTTCTGTTAGAAAACCATGACTGTTTTTTTAAATCTCATTGACCTCAGAAGTGCCCTTTACCTCTAGGTTGAAGAGCATATTAAAGTCAGGAATGCAGACATGTTTGTCCTCCATTTTCCTGCGCATGTTTTTGATGGCATGGATTGATGTCTCATAATAAAGCTGGGGTCTCCTGCGGAGAGGGAAGTCTTTCACCCAGCTGCAGCAAATCTCATGTAGTTTGCTGAAGACAGAACGGGCCAATTTCACTGTCTCAATCTCTGTGAAAGAAACACAGAAACCCCCAATGAAGAGCCTTGTAAAGCTGCTTTTCACTTGCCTGATTGGTAAAGACAGAAGTAGGTCACACCGGTTAAGCTCCTCCTTAATAAAAGAAATTCCTTCTTCTCAAGAGAAACGAAGTATTGCTTCTGAAAAGAGAAAATGACAACCTATCTATTAGAAAATCATCCACCAGCTGCCACTAGGATGATCCTGTTTCATGAGGAGAAACCTCTGTTCAGGGCTGGGTCTTCGCCATGGCTGGGTTTTGTCTAGCCCACAAAGTGCTCTGGCCACTGCTATCTAGTTCAGGGCAGTTTCCTGCTCAGTTGGCTGCCATGGTTATCATCTGGAAGGCCAAGACCCCTATGCTTAGATGAGTGAAATACGAACAGTGGCTATCCAACTGATTAGAACATGAAAGGCCTCTGAGCAACATTATTTATTTATAAACTACAGGGACCAGAAGAGTTTACCTTATCATTTGTCTTTGTCTCCCCTTCCTAGCCTCTTTTCCTCTTTCCAGTTCTCCGTTTTTTCTTCTGTAACTGATTATAACTCAGAAATAAATTATTTTTGTTTATTTGTTTTGTTTTGTTAATCCTTATCCAAGGATATTTTCCCCCCATTGCTTTTTTTAGAGAGAGTGGAAAGGAGGAGGAGGAGGAGGAGAGAGAGAGAAACATTGATGTGAAAGGGGCACATCAATTGACTGGGTCCCACATGCGCCCTGACTGGCAGCTGGGAATGGAGCCTACTCCCTTGACCAGAATTGAATCAGAGACCTTCAGTCCTCAGGCCGACACTAACCACTAGCCAAACTGGCTAGGGCTGTTGATGTCTTTTGTTATTTATTTAAAGCTTTAGGCAGTAGCTTAAATAGTTTAGCCAATAGGTTAACAAAGTTTTTTTATTTCTCTAAGGAAAAAATACTTACATTCTATGTGTGTAACCCTGGATAGAAAAAAAAAAAAAGATAACAATCAAAGGATTCTCTACTCCCAGACTATTAAGTCTACTACTCAACTTATTAGCTGGTTTCTGAGACTGACTTGCATCCCTCAGTGTATGGACAGATATGAAAGAAAGCCTTTTAAGCAACACTGAATAGTATTGACCCTATTGTCTCACATCACCTCCACTCAAGTTGTCCTCTCCTCAAGCTGCAATTATTGAAATAACCAAGGGGAGATTAGGTTTTCTCAGGACAGTATTTTAGAGGTGGTTCTTACATCCCAGGTAAAAAAAAAAAAAAAATAGAATTCTCAAATTTTTGTTTTACTTTACTAAGTCACATATAGCTTGACAGCCTGAGAAAATGTGTGCCAGATGGGAAATGGCTGTGCATGCCTCTTGCCATCTACAACACAAGTCCCAAAGAGAGACTGTGTGTTCTTAGAACGGCCTGGGAACTTAGTCTCATTTTATATTCCTTGCCCAGACATTGCCTAAATCTGTGACTACAGTTACTTGTTTTCTTATTCAAATTTCTTTTTTAAATGACTGTTCAGAAATTGACTTCAAGATTTTTTGTTGTTTTTCTCATTAACATAATCCAGGGTGGTAAACTATGTTTTGTGATTTTGTCCCCTTGACATTTTTATATAACTGAAAATCAAGGGTACATTTGAAAGAACAAGTAAAACCTGAGGGAGGTGTATATAAGAGGGAAACTGAGGCCAAAAGAACACACAACATTTTGATGGTTTTAAGCAACTCCAATCTTTTTTTTAAGCACCAGCTGCCAGACACTCTCTCTTTCAGCCAGCAGTTGCCTATTTGTATCACTCCAAATATGTGTTTGGAGATGCATTTGACTCAGTCACAACAGAGGATTGCAAAATGATAAATGAATTCGGAAACAAATAACTGATAATAATATAAACCATTACATCATTCTTTGGTTTATATATTACTCTTATTTTATAGACCTGGACTGTTCAATAAAATACCTTTCTAGCTGCAGTGTGGCTACTTAAAATTTAAAATTCAGTATTTTGGTCATATTAGCTATATTTCAAGCACTCAATAACTGCATACACTCAGTAGCTACTGCACTGGACAACACAGGTAGAGATTATTCTGTGTTTTTTTTCTTTTGACCTATTAATATATAAATTATGCTAACAGACTTCCCAATATTTTTGTTTTGTTCACTGCTATTTTGCCAGCAAAATGCTAAGTATATGGTAGGCTCTCAATAAAATACTCATCAAAATAATGAACTGTTGTACTCAATGTTACCAATATTTTACTTAATATATTTAACATTGATTATTAAGATTGATCTCATTTCTTTTTTAAATCTTGTCCTAGACAGCTTGTCTAAGTTTTGGTATCAGTGTTATGCTGTGCAAATTTTCCTTTTTATGAAATTGAATAATTCATTTTCAAGAGCATTGGAATTATGTGTCTTTGATCGTTTGAAATTGTTCACCTGGAGAATCACTTACTCTTTGTCCTTTGGGGAAGATAGCTAGCTTCTTGACAATCTTCTCAATCTCTTTCTTCTTACAAAAAGTTTGTTAATTTGTATTTTTCCAGAAAATATCCAGATTTTCAAATGCATTCACACAGTATTTTAATAATTCTTTTAATTTCTTTTGTATTAATGATAATTCTCCCCTTTTTGTTTTTAATGTTTACATTGGGATATTTCAAATGGATTTTAGGTTGTCTGGACAGGCATTACATCTGCTAAATAAATTTGTACCAACAGATATGCAGGGTTGTTTAACAAACATTGTTAGGGATGATATAAACATGAAAAGAACTTTTTTTTTAACCTGTTTTTGGAAACAACTAAAAAAAGAGACAAAAGGCATTTCAATGACAGCAGGCCTTATTCAATAAGCTCATTTCCCACTCTGATATATGGAGAAACACAATTCGCCCTGTAGGTATTCTCCTCAGTGCAGTTCACATTGAGTGATTTGGGTTAAATAGATTAAGGGCTTGCAAACAGTCCTGAATTACAATAGATCATGCTGAATCACAGCAGTGGCATGGAGAATACATTACTGGGTAATCTCTTGGAAAAATATACAATCAAAACGACCAGTAATATCCACCAAAAGAAAAAATGCCTTCATTTCACTTTTGCTATCCTATGGGAGAGGGAGGGTGTCAGAGAATTCTTACAAAGTAGGCATGTAGGGCAGTATTTCAATCTTGCTACTTTAAGTATTCTCCTTCTGTGGGGAGCGGTATAGAACATTAGTATATAAATAATTGCTGCCTGAAATGAAAAAATAATTTAAAAGGGTGAGAAAATTGTTCAAAGCAGTAGTCCACCCCCTAACAGCTGTAAATTACTCATCAGTCTTAATGTCACTGAACTGAGCTGGAGCTGAGTCAGCCATCAGCCTGGCTGCAGTGAAGCAGAATTTAATCTCCCTTATCTTTTCATTACAGGGCTTTTACTTTATGCATCAGTAACAGAAGGAAGACCAATGCATTGTAGCAGGAATTCCATCCAACTTGATTCTGGAATAATTTGGTTCCAAGTGAACCAATTACTCTCAGTAAAAACAAGCAGAGGAATTACTTCCTTGCCAATTTTCTGTCAAAATGATCTAGAGAGATAAAGGAAGAACAGGAATGTTTACTGTTATATCTGCCTCAGATTCTCTGGAACCTAGCTACTCTGATTCATTAATATATGCTTTGCTCCTTATGCACCATGTTGAAAGGCAAATGCTTGAAATAGAACACACAGAATGAAATATTTAAATTCCTTAACAATTTGTAGTAATTCCCTAATTTTTATAAAAATCGGTATTTCTTTAGAGCTTATCTAATATGTATAAGTCTAATACATTAATAAATACACCTTCTTTAATAAATAAAACCTCATAATTTGCCTGGATAAAAGAAGTAAAATGATCCATGCTTCCACTATACAATTAACCAGTGGGTAAACATAATTAAAGTTAGTATTTGGCAGACATTTTCTGTGGATCACTACACATGAGAATATTTTAATATTTTCAAACAAATAATGTAGAATGGTACTCACCCACAGTTCCTTCTGTGCCATCCGCTTCCTTTGGGATGTAATGTGCAGAAAGATCACTCTGAAGGACTTCATCTGATGTGGCTCTGGCTAAAGCAGCAGCCAAAAAGGACGGGCAATTACTGAAAGAAAAATAAAAGGCTATTTCAGTAAGAATTAGGAAACAATAAATTCAGCATGATTAATAATCAGTTATTAATATATTTTCTCAAAACAAAATTATATCATTAAACAATACCCAACACATTTATTGAGTGCATATTATGTGCTAGGCATTCTGCCTAGGCACTGGGTGTGTATACTGGTGAATAACATAGAAATAGCCCCTGACTAGTGGGGGGCATAAAATCTAGTTATGGAGACGTGATAAGTAAACAAATCTATACTAATAATAGAGGAATATGCAAATTGTCCAGGATGCCATCACAGTAACATTAACAACCAAATAGCAGGCTGGCAGGCTGCGTGGGGCGACCAAACCAGCAGAGGGGAGCAGTAAGGGGCAACCAGGCCAGCAGGGCGGAGGGGCAGTTAGGGGTGACCAGGCCGGCAGGGGGGGCAGTTGGGGGTGACCAGGCTGGCAGGGGGGGCATTTAGGGGTAATGAGGCCAGCAGGCAGGTGAGCAGTTAGGAGGGATTGTGAGAGGGATGTCCAACTGCTGGTTTAGGCCCAATCCCGAGACCATCCGCTTCCTTTGGGATGTAATGTGCAGAAAGATCACTCTGAAGGACTTCATCTGATGTGGCTCTGGCTAAAGCAGCAGCCAAAAAGGAAGGGCAATTTCTGAAAGAAAAATAAAAGGCTATTTCACCAAGAATTAGGAAACAGGGGATTGGGCCTAAACCAGCAGTTGGACATTCCTCTAGGGGTCCCGGATTGTAGAGGGTGCTGGCTGGGCTGAGGGGGACCCCGCCCCCTCTCCCCCGTGCACAAATTTCATGCACCAGGCCTCTAGTAGGATATAATTTAAAATTGGAACAAGTTTTATAAAGGAAACAAATGGGGTACAGTGAAAGAAAATAAAAGAGGGGGTAACTCCTTAGAATGGTTAGGAATGCCGTGCCTTGAAGGATGAGAAAGCCTCAGTTATGTAGGGGTGGGAATTTTGGAGAGAATATTCCAGGCAGAGAAAATAACGTGTACAAACCCTTTCTGAGAGTTTGGTATGTTTGAGGAACTGAATGAGGCCCAAAGAAGATGAAGTATAGTGCGTAAGGGAATGACAGGGAATATTGTCAGAGGAACAGGCATCTTTGAACCATGGTAAGAATTTGGATTTTCCCTGACCGGTTTGGCTCAGTGGATACAGCGTCTGCCTGCGGACTGGGGGGGTCCCAGGTTTGATTCCAGTCAAGGGCATGTACCTTGGTTGTGGGCACATCCCCAGTGGGGAGTGTGCAGGAGGCAGCTGATCGATGTTTCTAGCTCTCTATCCCTCTCCCTTCCTCTCTGTAAAAAATCAATAATATATATTTTTTTAAAAGAATTTGGATTTTACTCAAAATGTAGTTGGAAGTCACTGAATATTGTGAGCAAGAGAATGCCATTAAAATATTACTTAAAATATTAAAATAATACTAAAAATATTGCTTTGCTGTGTCAAAGGAAATTGGAAGCAAGCAAAAATGAGTGAGAGTAACCAATGAGGAGACAGTTGTAATCCCAGGCCAACGCTCTAACCACTGGCAACCGGCTAGGACGAACCCGCAACCTTTTGGTGTATGGGACGCCGCTCCAACCAACTGAGCCATCAGGCTACAGCTGGATATTGAATTTAATAACATATAATCACTGACTGGGTACCAAGACAACTCAATGGGGGGAACAAGTCTTTTCAACAAATGGTGCTGGGACAATTGGATATCCATACAAAATAATCACGTTAGACTCTCTCCTTACACCATATACACAACTTTAGTCAAAATGGATCATAGACCTAAATGTAAGAGCTAACACTATAAAAATCTTAAAAGAAAACATAGCAGTAAAACCTCATGACCTTGAATTAGGCAATGGTTTTCCTAAATATGAAACCAAAAACACAAGCAACGAAATAAGAATTAAATAGGACCGAAAATCAAGAAAGTGAAAAGATGCCCAGCCTGGTGTGGTTCAGCGGTTGAGCATGGGCCTATGAACCAGGGGGTCATGGTTCGATTCCTAGTCAGGGCACATGCCCAGGTTGTGGCTGGATCCCCAGTTGGGGGCATGCAGGAGGCAGCCGATCAGTGATTCTCGTCATTATTGTTTCTATCTCTCCCTCTCCCTTTCTCTCTGAAATCAATAAAAAAATATTTCTAAAAAAAGAAAGTGGAAAAAAAGTGAAAAGACAACTCACAGAATGGTAGAAAATATTTGCAAATTATATCTGATGAGAGACTAGTATTTAGAACATATAAACTATTTTAACTCAATAATGAAAACACAACCCAATTTAAAAATGGACAAAGGATATTAATATTTTTCTAAAGATCTATAAACAGAAGAAAACCATACGAAAAGATAATCAAGCCGAAACCGGTTTGGCTCAGTGGATAGAGCGTCGGCCTGCAGACTGAAAGGTCCCAGGTTCGATTCCGGTCAAGGGCATGTACCTGGGTTGCGGGCACATCCCCAATAGGAGATGTGCAGGAGGCAGCTGATCGATGTTTCTCTCTCATCGATGTTTCTAACTCTCTGTCCCTCTCCCTTCCTCTCTGTAAAAAAATCAATGGAATATATTTAAATATATATATATATATATATTTTTTTTTTAAAGAAAAAAGAAAAGATACTCAAAATCATTAGTCATTAGGAAAATGCTAATCAAAACCACAACGAGATACCACTTCACACTGAGTAGGATGACTGTAATAAAAAAAGAGGCAACAAGTGCTGATGACCATGTAGAAAAATTCAAATTCTCATATATTTCTGGTGGGAATGTAAAATGGTGCAACAGCTTTGGCAGTTCCTTAAAATGTTAAACACAATGCTACTACCTGGCTCAGCAATTCCTATGAGTGGAATATACAAGAGAAATAAAAACATACTTCCACACAAGAACTCAGACATGAATGTTTATAGCAGCATTATTCATAATAGCGAAAAAGTAAAAACAACCAAATGTCCACCAACTGCTTATGGATAAACAAAAGGCAGTATATTCATGCAATGGAATATTATTCAGCCATAAAAGGAATGAAGTATTGATACATGCTACAATGTGTATGAACCTTGAAAACATGGTAAGCAACAGAAACTAGTCACAAAAGATCACATATTGGATTATTCCATTTATATGAAAAGTCCAGAATAGGCAATCTATTGTAACAGAAAGTAGAGGAGAGTAGCCTAGGGCTGGGAGGTGGAGCAAACAGGGAGGAACTGCTAATGGGTAGGGGGTTTCTTTTTGGGGTGATAAAAATGTTCTGCATCTTACACTGTAGTGATGGTTAATTCTGAATACACTACTAGTAAAACCACCTAATTGTACTTGTACAATTTAAGAGCGCAGTTTTTACAGTATGTAAATTATATCTTTAAAAAAGTCATTGACTTTGTCAAGAACCACTGAATAAAGGCAGTGACTGAAAGGGGATATGAAGACATGGAAAGTTTGTAGTTTTAGAATGGTGCAGAATCCAACTGCATACTAAATGATTTCACCTAGTAGAGAAAGATTGATAGCTAATGCAGGAGAGAGGGAAGGAACAAAGGAGCAAAGTTCCTGAGAAGGCAAGGAGGGATGATATCCGGTTCATATACAGAAATATTGACCTTTGATAGGACGAGGCACATTTCCTTAATTGAAAAAGGAAGAAAATAGGGACAGATGCAAGTAGGTTTCCAATTTCTTGGTAGGAAAATAAGGGAGTTCGCATCTAATGGTTTGATTCAACAATAGCTATTGAGGCTCACAATGTTCCAGGCACTGTTCTACTCCACAGGAATACATAGATGCCCAAAAAGGACAAAAACCCCTGCTTTGGAGCTTACATTCTAGGCCAGTGATGGCGAACCTTTTGAGCTCGACGTGTCAGCATTTTGAAAAACCCTAACTTAACTCTGGTGCTGTGTCACATATAGAAATTTTTTGATATTTGCAACCATAGTAAAACAAAGATTTATATTTCTGATATTTATTTTATATATTTAAATGCCATTTAACAAAGAAAAATCAACCAAAAAAATGAGTTCGCGTGTCACCTCTGACACACGTGTCATAGGTTCGCCATCACTGTTCTAGACAATGGCTTCTCAATGAAGTATAAGGCTAGACCAGTAGTTCTCAAACTTTTGCTTGCATCAGAATCACCTGCAGGCTTGTTAAAACACAGATTGCTGGGCCCTAACCCTAGGGTTTCTGACTAAGTAGGCCTGGAGTAGGGCCTGAGAATTCTCATTTCTAATAAGTTCCCATATGATGTTCATGCTGCTGGTCTGGGGATCACACTTTGAGAACCATTGTGTGATATCATCAACTGGGTGGTGAGGGTAGAAAGCACATGGGGCAGGAGGGATGAAGAGAAAATAAATATGAAATAGTCATATCAGAGAGTAGTAGGGCTGTCAAACAGTGCCAAGAGATTATTGGAAGTTTGAGACAATTTTTTAATGAAACCAGTCTTTCTGGTTGTATGATTTTTTAATGAAACCAGTCTTTCTGGTTGCATGTGCTGGAACATGTGTAGGTTAAAAAAAAATTTGTGTAGTTCATCAAGATTTGAGGTTTTGCAAAGTGATTCTATAAAAGTAAAGAAGAGACATGGGAACTGATTATCTTTTTAAGGATATGATTATAATGTTCGACCATGTACTATTGGCTAAGAAAGAACAGACATGAGTTGCAAATCAATGTGGTCTAAATGTAATTTAAAAACTGTAGTGGGAGTACTTGAGCACATAACCTAGGACAGAATGTTGTAGTCTGAGAACAGAATGTTCTATATGATTTTGGAGCTGGTGTAATTTTTGTGATAAGTTTTAGGTGAGACCAAGAAAATTAGTGGTTTAGAAGCAGATAAAGTGACAATGTTTAAGGTTTAAGTCCCTAAGGGGAAAGGGGACTAGAAATTCTCTTTATTTTTATCAGTATTTCTCAAATTGTAGGTTATAATCCATTAGTAATAAAATCAATTTATGAATTGTGACCAGTATTTTTTAAAAAATAGAATAGGGTATATGAAGTAAGGCTAAGTATTCTAGATATACGTGTGTGTGTGTGTGTGTGTGTTGAATCCTGATTTTGATGGGAAAAAAATTGAAAAAAACAACTCCAGAATAGGCAATTACTGCCTTCATAATTATGAAATAAATTGGTGGCATCTTTTGAAGTCCAAATGCTTTATAAACAGTATTACCATTTCTCCTTTCATGCTAGGTTAATTGAATTCTTCCTTATGAGTCAAAATTTCCCTTCATACACCTAAACTGTCTTCAGCACTGCTTGTTTTTACCTTTCAATCACACTTTACTTGAAGTAACTGGAGATACCCAAATATTTTGCCTAAGGCAACTTTACTAACAGTATTAACATTTACTTGGTCCTTCTGTTTGTTTTAAAATTTATATTTAAAACCATCTAAAAAAATCTTTATTGTTATCTTGTTTCCAAGAATTAAAAAAAAAGGATATTTGGATCTAAGTTCACTAAAGGTAAAACTTTTGAGAATACAGCAAGAACTATTAGTCTCATTAATGTGTCATCTGCAAATACATTTTTAGTCACAGTTAATGTAATTTCTTACTTTTTGTCAGACAGAATGAAAATATTTTCATTGAAGTAGGGAGGAGGATTAGCTGACTAATAGCTAGATATAAAATATCAAGCTAGACGCTTCACCCACATCCGATATTCCTACATGTCAGAAAGCTATCAGTAGAGTAGTCTTATGGTTTTGACTCTGAAGTGAAAGTGATTATTTCTAAAAAGTCAGAATTGCAAAATGTATTTTAAAACATAGTCACATCACAGAATATTTGATACAACTCAAATAGAAGGTTATAATTAAAGCTTGTCATTTTAAAGAGAATTACCAGGAGTGAGTAACAAGATAATAACATAGCAAACCACCTTTTCCCATCATTTCTCACTCAGTGCTTGAAAGATCCTTATACAGAAGGTTTTAAAGTTAGGTAAATATACTGCATAGCAAATATCAGAGGAGGGCCAATACTCCTGGCAATTTGGAGGATTGGGGTACAGATGTTATTATATTGAGAACGTTGCTGAAGTAGAGTATGATTAGAAACGTCTTTTAATTTTTGCAGTGTATGTCATTTTGGGGGACTGGCTCTTTTGAAGTCAAATTAATCTTGTCAGGCCCCTTAAATATAGTCCAAAAACAAGCTTTTGCTATTTGTTAACATATATTATCTGAGATGCTTACCATTCCTATCTTTAAGTAATTCATGTCCTGAGAACAAAAGGAAATGTATTTCATACCAACTTGTTACTTTGTTTGTTTTAAACATCAAAGTATAGACTTTATATACCCATAGATAAAAATCCTTGTCTCATTTATGTCTAAGTCACATATAAACTATATGCATAAATAACTCTAAACAATGTTGAAATATTAATAGGGGTCCATTTAGTTTTAATTTTTTAGTCACATAAACATCCTACTTTATTAAAGCTATTTATGTTCATAAATACATGAATTATGTACTTGAATTTCTGTATATACTGACTTTCTCAATGTTATATATTATAAAGCAAGAGTCCAGACTCTGTTAAAATTCACAAACTGAATTCTGTAAACAAAGCACAAGTTTTATTCTTCAGACACACAAAGTCAATCTTAACTCTTCAATTTTATTTCAAAAATAACCACAGCACAAAACATGCTTGGTAGAAGATTTGAATTTTAAAAACACAACTGCATTCTAATGACCTTCAACAGTTCAGTACTTATCAATGTTTATATAAATTATTTTATTTTACTTTGTCAGTCTTTTCCCAAATTAGACATTTAAAAAGCCATACAGTATATCTGGGAGCAGTATTTAAGGATAAAGCAGATGTTAAATCATTGTTATGAACTGAAAGTTTAGTCCTCCTCCCTCAAATTCATATGTTGAAATTCTAATCACCACTAAAGGTGGAAACTTTGAACGATCATTAGGTCATGAGGGTTGGGCCCTTGTGAATGGGATTAGTGCCCTTACTAAAGTACTCTCACCCTGCCCAGCAGGACTGGCTCAGATGGTTGAGCATTGGCCTGTGCTCCAAAAGGTTGTGGGTTCGATTCCTGGTCAGGGCACATACCTGGGTTGTGGGTTTGATCTCTGGTATTGATGTTCCTCTCTCACATCAGTGTTTCTCTCTCTTGCATGAGGATTAAATAAGTAAATAAATAAATGTGCTCTTAACCTTTAAACCATGTGAGGATACAAGGTGAGATAGTCATCTTTGAACCACAAAGCACACACCTAAGACAGCAAATCTACTGGCATCTTGATCTTGAACATCACAGCCTCCTGAACTGTGTGAAATAAATTTCTATCATTTATAAGACATCCAATCTATGATAATTTGTACTGCAGGTCAAACAGACTAAGACAATCATTATGGAAACTACTCAAATCCTTACAATTAGTGGATGGAGGCATTAACTATTATATATGGGTCTTTGTTACCTATATATTTTTATGTTTCTTCATTTAATTATTTTCTAATTACAGTTTACATAAATGTTAGTTTTAAGTGTACAACATAGCAATTGGACATTTATATACCTTACAAAGTGATCACTCAAGTCTAGTACCATCTGACACATAATAGTTATTAAAATATTATTGACTTAGATTCCCTATGTGGTACTTTACATCCCTGTGACTATTTTTATAACTGGAAATTTGTACTCCTTAATCCCTTTCACCATATTCACCTGTCACCCCCAACCCCCTTCCCAATTTGTTCTCCGTATCTATAAGTTTGTTTCTGTTTTGTTTGTTCCTTTATTTTTTAGATTCCACATTTAAGAGAAATCATATGGAATTTGTCTTTGGCTGACTTATTTCACTTAGCATAATACCCTCTAGGTCCATCCATGTTGTTGCAAATGGCAAGATTTCATTCTTTTTTTATGGCTGAGTAATATTCCATTGTATTTATGTACCACATCTTCTTTATCCACTCATCTATTGATGGACATTTAGGTTGTTTCCATATATTGGCTATCCTGTATAATAAAAGCCTAATTTGCTAAGTGTCCAGTCGTCCAGTCAGCTGTTCAACCAGTCAAAGCATACTATGCTAATGAATGCTAAGGCTGCTCAACCACTTGCTATGACATGCACTGACCACCAGGGGGCAGTTGACCAGTCGCTATGATGTGCACTGACCACCAGGGAGTAGACACTTGCTGCTGGGGTCCGGCCTATCGGGACTAGGCGAGATGGGCCAGACATGCCCTGGAACCCTCCCATGGTCCCTCCCCGGCTGGCCAACCTCCCACGTCCCTCCCTGGCCACTATCATACACCGGTGAGGTCCCTTGGCCTGGCCTGCGCCCTCTTGCAATCCAGGACCCCTTCGGGGATGTCGGAGAGCTGGTTTCAGCCTGACGGCAGAACAACCAGTCACTATGACATGCACTGACCATTAGGGGGCAGACACTCAATGCAGGAGCTGCCCCCTGGTGGTCAGTGCGCTCCCACGGGGGGGAGTGCTGCTCAGTCAGAAGCTGGGCTCACGGCTGGCGAGCGCAGTGGCGGTGGCAGGAGCCTCTCCCACCTCCGTGGGAGCGCTAAGGATGTCCAACTGATGGCTTAGGCCCGCTCCCCAGGGCTCCCAGACTGCGAGAGGGCGCAGGCCAGGCTGAGGGATTTCCCCCTGCCCTCGAGTGCATGAATTTTGTGCACAAGGCCTCTAATTGTACATAAAGCTGCAATGAACATGGGGCACATAATATCTTTTTGAGGAGTTATTGTTTGTATTTCTCTGGATAACTACCCAGAAGTGAAATTGTTGGGTCACATAGTAGTTCAAGTTTTAATTTTCTGAGAAATCTCCAGGTGTGAGGTGATATCTCATTATGGTTTCAATTTTTATTTCTCTAATGATTAATGACACTGAACGTACATCCTCTTTGGAGAAGTGTCTATCGAGGTCCTCTGCCAATTTTTTAATTAGATCGTTTGGCTTTCTGTTAAGTTGGTTGTATGAGTTCCATATACTTCGGATATGAACCCCTTTTCAGGTGTGTAATGACAAATATCTTCTCCCATTCAGTAGACTGTCTTTTTGTTTTGTTAATGTTTTCTTTTGCTGTGAAAAAACTTTTTAGTTTGATGTAGTCCCATTTGTTTATTTTTTCTTTTGTTTTCCTTCCTAAGGAGACATTTCCAATAAATATTGCTAAGAGCAATGCCAGAGTTTACTGCCTATTTTTTCTTCTAGGAGTTTTAGTTTTATTGCTTACATTTAAGTCTTTAATCCATTTTGAACTTATTGTTGTATATGGTTTAAAAAAGTGGTATCATTTCATTTTTTCTTGCATGCATCTGCCCAGTTTTCCCAACATAATTTATTGAAGAGACTGTCTTTACCCCATTGTATATTTTTGCCTTCTTTGTCATAAATTAATTGACCATATAGGTGTGGGTTTATTTCTGGGCTTCCTATTCTGTTCCACTGACCTATGTATGTGTTTTCATGCCAGTACTATGCTCTTTTAATTAGTATAGCCTTAAAGTATAGCTTGATTTCAGGTAGCATTATACCTCCAACTTTGTTCTTCTTTTTCAATATTGCTTTGGCTGTTACCTAAAGATATTAAAGACTATTGCTTTAAAGACTATACATTGATAGCCCTAGCCGGCTTGGCTCAGTGGATAGAGGTCAGCCTGTGGACTGAAGGGTCGCGGGTTTGATTCTGGTCAAGGGCATATGCCTGGGTTGCGGGCTCAATCCCCAGTAGGGGGTGTGCAGGAGGCAGCTGATCAATGATTCTCTCTCATCATTGATGTTTCTATCTCTCTCTCCCTCTCCCTTCCTCTCTGAAATCAATAAAAATATATTTTAAAATAGATTTATTTTTTAAAAAAGACTATACATAAATATATCTCAGTTACTCAGAAATCACTTTAGCTCATAATTTAAACACTGTGATTTCTCTATGTTGCTATAAGATTTTTTTTTTTTTAACAATGAAGAGTAATTAAGAATCACTACTGACTTTGAAGCCTGGACATACATAGTTGCACACTGAGGGAGGCCTAAAATTTCTGACAACTTACTTGTTATTCAACTGACTTGTTGGAGACAGGAGGTTATAGCAGAAATATAAGGAGTTAGAAAGCCAGGTTCTAATTCTAGCTGTGTAACCTTATAAAAGATGCTTAAATGCTGGATTTCAGTTTCTTCAACTGGAAAATTAAGAAATTGTAATAAAATAACTCTAAAGTCTCTTTCAGGTCTAAAATTAAAATTCTAATTCTATAATTTTATTTCAAATAACATTTTTAATTTCAAAGGTAGGGCAAAGGCAGTTTAAAAGTATAAATTAAGACACTCCTGATCCAAACAATGTTTTCACACAGGCCAGCAGAATGGAAATAAACTCTATATATTCCTTTTGTAGGCAATATGGGGTACTGTACAGACTAGGTATATTCTTAAAAGTTGGATGTATATTTATTTTGATAAATGTAATCAATCTTTGCAGCAAATCCACTAGTTAGAAAAAAATCCTTCAGATTTTGTGTAACTTTTTTTCTTAAAGAGACACGCTTATATAAAATAATAGCAACTGGTTATGAAACTTTATATTTATTTCAAATAAGAGAGTACTATTTCCTGCCTCTTTATAAATATTTATTTACGAGAGCTTATTATTCTATTTCCATTCTATAGGCTGATATAATCCAATATACATTTTATTTTTAAATTTATTTTTAATTATGGTTTCTCATTAGAGAAATGAAAAGGTGTCAGATTGTAACTGAATATGAAAGCTGGCTCTCTTTCAGCACTACTAGTATATATTGCTATCTTGATTTATAAAGCAGAAACCACAATAGATTATTTTAGCATAAAAACACATTTAATTTGCATCATTTTTCAAGTATAAAGAGTGGCTAAGTTCTGTTAGATGAATAGGATAGTATTTTATTCGGATCTTTTTCTAAGTTGACGTGTTAGTACCTTCCACATGCATTTTAAGACAATACACATTTCAAGACTGCATACTGAATTCTTGTTATAAACCAAGTCAGGAAGCATTTTCATCACAATGCCAAACCTACACAAATCACTAAAGACATTATTAGATAAATTAGAGGTTTGAAAGTACATCCTTCCTGACACTGGCAACGTAGGCGTTGGCACAGCACCCACAGCTGTGTTTCGGCAGCCTTGGCATAACATTGCTAAGGTAATAAAAATTCTTGAAGGTGGGAAGCTCCCATCAATTAACTTTGAGAAAGATTCATCTGGAGCAGCTTCACCATAGCCCACATATTATGATGCTATCTACTCATTATGCCCTTGCTGGGGGAACAGCACTTAAATGTTGAATTTCTGATCACCTCCCCCCAAGTTAACCTAGAATAACACATTAACCTAAAAATAAAGAAGGCAAATTATCCACCTGACTTGGTATTATTTTTCTTAGTGGACTAAATGAAGTTAAATTCAGCACTGAGTTTTTTTCCTCTTTATTTTCTTTCTTTCCACAGCAACCTCTAGGAATGCCACCTGGGTACCCATACTTCACAGATTCTCTCAGCTTCTCTCAATTTACCAAATGACTAGTTCCTGCAGTTCTGAGTTTGAGATCCTCACAACAGAAAGCTCATTCCCTATTGCTACTATTAATGTAATTTTCACAACCACTTGTTCACATTGACCAGGCTGGCATTCAAGCAAAGCCAACACTATCCTAAGTTTTCTGTGAATAGCAATCTAAATGTTAAGAATTTACCGAAGATCAAACTACCGGTAGTGCCACAAGACCACAAAAAATGAGAGCTTAGCAGTAATGATCTTTCTTGTCATCCTCCTCCATGACCAAAAGGAATAGCAAGTTTACTGAAACTTCTCAGCATCAATTGCTAAATCCCACAGTCTATTCTCAGGTCCCACTAACTTGGGAGCATCTGACGACTGATATTCCCTCTACTTTGATACACTTTTCTTTAGGATTCCAGAACACCATGCCTTCTGTTACTCACAGGGTTCTGTCTTCTCAGTCTTCCTCTGATGGTTCTTCCTCTTCTTCCTGCACTTGCAACTCCTCTCACTATGTTGCAACTCTTACTTTTTTCATAGCCTTTATCAATTTCTTGTACACTACATGAAATTACTTTGTTTATTGTTTATTGTTTATTTTATGACTCCATTCTTCCTCCCTCTAGACTGCAAATGTTTTTTGTGTGCTTTTGGTCATTGGTACCTAATGGCCAGATCAGTGCCTAGCACACTGATCAATAAATATTTGCTGAATGAATAAACTTCTGATTTATATGTGCTTAAAGCATTCCCCAACTCCTTATAATGAATGTTTCTTAAGAGTAGAAAATCAATATATTTACAAAAGAGTATTCTACGTAACATATATTGAATTTGTATCCATGCTATAAAACTTGGGTAGTATCAGTAAATTGGTGATAACCATTGGCAAACAGGAATTAAGGTCATATTTACATTTTTGTTGCCAACTCAAATAACTGGTGTATGCTGAAGTCTCATTTATATTAGAGACTTTAGTCCTTCTCAATAAAAGATAATGTATTTAAATTTCAAAAGTATTCATGGCTTAAAAAAAATTTTTAATCCATGTCCACCCAAGGACATGATTTTTTTTTTGAGAGAGGGAGAGAAAGGGAGAGAGAGAGAGAGAGAGAGAGAGAGAGAGAGAGAAACATCTATTGATTGCCTTCTATACATGCCCCAACCAGAAATTGAGCCTGCAACCTTTTGGTGTATTATGGGCTGACACTCCAACCAATGGAGCCACCTGGCCAGGGCTGTATGGTTTTTTAAATAGGAACTCTACTTCAATCAATATTTTGAAATTATTGACTAGTCTTAAGAAATTAGGGACTTTACTAAAATGACACACAATTATTCTTTGAAAGACAACTAGAAATAGAACGCTATTTAATGGTTCTAGAAATCCATGTTACTATTTCTGGATATTAACTTAAGTCCTAACCTGTTCCATATTCATTCTGAATACAATATTGATGACAATTATATGTGGGATCCCTAGGCCTGGCTGGCAATCAGGGCTGATCTGTGGGGCAACCAGTGGGATGATGGGAGGGCGGGGGGGCCCCACTGCCACCCACCTTGGCTGGCCTGGGGCCTGCGGACAACTCTTGCATTGAGCGTCTGCCCCCTGGTGGTCAGTGTGCGTCATAGCGACTGGTCGTTTGGTCGATTTGCATATTAGGCTTTTTTTATATAGGATCTTGTCTTCAGGGAAAATGATAAGAGTAGCTACAATTTTTTGAATTTTCACTACATGCCAGCTAATGTACTAAAAATTTCACATCTTTTGTCTCTCTTAATTCTCATAATAAAATATGAAATAGAATGTATCTGAAATTCCTAGCTGAAGAACCTAACCATTAGATAAGTTAATAGAGCCACATTTAAAACCCAGATTTATAAGTCCAGAAAGCTATATAGTAAACCTCTAACAGTATATATATGAGCATACCTTGAAAATATTGTGGGTTTAGTTCCAGACCACTGGAATAAAGTGAATATTGCAATAAAGCAAATGGTAGGTAATCTTTTTGTAGGTGGAGAATCTTGACTGCAATTTGTAAAAAAGGCAACACTTGTGAAGCACAATAAAATAAGGTGTGCCTGTAACTGTTTATGCCAAGAACATATATGGCAATGAATTATTCAGCTTCTACTGATTGGGAAAACAGATACAAGATAACTGATAAAAGTTGTGTAGCCTGGCCAGCGTGGCTCAAAGGTTGAGCGTCAACCTATGAACTAGAAAGTAATGATTTGATTTCATATGCCCGGGTTGCAGGCCCAATTCCCAGTGTGGGGAGTGCAAGAGGCAGCCAATCAATGGTTCTCATCATTGATGTTTCTCTTTCTCTCTCTCCCTCTCCCTTCCTTTCTAAAATCAATAAAAATATTTTTTAAAGAAAAAAATGTTTTTAAAAAAAAGCTAGTTAACAACACAGTGACACAGGAAACATATTATCTGAACTCTGGGCCCTTACTCTAGTTTTTCCATGCATATAACGTATATATTTATTCATTTATTTTAATTAAAAAGTAATACATGCCACATTCTTATTGAAAAAAATCAAAGAATAAAGTTAAAAGTAAAGGTAAAAGTTATCAGTTTGCTATATATTATACCCTTCCAGACTTTTTTCTATGCATTTACAAACAGAAAAATACAGCTGTTTTTTGGATTTATTGTAACATAAATGAAGTGACATATATATCATTATAAAATGTACTTTTCCCTTAGAATATGTTTTAGAGAACTTTCCATATCAACACACACACCTAACTTGTTAGTTTAGGCTGCTACATAGCTTGTCTATCAATAAACATTTAGATTATTTTAAATTTTTTAATACCATTATGGTGCTTTAGTGAACATCTTTACATGACTTTTCGTGCACAGTGCACAAAGACATAGAATCCATTATTTGTTAAATTATTTTTATTTTTGCCCTAGCCGGTCTGGCTCAGTAGATAGAGCATCAGCCTGCAGACTGAAGGGTCCCAGGTTTGGTTCCGGTCAAGGACACATGCTTGGGTTGTAGGCTCAATTCCCCAGTGAGGGGCGTGCAGGAGGCAGCCGATCCATGATTCTCTCTCATCTTGATGTTTCTCTCTCTCTCTCCCTCTCCCTTCCTCTCTGAAATCAATAAAAAAATATTTTTAAACAATTTTTATTTTTATCAAAATATTGCAATCATATACTTTAAGAAATCAAACTGAACTAAAAGATTCAAAATGAAGACAGAAATATCTTCATCATTCTCCTCTATACTCTAGAGCAGTGGTTCTCAACCTTCCTAATGCCGCGACCCTTTAATACAGGTTCCTCATGTTGTGGTGACCCCAATTTCATTGTTACAAATCGAACATAATTAAAGCATAGTGATTAATCACAAAAACAATATGTAATTATATATGTGTTTTCCGATGGTCTTAGGTGACCCCTGTGAAAGGGTCGTTCGATCCCCAAAGGGGTCGCGACCCACAGGTTAAGAACCGCTGCTCTAGAGCAAGGGTGGGGAACATCTGGCCTGTGAAATCCTTTAGTCTGGCCCTGCCAAGGTATTAGGGGTGAGTTAGTTAAATGTCTGACCAAATATAGCCGACTAATTTTTAAGCTGATAATTTTGTATGGCCTGCAAATGATGTTATAATTATCCAAATGGCCCTTGGGTTTTCTTTTAGAAGTTTTACTGTTTTAGGTCTTATATTTAGGTTTTTGATCCATTTTTCGTAAACTTTTGTGTTTGGTGTTAGTAAACATCCAACTTCATTCTTTTGCATGTGGATATCCAGTTTCCGCAGCACCATTTGCCTTTGCATATTGAATGGTCTTGGCACCCTTGTCAAACATAATTTGACCATATATGCAAAGGTTTATTTCTGGGCTCTTTATTCTATTCCATTGGTCTGTATGTCTTTATGCCAGCACTACCCTGTTTTGAATACTATAGCATTACATTAAATCAGCAATTGTGAGTCCTTTGGTTTTGTTCCTTTTCAAGATTGTTTTGGCTATTTGGGGTCCCTTAAGATTCCATATGAATTTTAGAATAGGTTTTTCTATTTCTGGAAAAAAAACAACAATCATTGGGATTTGGATAGGGATTGTACTGAATCCGTATTTTGCTTTGGGTAGTATTGACATCTTAAAAGTATTACATATTCCAATCAATGAACATGGGATGTCTCCCCATTTAATGTCTTCTTTAGTTTGTTTCAGCAACTTGTAGTTCATTGTACAAGTCTTTTACCTCCTTGGTTAATTCCTAAGTATTTTATTCTTTTTCGTGCTATTGTAAATTGAATTGTTTTTGTAATTTCCTTTTCAGATCGTTCATTGTTTGTGTATGAAAATACAACTGATTTTTGTGGGTTGGCTTTGTACCCTGCTACTTTGCAAAATTCATTTATTAGTTCTATCAGTTTTTTTGTTTGTTTGCTTGCTTGTTTTTTCTGGACCTTTAGGGTTTCCTACATTTAAGCACATATCATCATCAGATAATTTTATGATTTGTTTCCAATTTGGATGCCTTTTGTTTCATTTTCTTGCCTAATTTCTTTGACTGGAACTTCCAGCACTGTGTTGAAAAGAAGTGGGAAAAGCAGGCAGTACTCTACTGCCTAGAAGTGGTGAAAGCTCTGTTCTCATTTATGGTTCACTTAGAAAGGTTGGAGTCTTAAAGATATCAACATCCCAGTTATTAAGATAACATTTAGCTCATAACTGTAGCTCATAAAAACAATGTCTTTTCTGTATTGTATTTTATTTATTTACTTATTTATTTATTTTTGGTATTTTATATTTAGATTTTGGGTTCAAGAGGCAATGAACATGGCTGAATCCAAATCTTTAAAAGTCCTTGAATAAATAGTTCTTATTCAGGTTTCTAGAAACCTGCATCTTTAAAATATGCATTATTTGTTTTAAAAAAGGGGGGGGTGGAGAAAAGAAAACCAAAACTATTTCAGGGAATTTATGGTAGGTAAAAAATGCCCCACTAACAATAAATTAAACATTATAAATCAGAATGAGTACAGCATTAGATCTAGCCTTACATAAAAGAGGATTTTCTTCTACTTGACACAAATTCCAGTCATCTAAGTAATCTCTACCTGAGAAAGGAATATGCCCTTAGGAATTCTATCAGTTAAATAGCTCAATTTTTGAAGGAACTATTTTTAAATAAGCCATAGATAAGCACCAAACCCCCAATACGGTTGGCAGCTTCAGAAAAGCTTAATTACCCTCTTATTCTTTTAATCATCCAAAGAAACCAATCCAGTGACTATCATGGTATTTATTACCTGCTGTGAGCACAGTCAAGTGGATTCCCCACTGTTAAATTCAGAAAATAAAGTAGGGAAGAAAAAAAAATAGGAATGCTGACAGAGAAAATAACAAAATATAGCAACTAGGGACAAAATGAGATTCACAACCTGGTTTTTGATACTGAGAAATATCTGAAAAACTATTTTCATGAATTATATGAAGATATCTAGGAAAATGCATTTGTTCATAGTGGTAGAATAAAATTCAGAATAAAGATAGAGGAATTTGCTACCATTTTTTAAAAATGCTATTTTTTAGTGAACCAGAGAATAAAACTACTAGTGGACTTTGAAATGATCTGGTAGGGTCAATAAGTGAAAACTTAAAAAACAAAAATAAAACAAAAAGATGGGTCATAAAACATTTTTTCTTTTTTGGAGGAGAACCGTAACAGCACAAAGTATGTATTATTCATAATGAGAAGAAGAAATAATTGGCAATAGACACCATAACAGGGTTCAAAATCATTTTACTTTCCAGCTATAGTTTCCCTTCTGAAGTCACCATAAAATTGATTCTGTGCTACATAAGTTAAAAGAAGAGTAGTGGTATCAAGCTGAGCGAATATGATTGCAGAGAGCTATTTTCTATTTTAAAATGGTTTTTGAAAAGATGTCTCCTTAATGGAAATGCTGAATTATAACCTTAGCAACACGTCTGGGCATCCCCTTAAGAAAAACTGTCATAGAAGTAAATGAATTGGAAAAAAAAATAGAAGAATGTATGCTGTATAAAAAAGTGCTACAGCCCTAGCTGGTTTGGCTCAGTGGACAGAGTGTTGGCCTGCGGACTGAAGGGTCCTGGGTTTGATTCTGGTCAGGGGCACATGCCCAGGTTTCAGGCTCGATCCCCAGGGCAGGTGTAGAAGGCAGCCGATCAATGATTCTCTCTCATCATTGATCTTTCTGTCTCTCTCTTCCTCTTCCTTCCTCTCTGAAATCAATAAAAAATTTTTTTAAGTGCTCAATCC
The DNA here is from genome assembly GCF_000412655.1 of Myotis brandtii. Classification (NCBI taxonomy): domain Eukaryota; kingdom Metazoa; phylum Chordata; class Mammalia; order Chiroptera; family Vespertilionidae; genus Myotis; species Myotis brandtii. The sequence continues at coordinate 462,614 of NW_005354050.1, read as the reverse complement.
TCTAGCTAGGAAAACAAACATAAACAGTAATAATAGACAGTAATAATAAGCAACAATTAAATTATTAACTCTAGGTCTAATGGGGGAAAATCTCATGCATCAGGTATACCCTTTAATTTCCAATGAATATGGACAATTCTTTTAGTTACTCTGTTGCTAATTAATATATAGTATCACATATTTGTATGGAACTTTGTTTACAAAAGGTTTCACATATACTACCTTGGCTATCCCTTATTAAACCCTGTGAGGTAGGTATAACAGACATTAAAATGTAAAAAAAAAAAAATTGAAGGAACCATAGACGTCAACCTTCAATTTGCAGTTAGGAATTTCTCTCTATAGTATCGCTAATATCTGATTACATTCGTTAGTTTCTGTTATAATTTCTTTAACGACAGGGATATGAAAAATGAACAAGGCTTAGCTGAGTATTTACTTATTTCCCGTGCCCAGCAGTCCAGGATAAGGAGGGAGTTCCCAGCTTCTGGAATACTTGGTGGAGGTCTGCTAACTGCAGCCTCTTTCTCTTCCTCCCTCTTCTCCTGCTTTCTATCTTTTTGTATTGCAGGTAGCGCATCTTTTCTCTAAAGTCTAAACTATCAATTTAGCTCCTTCTCGATTTTCTTTTGGGTCAGAATTATGCAAGGCTCAAACATACAGCGTTCCCATTTCCCCGACCTCTGACAAAACAATTCTAAGTATAATAGTTTAAAGACCTGTTTAATAGCCACCTTTCCCCAGAATCTAGAGCATACACAGGCCAAGTAGTATTGCAATAAAACACCATTTTCCTTTTTTTTCATCGGTGGATAAGTATAAGTAGTCCAATCCCCCAAGATCTGTCCCAAGAGTGTCTTTTGTGATCGAGCCCGCAGTACCCATCCCTGAACAATTTAAGCAAGATTACAGGCAAAGTTACACCTGGCAAAACCACCCTAATATACAATATTTACAAGTGCGCACAACAGACAGATAACCGTTTGTGGCTTACCGTGCACAGCCAGGCAGGATAACCAAGCAAGGACCTTGAGAGGCTACTTGCAACCAGCAGCTGATCAGGCTCGCCCCAGACAGGGAGCTACAGACAACTAACTTCCCCATTTTACGAAGTTACAGTACACCCAATTCTCAAGTTTTAGGTGAGACAATGGGGACTGCTGAAGCTGCAGCTGGGACTCGGAAACAGGAAAATTCCTGGCAGCACTCCAAGTAAGATCTAGGCCTCAGCCCTGGGAACCCCAGTCCAGGCAGCAAGCGGGATCCCCGGTACTCACTCAAGAGGACTTCCCCGCTTGTGTCCCATCTGGGTCGACAGAATATGTCACTGGACAACAAGGGGTCCGGGCTGCCTGTCCTTACTTGAGCCAATTAAGCAGAGACAAGTTGAATCATATATGAGCATTTTCCAATAATGCCAGCAGTATGGGAGAGCAGCAGGTCATCCACAAAAATCTGCTCTCTGAGTGTTTACTTAAATAGGGTCAGGAAAACAGGGCAACAGAAAATTCTACCTCTATCAGCTATTTTCTGTTTATTGAGAATTTATCATGTGCTAGGCACATGATCCTTACAACACTTTTAAGGAGCTGCTAGTAGCTGCTTAATTGGAATATTTTGCTTGAATCTATTTTTCCCCAAACTATTTAATGACCTTTAAAATCTATTTAAATAGAGCACTTCTGAGAATACATGTTGAATAGTAGGCATAGCTAAAGATAAAACATGATTATACCCATTTTATAGATGTGGAAAATGAGTTAAGTGAATTAGTCACATTTATTAAGTAATGGGGCAGGACCTAGAATACAGATCCTCAATCTACTAATCCAATATTAACTTCATTCCACATTGCGAAGTATGTGAGCTACAATGCATTTTATTTTTATTATTATTTTGTTCTTCCTCAACCAAGGGTATTTTTCCATTGATATTTAGAGAGAGTGGAAGGGAAGGGGCGGGGGGGGAGACACACATCGATTGTTTGCCTCCCACATAGGGTCCAGGGATGGAGCCTGCAACTGAGGTATGTGCCTTGACTGCGAATTGAAGCCGGGACCCTTCAAGTCTGCAGGCTGACACTCTATCTACTGAGCCAAACCAGCTAAGGCTACAATGCATTTTAATAGAAACAAATATTATAAAAGTCTCTTAAATTTACAACAAAAATAAAACTATTTGGGATATAATAATAGTGTCGTATGTATTTTTTTGAACTTATTGATTTTGGCCATTGCAACTGATATACTTGTGGATTACTACAAAAACAGGCACAAAGTCCACCCTCCTCATCTCTCACCGCCCCCACCCTCTTCTCCTTTTGCTCTGTCTCTCTCCCCCCTCTCTCTTCATCTCTCTCTCTTCACAAACACACATACCACAAAATGACAATCTTTTATGGTAAGTAGTGAATAATTGTGGGAGATAAGAAGAAATGTCAAAAATCTAGGTTTAAATTAACTTTGCCACAGATTACATATACTTATTTAATGAGTACATTCTAGGGAAAATTAAGTGGACAAAACTTTCAAACATCAGGTCTTGTTCACAATGTTATCTCTATATCAAAAACTGTTAAATTCATCACATCATGTTAACATAACTTACCACTGGTAATACTAACCTTGATCACTTGGGTTATAAGACAGTGTTTTCCAGGTCTCTATACTCTTTAATTTAGAAGTGAGTCACCCCTCAAGATGGGGATGGGTTAACTCCATCTCCTGGAAAAAGGCAATTCACTTCTGTGATTTCTTCTCAAAAACTATAACTCTAGTCTACTCATTTGGAAAACATGATCACATAAACCCAAATCGAGGACCATTCTATAAAACACCTGGTCAGAGCTCCGTAAGACTGTCAAGGTCATAGGAAACAGGGAAAGAGTGAGCAACCGTCATAGACTAGAAGAGGCCATGAGACATGATGATTAAATGCAATGTGGATTCTGGATTGGATCCTGGAACAACAAAAAGGACATCAGTGATAAAACTATGAATCCCAATTCAGTCTGGAGTTTAGTTAATACTAATGTGCCAATGCTGGTTTCTTAGTTTTGCCAAAGGTCCCATGGTAACGTAAGACATTAATGTTAGGGGAAACTGTGTAAGAGGTAACTGGGGAAATTTTCTTACAAGCTTCCTGTAAATCTAAAATTATTCAAAACAAAAGAGTTTACTTTTTAAAAATATGTTCAAGGGTACATGCTTATAAACTCGTTCATTACCTTGCTGACATCACCTACAATTCTACTCTTTCCTCAATCCACTCTAGCCATACTGGCCCCCTGCTACTCCTCAAATATACCAATAATGCACCTACTTCAGGCCCTCTGTACTGTGCATCATTTACTCTGCCTGGAATGACCTTTCTTCAGATAGTCATATGGCTCATACCCCTCACTTCCTTCATGTCTCTTTCAAATGTAACATTACTAAAGATTTTTTTACCCATTGTGTTTTTTAAAAACAAAACAAAACACAGCTCCTTACCGTCCTTCTTATTACTTATTTCTGAATATATTGTCTGTCTCCCTCCTGTTCTCCACAGGGGCGCAGTCAATTTTGTTCACTGCTTTATCACCAGCACCTAGTATATAGTAGGCACTCATTAAGTATTTGTTGAATAAATGGATTACTTCATATTAAAAACAGATTTTAAAAATTCTTCAGGGATATTTTACAAGAACAAAATCTTAAACCAAAGGAACAAACCCCTGCTGTTGTAATTTTATATATCATTATTAACCAGTAGAAGTATTTATGAATACAACAGAACACCTTTCAAACCATCCCTTGAAATCATGTAGATTAGTGCTTATTCATCTGGTCCTAAGACCCACTCCATTCTTTAGTACACAAGAATGTGGTTAAATGTTATCCCCTATTTCTGTTAATGAAATTAGAGGGAAGAAATGTGGGGAGATTATTTAAGTTAATACAATCAGAGCCAAAGTGGTAAATTAAAGCCTCTTTTTTATACGTACCTTATAGAGAGGACACCCTCAAACAACTTCAGAATAGTGCTATTTTTTAAATAGGAAGGGCTCTGTATCTAAAACTAACTTCTCAGATTTGGAAAGAGCATATGTCATTCAAACAATAATGGTGTCAAATCATATTATATTCTTTAATTTCATATTTTAGCTTAGAAGACCAAAGCCTAAGAGCTAGCTTAATTCTGAAAGTCATATTAAAATCTGTTTCTAACAGGAACGGTAGGGCATCTGAAATGGTTATCTCAACCATACCTACATCTGAGCATCACAAACTCCAGAGTTCTTGTGTCAACAAGACAACTGCTTCCGCTATATCACAGTCCCACTCTCTGCCAAACTGTTATGCTTCAGGCAAGGTTACTAAAACGGTTTTCAGAAGCAAAAAGTGTTTTATTACATTCAAAACTCAGACGGTCCAACCTATGAGGAAAGGCGGGGGATGAGTGGGAGGGGGTAAGAGATCAACCAAAGGATTTGTATGCATGCATATGAGCATAACCAATGGACACAGACGTGGGGGGGAGGGGGAGGGCATGTGCTGAGGGGTGGGGGTAGCCAGGGAGAGGCCAATGGGGGGAAAAGGAAACTTATGTAATACTTTGAACAATAAAAAATTTAAATTAAAAAAAAAAACTCAAGGTACAGGTCAGGTAAACTCAAAGGTATCAAAATAACTGGAATTACTAACAAAGCTGTGCCTATCTCCATGTTTCTGCTGCAGTTATATTACAAGTGGATGAAAAGCCTGATAAGTCACTCATTTATTCAACTAATATTTAGGAAATACCTGCAAACACATACCATAGGATCATCCCTTTTGTGCTGTGGGGCATAGAAAGACATATATATTCCAGTGTCCACCCTCAAGTAGTTTATATAATCCATTAAGAAAATTAAAACATTATTCACTTGATTATGCTTGGCAGGTATTATGATCTCTACTTGCCAGATGAAGAAATTGGAAGCTGAAAAAAGTTAAGAATCTTGCCCAATTACACGAAGCAAGTGGTAGAATAGTATAGTCATAATATATAGGAGATCTGAGGAGGAGAAATTACTTCTAGCAAGGGTAGTAATCTTTTTTCCTACAACTAGCTTGTATTTTTTCACTTTGAATCTGATTTATATGCTTAATCTTCAACAGTCTTAACTCTGCCCCAAATCCAAAAGGTCTTTCCCACAGGCACACCACTACCCTTCACCCAGATTAGCTGCATGTCTGAAAGAATTCAGCATGTCTTATGTCATGATTAAAAGCATTGGCCTTGAATCTGGGTTAAAATCTGTGTTCTGGTATTTACTAAGTAACTATGTGACCTTGACAAGTCACTTAAACTGAGATTTTTATTCATCTGTAAAATGAGCCTACTACCTATTTTTCAGAACTGTTATGGGAATTAAATGGCATAATTAACATGTAGTACTTAATAAACAGAGCTACATTATTAGTATTATGCCTGGCTTAGAGTGGATACTTAAAAGTGATAACATTATTTCATCTAGAGGGTTTCATGTGGTAATAATTGTGTGGGGTTTTATTCTTTATCAATTAATAATTCATCCTTTCTTATCCCCCATAATTACTTTAAGAAATGTTATTGAAAACCTGTTTTACGATCTGCCAACCCATCAAAACCTCTACTCCTGGCCACTCCATCATAGCCTTATTAAAATATGTAATGGTCTTATTTTGGTTTATATTATCCGGCTTCCTCCTTTAGAATACACCCAGTGCAAGCAGGAATTTCTTGTTTGTTTTGTGGTTTTGTTTGTTAATCCTCTGAGGATATTTTTTCCATTAACTTTTAGAGAGCGTGGAAGAGAAGGAGGGAGAAGGGGGGGAA
>NW_005354050.1:452097-456762 GCF_000412655.1 Myotis brandtii | reverse complement strand
GGGAGGGGAGGGAAGGGAAGGGAAGGGAAGGGAAGGGAAGGGAAGGGAAGAGAGGAACATTGATGTGAGAGACGCACATCGATTGGTTACCATCCACAGGGGCCCCAACTAGGGCTGGAGATCACGCCTGCAATCCAGTTGCATGCCCTTGACTGGGAATCAAACTTGAGACCCTTTGGTGCATGGGCCAGTGCTTTGATCACTGAGCATACCAGCCAGGGCAAGCAGGGTCTTCTTTTTCTTCACTACTTACCCTAGTATCTAGCACTGAAATATTTGTTGACTGGCTGAATGAATGGATGGGACATGGTCTCTTCTGAGAATGTTAAAGTCTTCTAAGAGGTATACAGTTGAACAGATCATCTTAATATGAAATGTGAGATTGCTAACAAAGTTTCCTATAAGAAGTGATACCTCTTAGTTTTTTAAAGTATTTTTTTCTTTGTTTCTTAGGCTTGCTCTTTTCCTCTAGTGCCATAAATATATTAATAAGCCAACTAATACTTATTCAACCTTTACAATGTTCAGACACTAGTCTTAGTGCTTTTCATATTACTTATTTAATCTTCAAAAAAATTCTGAGATATTATTGTGAAGGAAACTGAAGCACAAAAGTGTAAGTAACTTGCCAAAAGGTCACATGACTCAAAAATTGGGCATTTTGCTCTTAGCCACTTCAATAAGTTGTCTCTCGAAATCAATCAAAATACTTTTTTAAATGGAAGAGCACAAAAGTGGCTTTTATAACTAGGTATTCTCCTAGAAGGAAGGAATTTATACTATAAATTAAGAACCTCGCTCTTCATTCCCTAGCCGGTTTGGCTCAGTGGATAGAGCGTCAACCTGTGGACTAAAGGGTCCCAGGTTCGATGCCGGTCAAGGGCACATGCCCAGGTTGTGGGCTCAATCCCCAGTGGGGAGTGTGCAGGAGGCAGCCAATCAATGATTCTCTCTCATTATTGATGTTTCTATCTCTCTCTCCCTCTTCCTTCCTCGCTGAAATTAATAAAAATATATATTAAAAAAAGAACCTAGCTCTTCAACAAAATATTAACAAATCAAATTTTAAAAGTACAAAAGTATATAGCAAGATATAGTATTTATGTCAGGTATGTGAAGCTGATTCAAGATTTGAAACTCAATTAATGTATCCATCACATCAACAGACTAAAAGAGAAAAATCAAATGATCATATCAGTAGATACAGATAAATCATTTGATAAAACCCAGTATACATTTATGATAAGAACTCTCAATGACCTACATTTAACATCATACTTGATAGTGAAAAACTCAAAGCTTTCCCACTAAGTTCAGGTACAAGGCAAGAATGTCCACTCTCACCCTGGTCCAGTAGCTGTTGGTAGGTCCCACACGCCAAAACGTTGCAGGTTCAATTCCCAGTCAGGACACATCCCTAGGCTGAGGGTTTGATCCCTGGTTGCAGCATGTATGGGAGGCAACCAGTCAATGTTTCTCTCTCACATTAATGTTCTCTCGCTGTCCCTTCCTCTCTCTCTAAAATCAATAAAAAAAAACAAATCTTTGGGTGAGAATTAAAAAAACAAACAAAAAAGCCCAGAGGGTGTAGGGTGTAGCTCAGTGGTTGAGTGTCGACCTATGAACCAGGAGGTCATGGTTCGATTCCTGGTCAGGGCACATTCCTGAGTTGCAGGCTCAATATCCAGTAGGGGGTGGGCAGGACGCAACTGATCAATGATTCTATCTCATCATTGATGCTTCTATCTCTCTCCCTCTCCCTCCCTCTCTAAAATCAATAAAAATATATTAAAAGAAAAACAAGAGAAATAGAGACACTAGCATTTGGGGCAATTCAAATTTTATATCTATTTGTTGAACAAGTGAGAAACATCTCAATCCCAAATTATCTTATTGTATATCAACAATATATTTTAATTAGTTTCGACTTATGTATGGAAAAGGAAAGTTTCCTATCAGTTCAAACTGTCATCTTTTTCAAAATGAAAATATCTTTACTGTGTTTGGTTAGGAAAGTATTACTATACTCATTATAAAAATATTGGTGTTCTACATAAAATAAAATAGATAAGACATACAAAATGTAAAATGAAGGACATAAACTTTTTGAAAAATTTAGTTGAGTTGGCAACTTTATTCTGTCTCCTAAGAATTTCATTAGTTTCTCACTGCATCTAAATTGCTTACCACTTCATCTAGTTTAAGCAGCATCATAACTATAATCTCCCTTACCTTTCCACTAGCTACAATCGGAAGAGTGGGCACACCCATCTGTAAGCATTGCTTAAATTAATGAAGCCAAAGACTGACCCTGTTTGTTTTGGACAAGGACAGAGGGGCTAATTATAATTAGTAGCCTTCTTATTAGACTAATGGTTACAGATACGAGTATAATAGCTTTTCCAGGGGATGACATTTTAAAATACCTCCTAGTTGTAACTGATTTTTATTATAAGGCATTTGACTATTCCTGGTTGCTAGAACTATCTTTAGAATAAGCAGCCAGATTTAGGAGAAAATGTCTAATATTTGTAAGAAAACCACAGAGAATATGAGAGTCAAGCAGAGAATATAAAGGAGGGTCATCTGGAACTCAGTGGGAGATGGCATAAAAGCAGATGCAGTTTCAAAACACAATTTCGCCTAACCCGCTAAGATAGGATAGTGCAGGAGTCTCCTTGTGTTCATTTTCCTCTGAGGAAACCACACCTTTCCACTGGTGTGGAAAGCAAAAGGTATGTTCTATTATTCTTGTAAGTTTCTCTGCTGATTAACAACTATCTAAAGGCACTTAAAGAAGGTAAACAGAATGCTGATTTTTCTCTGCTTGGTACTCAGTTAATTTGGAAAGCCAAAATAATCTGACTTCTTCCTAATAACATCATTAACTAAAAAAGAAGTCTATTTCTTCCATTTTCACTGAAACTTATTTAAAAACCTAATATGAAATCATTTCTACTATCCTGAGTTTTGTTTTAAAAAATTGCTCCTGAGTATCAAGAAATCATCCCTCTCTATATATTTACATTTTGTTTCAAAATACAGCATCTAAGACATATAGGTATTTTTTTTAGCTGTACAATGCTACATTATGTAACGTGTAAAGGATAAACTGCAAAGAAACTACTTGATAGCTAACTAGAGAAAAGTTTTAACAAATGGTTTGGGTAAAATGACTGATTATTCAAAATAATTCTCATGTACTCACATAAATTTTGTCACTCACAGTATCCATCCTATATAATAAAAGAGAAACATGTAAATTAATTGTCCCTCTGCTATGCTCAGCAGCCAATCAGGGGTGAGTATGCAAATTAACCTGACAAAGCTGGCAGGTTAATTTGCATGCACAGGCGCCGGACAGAGAGCAGAGCGGGAGACCTGGTGGAGAGTGGAGCGGGTTGGGGAACTTGGCTCCCCAAGCTGCCAGACAGAGAGCAAAGAGGGAGAGCTGGCAGCTTGGAGGACTTGGCAGAGTGGGAGGCCATGGGACAGACAGAGCAGGAAGGGAAAACCAAGAGCACGGGGCGCACCAGGAATGCTGGGAATCGTACTTCTGGTGGCAGCCGGATCTCCTAGACCAGTGATGGCGAACCTATGACACGCGTGTCAGCCGTGACACACGAACTCATTTTTTTGGTTGATTTTTCTTTGTTAAATGGCATTTAAATATTAAAATAAATTATCAAAAATATAAATCTTTGTTTTACTATGGTTGCAAATATCAAAAAATTTCTATATGTGACACGGCACCAGAGTTAAGTTAGGGTTTTGCAAAATGCTGACACGCCGAGCTCAAAAGGTTCGCCATCACGGTGCTGTCCTCTCCTCTGTTTTTACTCTTTTTACTTATGCTCTCCCCTCTGTCTGAAGTGCCATGTCCCCTGCATGTCACCAGACTGACTCTTGCTCCTTTAAAAAGACTCAGCTCAGCCCCTACCCTCATTCCATCCCATCCCCCTCTATTATTCTGTGAGCAACAAACCAAACTGAGTTGGGATCTCAGACAATTCGCTCATATGATTGCAAAGACAGACAGAAACTCCCGGATTGGAGAGGGCTTCCCTGAGGGCTCCCAGATTGGAGAGGGTGCAGATCAGGCTGAGGGACCCCCCACACCCCCACAGTGCACAAATGTCATGCACCGGGACTCTAGTATATATATAAAAAGCCAGCAACTGGAACACCAGAACAACTGGAACAACAGGTCACTATGATGCCCACTGCAGCCTGGCCAACTGGCCCAATCAGGGGTGGGGCGGGACCGCTAACTGCCCGTGGCCCCTCCTCCCGGGTGGCCCCAATCGCCCCCCCATCAGGGGCGAGGCCAGCCAATCTCCCACACTCTCCGCCCCCCAGCTGGCCCGGCCCCAATCACCCTCCCACCCTGATTGGGGGTGGGGCTGACCGGCCAACCTTCTGCACTCCCTCCCTCCTGCCGGCCTGGCCTGATTGGCCCCTATTGGGGCAGGCCAGCAGGACCCTACCCATGCACGAATTCATGCACTGGACCTCTGTGGGGAGCAGCTATAGGGTTAAGCCTCGGACTGACCTGTTGGCAAAGTCACAAACAAGTCCCAGCTTAGGGGGCACAGTCCTCTTAGCATAATTAGGTTTGACCTTATAACGCTCCCTAGATCTTACCTGGGAAGCTAATGGGCTGAG
>NW_005354050.1:450937-451900 GCF_000412655.1 Myotis brandtii | reverse complement strand
ACCCCGGGAAAGTGCAGGATTGGCAAGCTCTCCCTGGGGTGATAGATCAGGACTCAGGTAATAGTGGAAAGCACCAATCCTACTCTTAAAATGGATACAAGAGAGCATTTAGGGTTTTTCTTTTTTTTAATTTTTTTTTTATTGATTTTTTTACAGAGAGGAAGGGAGAGGGATAGAGAGTTAGAAACATCAATGAGAGAGAAACATCGATCAGCTGCCTCCTGCACACTCCCTACTGGGGATGTGCCCACAACCAAGGTACATGCCCTTGACCAGACTCGAACCTGGGACCCTTGAGTCTGCAGGCTGATGCTCTATCCACTGAGCCAAACCAGTAAGGGCGGGGGCAGAGGGGGTTTCTTTTTAAAGCCTGTTTTGGATTGAGTAAATGCATTTTAGTTTTAACACATCAAAGTTAGCTTTTGACACAAAAAGAAAAACTGACAATTTCATCAATATAAACCCTTTCTATAAAAACAAAAAAGGGGGAGAAGAATGTTATATGTTAAATTTTTTAAAATTACAATGCAGAGGGTTGTACAGCAGCCAAAAGGCATCGGGCCTCCTGTACAATAGCCTCTGCCGACTTAGCCCAGTAGAAGGATACACAAACCAGCCAAGAGTTTTACGAGACCTAGTAATGATGTGGGGAAGAGGTTGTGTTTTGTATCTTTCCAGAAGGAGCAGTGCAGCCAATTTGGGTACCAGAGCGTTACGTGCGTCACCACAATGGACCCAGAGAAGCTCCTTATCCCATCGTTCAAAGACTGAGAGTTGCCCCAATGATAGCAAAGTGGAAAAAAGAAGAAAAGGAAGGCTACGCAAGGGACCGAGGTGCCAACATGGGGTCAGCTGAAGAAGTTAACAACTGAGGCCCAGCAGATGGTAGAAAAGCAAGAAGTGGAAGCTACTCCCTCAACCATGTTTCTGGCTATGTTAGCATTGGTCAGCTGCCAGTCTTGC
>NW_005354050.1:416853-450626 GCF_000412655.1 Myotis brandtii | reverse complement strand
TCTTGATGCTTAAGTTTTACTTTCATTATGGTAGCTTAAAAACTTTCATTATAGTAGCTTAAAAATAAAAGAAGGGTGAGATGTGGGGAGCAGCTATAGGGTTAAGCCTCGGACTGACCTGTTGGCAAAGTCACAATCAAGTCCCAGCTTAGAGGGCACAGTTCTCTTAGCATAATTAGGCTTGACCTTACACCGCTCCCTAGATCTTATCTGGGAAGCTAATGGGCTGAGGGAGGTGCAAGAAGTGGCCAAAACAAGTGAAACTCACAAGAACAGTGTAACTAGGTTACACTTGTTTACCTCTGACTATAAAATAAAGGCTCAGCTTGCCTCTGGATCTCTCTCTGTGGCCTCAGCCAGGCACAGGGAAGATCCACAGAGACTAAAGAGAGCTATGCTGATCATCTGAACGCTGTCTCCCTATAAATCATTCTTCGCTGACTCCGTCCACACCTTTGGGAACCCCTGGCCCGCTGGGGCTGGACCCCGGCAGACCTCTAGTAGGTTTATAATTAATCTTGCTGTTTAATAGAAATCATTCTTTTAACTGTTTTTCTTCACTTTTTCTCTCAATATATTCCATTCTACTGAGTAAAACACCATTACTTCAATTACTTGATAACATGTTTGCCAACAGTGCTTCAACAGAACTAAATTACATACAATAAAAAAGTGATTAGCAATAAGATAATGAAATATAATATGGCTTTTATTTGGAGTTCATTATGATGCTAAGAGATATTTCCTCCATGGGAGAGCCCTAAAGGAACTTAAAATTAGCTACATAAGAATTAAGGTAAATTTAACAAAATTCTATTTATATATAATACATTTCTTTCAGGTTTATTTCTCTAAGAAGGTCTTCAGTATAAAATTATTGGAACAGAAGGCAAAAGGCCCCCAAACACCTTCACTTAGCGTATCTGGCCCATTCTATCTCTCTGCCTTCAACCTATTCCTTCCATTCAACCCTTTGCTCCAGCCATATAACATAACTATGTGTTACACTGTCTTATGCTAACACAAACTCACAAATGAAATTTTCTCAGCTTGGACTATCCTTCTTTTCTTCTTCATTTAGTCAACAACCCTTATTAGGTTCTTAAAAAACTCATTTAAAGCATTAACTGCTTCAGGAAGCATTCTTTGACTCCTTCCCTTCCAGTTGCATACTTTTAAAATATATATATTCTTATTTATTTTCAGAGAGGAAGGGAGAGAAAGAGAGAGAGAAACATCAATGATGAGAAAGAAACATTGATGGGCTGCCTACTGCACATCCCTCATTGGGAATCAAGCCCGCAAACTGGGCATGTACCCTGACCGGGAATCGAACTGTCACCTCCTGGTTCATGGGTCAACACTCAACCACTAAGCCACACTGGCCAGGCTCCAATTGCATACTTTCATAATAGTATCATTTTCATTTGTTGTACTCTAATTAATTTACTCATATTTTCACTAGTCTGCAAGATCCTTGAGGGTGAAAACATAATATATTCAACTTTATTCTTTTCTCGGCTCTTAGAATAGTCTAGGCCTCTATTAATGATTGTTGAGTGTTCCAGAAATTACTTCAAATTCAAGTAAAAGTCATGATAATACTATCAGATCTAGGTTATATGACTCATTATAGATCTGTGGTACTTTGCTATTCCTTAATGTCTACTGAAAATGCACAATAATAATATATTTTATTTGGAAGATATTACCATTTAAGGGGGAAAAGCCTATGTAACAGGATGTTTTACTCTGATTTTTACAGCAATAAGAGATAAATATAATATCCAAGTCACTCATTTTATCAATCCTGTTTTAATTGTTTATAAATATAGAATCATCTATAATAATCTAAAGCCTCTTCCTACCAGTACTCAATACAAACTGAAAAACTTAGAAGTAGCCCTTGGCAGAGAGATGGGGTGGCATGTGTATGTCTATAGGTGTACATGTAAGAGGCAGGGTAATTTGTTAAGATCTTAATTTGCATTTTGTTCTCCATCAATTTTTTTCCTTTCTCCCATTCTAAGAAGGTAACCAGGTTTGGGGGCTCCAATATTTATGAAAGATTTGAATTACTGAGTAAAAAAATCAAAGTTACTTGTGGATAATTTGCTTTCTAACTTTCACTTTTGGGGGTTTAAGTTAAAGGCAAAGCCTTTGAGGGCTGTCAGGGAGCCTGGGAAAGAGCCTCCTAAACCCAGCTTCCCCAGACTGGAAAAGGTTCAACAATATCAGGCATAGTAGAGACCTAAATCCTACTTCCTGGCTGTACTTCAAGGAAACGACAAAACTACAGAGAATGACTACGTGGAGCACCTTTGGAAGCTATACTCTAGGTCCTGGGGACTCAGTCAGCAGAGACTCCTGTGTACAATCTTGGCCAAAAAGCAGTAAAGTCATCTTACTTTAAGAAACACATAGATTTATTTTAATAAAGATATGTGTGACCATGATAAACTGCAAACAAGTGGGTTGGGAAAGGAAAGAAAGGAAGGAAGCCTTATTCTTCAAGTGCTCCCATAATGACTGAAATGAATCCCCATCTTACCAGGTTGGGTAATTCAAAGTCAGATTTAATTTAATTTATAGGAAATAAAGTAATTTCATATTTCTTGAATATATAAATCTGTGGTATAAGTAATTCAACTAAACACAATATGGATTTGTACATTTCTAATGTACTTTAATATACATTTTCTTGTTCATTATGTTATTTGTGCTTCACAACCCCTATAGCAGAATAATTGAAATGGTTGCATTTTGAAAGTCTAAAAAGTTTTCCTTTGGAAGCAAAACAATGATGGCTTTATGACAGAATTGATTATTGCTGTCAATAAGAAGTTTCTCATCACAAGAAGTATAATACTGCAAGCAAAACATCTGAAGAAGTAGAGGAAAAAGCAACCTCATTAAGTTTTCCCTAGAAAGGCCTATACGTAGACAGAGAATGATGACTCCTTTCAGAAATGCTCCACATCTAAATGAATATATTTTTATTAAAAAACAAAACAAAAACAGTGAAGGATCTCTAGCATCCTTAAATCCACCCATATAAGTCTTAGCTGGGAAAGATAACTATCAAATCCAGGAAAGTGGCTACAATGGAAGGGAAGGGGCAGGCATAGGATTAAGGAAGGGTATGTAGGAGTCCTTCAACTTGGATCTATTGTGCTTAGTTTTAAAATAATCTTTAAACAAATATGGCCAAAAATTAAATATGACAAACAGGGTGGTAGGTATATGGATGTTTGCTTTGTTAGTTTTTCAATGCCAATCTATATTTTTGGAATATTTCAAAATTAAAATCTAGCATAAGCATGTATCCTAGTTTTTACCTGACTATAAATTTCTCTTCTGCAGTTTAGAACCAGGATAGTTTGATACAGAGCAGCGCTCGCCAACTTTTCAGACCTCATAGACCACCAGTGGTCCGTGGACGACTGGTTGGAGACCGCTGATACAGAGCCTAGTGGATTATTGTGTGCAGTAAGTCTTTGTTTGGATAGGACAACTTAAAAGGTAACGGAAAAACTGATTACCTGGTTCATTATTCATTCCTTTCCAAATAAAGCAACTTCATCCAAATGAAAAACAAAAAAAAAATAGTTCTAGCACAGAGCCTAGTGGATTATTGTGTGCAGTAAGTCTTTGTTTGGATAGGACAACTTAAAAGGTAACGGAAAAACTGATTACCTGGTTCATTATTCATTCCTTTCCAAATAAAGCAACTTCATCCAAATGAAAAACAAAAAAAAAAATAGTTCTAGCAACCAGGAATAGTCAAATGTCTTATAATAAAAATCAGTTACAACTAGGAGGTATTTTTAAAAAAAGACAAATGGAAATAACGAGAGATGTTCACTGGTATAAAATATATAACTATTTCCATTTTATATAGTTTGCAATTTTGAATTAAGACAGACCCATTAAAATAAAACACATATGTCTAAATATATACATCCAGTACAGAGGCTTGATCCATTCACTTAAAATTTAGTTTCAATCATGTAACAATCCTGTGTTAAGTACTAAGAATACAGAGATAGCTCGTGAGGGTAAACCTATGAACCAGGAGGTCACAGGTTCAATTCTGATCAGGGCACATGCTCAGGTTGCGGGCTCAAGCCCCAGTTTGGGGCATGCAGGAGGCAGCCAATCAATGATTTCTCTCATCATTGCTGTTTTGCTATTTCTCTCTCTCTCTCTTCTCTCCCTCCCTCCCTCCCTCTCTGAAATCTATAAAAAAATATATTTTTTTAAAAAAAGAATACAGAGATGAATGAGAAAAGGTGCCTATTAAGGAGCTCACAATTTAAAGAATTCTGACAAAGAATTAACATAAAATGTGATGTTATAAAAAGGAATGCACAAGGTGATATGAAATCATTCAATGAGTATTGGAGAGAATGTTAATTCTCTCTGAAAAAGCTGGGAAAGGTTTCAGAGATAGGGTGACATTTGAGGTGGGACTTAAGTAATGAGTACAAGGTAAACAGAAAAGAGCATAATATGTTTCACACAGAAATGAAAAAACATGTATGTATACAGTCAGTCCTCCTTATTCATAATCAGTATTTGCAAATCCACCTACTCATTAAAATTTATTTGTAACCCTAAACTTAATACCACTTTCATAGTCATTCATGGACATACACAAAGTGACAAAAAAATAGGAGTTGCCTGAAGCATGCATTCCCAGCTGAGATCAAAGAAGGCAACACTCTGCCTTCTTGTTTTAGCTATCATACTGTAAACAAGTGTCCTTTTCAGTCTATTTGGTGTTTTTTCAAATTTTTGTGCTTATTGTTGGTGATTTTGCTGCTTAAAATGGTCCCCAAGCATAGTGCTAAAGTACTATCTAGTGTTCCCAAGCACAAGAAGGTTGTAATATGCCTTATGGAGAAAATCCATATCTATATATATAAAAGCCTAATATGCAAAGTGTCCTCTCAGGAGTTCGACCAACCAGGAGTTCGATCCTCGCTATGACATGCGCTGACCACCAGGGGATGGCGCAGAACGAAGGAAGGCCCCAACCGGCAGCCACCAGGGACCCTACCCGTGCATGAATTTTGTGCACTGGGCTTCTAGAGGACTTAAACGTAAAAAGGGGAAACCATAAAAATCTTAGAAGAATCCATAGGCAGCAAAATATCAGACATATGTCGTAGCACTATCTTTACTGATACAACTCCTAAGGCAATGGAAACTAAGGAGAAAAACAAATGAAACTACATCAAAATAAAAAGCTTCTGCACAACAAAAGAAACAATCAACAAAACAACAAGAAAGCCCACTACATGGGAGAACATATTTGTCAATGTTATCTCAGATAAGGGTTTAATCTCCAAAATTTATAGGGAACTCATACAACTTAACAAAAGGAAGATAAACAATCCAATCAAAAAATGGGCAAAGGACTTAAATAGACACTTTTTGAAAGAGGACATTCAGAAAGCCAAGAGACATATGGAAACATGCTCAGTCACTAATCATCCGAGAGATCAAAACAACAATGAGGTACCATCTCACACCTGTCAGAATGGTTATCATTAACGGATGTACGGCTAATTACCATGTTTCTCTTTTATTAGATAGGATTATTGTATTACTAGAGGCCCGGTGCACGAATTCGTGCATGGGTGGGGTCCCTCGGGGTGGCCTACAGAGATAGGATCCCAGCTCGCACCCCCAGCCTCGCAGCCCCGCAGCCCCGCCTGAAACCCCGCCTTGACCTGGCGCCGCCCCCTCAGCTGCTCCACCATCCCGCCTATGGGGCGATCGGTCAGGGCCCGGCCCCCCACCTGGCTCCCTAAGCACCTAGGAGCCAGGCAACAGCCCTGCCCCCACTGCAAAGGCTGGTCACCATCTGTGGGACTATCAGCGGGGTGATCAGGCCTTTGCTCACACCCACCTTGGCCTGACGCCACCCGTTCACCTGCTCCACCATCCCACCGCAGTCCCACTCTCATTGGGGCCCATCGGGGCCAGCAGCGCCTGACTGCTGCCTGCTGCCCGCTGCCAGCGCCACGTTGCCAACACTCGCCATGTTCCACGCTGCCCCCTGGTGGTCAGTGCATGTCATAGTGAGCTGTCGAACTCCCAATCTCCGGGTTGAACTCCCAGCTGAACGACCTCCCAAGGGGACAATTTGCATATTAGGCTTTTATTATATAGGATTTTCCATATGAACAACTGTAAACTACTTTTGCCCGACCTTGCACATAGGGTTCAATCGTATCTGTGGTTCCAGATATCCACTGGGTGTCTTGGAACACATCCCATCAGATGGTGGAACTACTATTTAACACTAAATGCAAACACTGTTCTAGAACCTGAATGATGGTCACACAATCCCTTATCGAAAACTCTTGGGGTTTACACTATTAATGAATTTTTAAATCACTTGTCTACTAACCTCCAACACAAATTTTTTCTAAAATGACAAATATAAGAAACTAAAATTGCCACTGAATTACTGAATATTCAGGTAGACTAAGGGATGTCATTGAATTGATAGTATTTAATGTTTAAAAAAATATGGATTATGGTTCTATCACTGTCAAATCCATCTACCTATCACTAATTTTATAATATAGAAGACTAGGTAGTATCTAGAGGACTGAGAAAGATTTTAAATAGGTTAGTACAAGCCCGGCACAGTGAGCATCACCCCATACACCAGTTGGTTGAGTATTGTCCCATACACCAAAACGGTTGTGGATTCGATTCCCATTCAGGGCGCATAGATAGGTTGCAGGTTTGATCCCCAGTCAGGACCCGTATGAGAAGCAGCCAATTGATGTTTCTCTCAAACATTGATGTTTTTCTTTCTCTCTCTCCCATCCTCTCTCTAAAATCAATGGAAAATATCCTCAAGTGAAGATTAAATAAATAAATAAATACTAGTCTGCACAGTCCATTACCATTGCAAGAAAACCTCCTCAGTATATAAAAAATATCCAGACAAAAAAGTAACAAAATCTTTGTACATTAAAGATAACAGGTTACATTGACAAGTTAAAACTAATTTCTCTCTTCTAATCTAAAATGATAGCAAGCAATAATGTTTTATCATATAATAGGATTAAATGTATCTTTTTATATACATACATATATATTTTTTTTATTGATTTCAGAGAGGAAGGAGAGGGAGAGGTAGAAACATCAATGAGAGAGAATCATTGATCAGCTGCCTCCTGCATGCCCTCCACTGGGAATCGAGCATGCAACCCAGACACGTGCCCTGGCCGGGAATCAAACCGTGACCTCCTGGTTTATAGGTTGATGCTCAACCACTGAGCCACGCCAGCTGGGCAAATGTATCTTTAATGTACTCTCCTCCTTCAATATAGCTTATCTTTGAGGTTCTGCTAAATTTTAGTTGCCATAACAACCTAAGTAAACCTTTATTGCTTCAGACATCTGTAGCTATTTTTAAATGCAACAGCTGGATCTGTCCAGCTAACTTTCTTTTATAAGACACTAAAGCAGTTTTCATTTGCTCTGAATAAGCTTGAGAAAAATATTAGGGACCATTAAAAGTGAAACTATAAACATATAGAAGAAATCAGAAAATGGAAAATTACTGCATTTTCATTGGAGTATTTCCTGAAGAAATATGTTAACGCAAAGCTTTCTAAATTTTCAACCATTTTCTGAATTGAAATTATACTTAGATATGTTAAATGATTTTCTTCTCTCTGTAATTAAGAAATGCAAGACAATACACAAATAAGTAAACACTAGCATTTACATAAAACAACATTTATCAGCAGTTAAGGCAACATAAATGAATTTAGAGAAACAGCGTAACTGACTCCTTTTTCTTTTCAAAATGATTGTAATGGATCCATTAAAATGACTAATAATAATTAGGCTGGAGAAATATCTATATTCACTGATATGAGTTTTTTAGTAGACATGATTTAAAAATAAAAGGTTTATACTGTAGCATGTAGCAATTGATTAGAAGCTTCTTAGAGAGGATCTGTGCCCATGTTAGAGTTTCAGAAAGTGTTAGCTAATAGATCACCCAGATTAAGACTACTATAGTTAGAACAGCCTATGTTTTTACCCACACAAAAAAAATTTAAAATTATGTATAAATAAATTTATTGACTGATAATCATTACATACATTTTTAGCCTGGATTGAGATTTTCATCTATGTGCTCATCTCCTTTCAACCCCCTTTCCCTAACTATGATTCATGTTTTAAAAGCATATATACAGGGATGGACAAAAGTAGGTTATAGTTGTGAGTATACAAAACACAGTTTATTCTTGTATTATTATTTATTATAATTACTGTATTTTCCACACGAACTGTAAATCTACTTTTGCCAACTCCTGTAATATCTTGTACATCAGTATATTTGGGAATAGTCTATTAATTTGTATGAAAGTTATTATTTCACACCTTGTTTACATTTAATCTAATATATACTAAATTTTCTAATAATTGCCTTGTAGTAATGAAATAATGTACAAAAGACAATTTCCTAAGGACAAAAGTTAAGAACCAAACAACAGGCAATCCAAATAGCAGTGGCAATATTATTTCTAAATTTCAAAGGACTGTCTACAGATGCATAAAAACCATTCTCCTATATTCATTACTATTGTATTTTGATATAAAGCATATCCAATTATTAAATGAGGTCTTTTCCCTTTTACCTAAATCTTCAAAGAAGAGCATTATCACAACCCTTAAGAAACCATTCCTGTGCCTGGAATTTCAAGTAAGTCTGTCTTTCATACAAGTGCCCACATGATTATTTTCCCATTACTTTTATATTTCCTTTCCTGCCCATTCCAAATTCCTTGAACAATTTATCAGAAATGATTACATGACAGAAATATGCCCATTTCAGCTTCTCTTCAACTGAATACAATTTTTCTTGTGTAACAGAAATGAGGATAAGGATTTACTTTTATATTTTGCATTTACAGTTTAAAAAGTGCTCACATAAAACTATATTATCTGATGGACATATAATGCTTTGACATAAGAGAGATATTATTGTCAACTTGAAAATCAGAAAAAAAAATTAGGCTAGAAGGGTTTTCTGTAGGTCAAACAAGAAGTGCAATAATAATCAGAACTCAGCTCTCCTGACAAACCCTTTTCACAACACTCTGCTGCCTCACTATTTTGTAAGTGACAAGGAGGAATAAGTGGGGCAACTGACTTTGGCAGCCTGCAGTTGTTACAGACCCTGAACAACACAATCAATTACAATCTACATTCTCCAACAGCAAGTCCTGGCAGTATGGCACATCTGTCTGATATCATAGCTTTCATTATCAACCATAGGCTTAAATTTATGCTTGCTATAATTATAATCCCCCCCCCCAAAAAAGCACATCGTATTCCATAAAAGAACCATGGATTAGATACAAATTTTTGCATTTCCTAGTCATGGCCAATTAGTGTTTAAAATATGAATTATCTTATTAATTCAAAGAGCAAGTTTACAAATGCCTATGGACTATACCTTTAGGAATGTGAACACACTCTATTTTTAGGAAACACTTAAGCCTAGTATAAAGCCAGAACAGAAATGGGATATAAACTGGCTCCATCTTTGATATTCTTCCTGCCAGATAACAATATAACAAACATCTATAAGTTGTTCTAACCATAATTATTAGTTAAACCCATAATAAAATCAGAAAGCAGCTCATATTCTCTCTTCATTTGAAGACAGAGATTTGGGATTCTCTTTCCAAAAAAAATCATAGTTCCCAACTGTACTTTTAAATAACCAACACTGCTGCTCATGTTTTATAATGCCTGCTCTTATTTACATATTTATTTCATTCGGTACCATGTTTCAGTGCCGTCCTTCTTTTTTTCTATTTTCCACTATTCTGCTGTTGTTACTAGCTCACCTCCATTATTATACTAGAGGCCTGTGCACGAATTTGTGCACGGGTGGGGTCCCTCAGGGTGGTCTGCGGGGATCGGGCTGAAACTGGCAGTCCAATGCTGCCTGCTGCTCCTGCCTGCCACTCCTGCTCATCCTGGCCCCACTGCACCTGCCGCTGGCTCGCACCCAGTCAGTCCTGATTGGGAGAGGCTCGCGCCGCTATAGCAGCACTCACCAGCCGTGAGCCCTGCATCTGGCGCCCATCCTGAGGGAGGTAGGGGGCGGCCAGGATGTGATCAGCCCTCCAGGCAGGCAGGGGGACACCCTTGCTGACCCCGGATCCAGATCCATCCTGTTGACGTTTGCACGGATTGTCGGGAGCCACCTGGCAGCCGCTTTTGTATCCTTTCTTCCTTGCTGAGCATCTAGGGAGGAGAAGTGGCTGCAGTGCCCGAGGCCAACTTCCAGGAGGTCGGTAGCTCTGTCGAGGTCATGCTGGCAGCTCCAGTCTATTGGTGCCTGACCTGTTCTACAGAGATTGGACTACTGAGGGAGTGAGTGGCTGCCACAGGGCTGGTGGGCCACCAGGATGGGTCGGTCAGCTGAGTGGCACTTCCGCTGTGGGAGCGCACTGGCCACCAGGGGGCAGCTCCTGCATTGAGCATCTGCCCCCTGGTGGTCAGTGTGCATTATAGCGATTCGTCGACCGGTTGTTCAGTCATTCGGTCGCTTAGGCTTTTATATATATAGATCTTTCTTTCCATTACTCTTCAATAAGCTTCATCTCTACCTGAGCTGTCTTTGTCTTCTGCTTGCCAGCTTCCTTCCTGACACTGTCACCTCAATTCCCACTTAAAGCCTTGCCTTCTTCAACAAGTTATGCTTTAAAATGATCTCTCTTACTTTTCCCTTGATCTCCTTTCAAAATCTCATTACCTTGATGCATCTCAGTTAGTTATTTAAAAAGCTAGTTGATTAAAGGTGCATAACTCAATAGCTGGTGTCATTTCAGACAGAATAGGAGAGAAATTGGGAAACGACAATTTTCATACAATTTACCTCAACCCCCTCCTTGCTTCCAGCAACAAATAATGAAGTTAGTAAACCCAGCCCAGATGGTGTGGCTCAGTGGTTGAGCATCGACTTATGAACCAGTTCGATTCCACTCAAGGCACATGGCCAGGTTGTGTTGTGGGCTCGATTCTGGGAGCAGGGGAAGAGGGGTGTGGAGGAGGCAGCCAATCAATGATTCTCTCTCATCATTGATTTTTTTCCCTCTCTCCCTCTCTCCCTTCCTCTCTGAAACCCACCATATATATATATTAATATATATATATATGTTTTTTTTAAGTTAGTAAGCCCAGGAAAATCCTTTCACTAATCTATCCACTCATAAAAATAAGTTCCTTTCATTATTGAAGAGAACCTCAATACTATTCTAATTTCATCACTTCTACTAGTTTCTTGAGGCCCTCATATTTGCTCTTCAATGGAAGGATTCCATTTCTATTACATTGGGAAAGTATCTGCCCTGCCCTAAGCTAAGTTAAATCAAACATCTAAAGTGTGTATATCTAAACAAAAATGTGTGATTATTCTGGTCTCTCAGTGGCATCCACTGAAAAAGGGGGTTGAATGTAGGAATCTTTTAATTAAAATCAAACAGCTTCTTCTTTTTGGTTTTGCTTCGTGGTTACAGCATCGGCCCATGCATTGGAGCATTGAGGGTTCGATTCCTGATCAAGGGCACATATCTGGGTTGCAGGTTCAATCCCAGGCCCTAGGGGTGAGTGCAGTAGGCAACCAACCGATGCGTCTCTTTCACATCAATGTTTCTCTCCCTCTCCCTCTCCCTCCCTTCAACTCTCTATAAAAATAAATGGGGAAAAAAATATCCTCAGGTGAGGATTAACAACAACGAGAGAAAGTCCATATTCTCCCCACCCCTTCTGGATATCTCCAGAACATGTGCTTCTTCTCAATTATTTATTTCAGAGAAAAAATAAGTAGAAGGGTAGTTTTTATTTTTCTACTGAGAATTCTGAAGTTAAGGGCAAAGGTTTAAGTAATTTACACAAGAATTCAATGTTAATAACTTTAAAAGGGAAGATGGGAAAGTGTATGTACTTCATTCATTGAGCATCCAACATATACTAGTACTAAGCTAGGATATTTCTGATAGCTCATGTAATTTATTCCTTAAAACAACCTGTGTCACATAACTGCACACAGTTCAAGGGTGTACCATTCATATCCTGGTCTATGTTGGTGGCAAGCAAACAGGCCCAACACCTATTTTTATAAGTAAAATTTTATTAGAATATAACCACACCCATTTGTTTACATATTACCTATGGCTATTTTTGTGCTACAGCAGTAAGGTTGAACAGCTGTGACTGATACGTTATGGCCTGCAAAGCCTAAAATATTTATTATCTTGTCCTTTACAGGAAAAAAGAAAGCCTGCCCTTGTATAGGTGAAAGCCATCCCTGGAATAATACAATACAGAGGCTACACAGCAGCCCTGAAACAATCTACTGAAGGAGGTATTAATAGATGAGAAAACTAATACTCAGTAATATTAAGTAGTATGTCTAATGTTGTGCAGATTTTAAGTGACAAAGTCAACTTTCAAATCCAGATCTTTCCACTAAATCACACAAGACCATGTCATTGGAGGCAGTAATAACACCTCCCATAGCTTTTCTTATAAGCCTTAACATGTACATGAAAATATTTGAGAAATAGTTGCTGTTATTAATATTATTACAGAATAAAAATCAAACACTTACATAGTTTGGCCTTATATTCATTCTTCTTTTTCCTTTCACAAAATTGAGGCTTTAGCCATGCATGCCTCCATATTTACCAATCCCTCAAAAAATGAGTAATTCACACTCCTATTCCCAAAATCATCACTCTATCCAAATACTCCTCCTTTTCTAGAATCAACTTAAATGCCACATTCTTAGTGACACCTTCTCTGATTTTCTAATCAATCTTCATGCTCTTTCCTACAGCATGTTACTGTGAAGTCTTTAGCATCTGTTTCTTTCTATTTTCTATTATTTACTGGTCTATTTCTCCCACCGTATTTTACATTATTTAAGAGACTATTTCTTCTTCATTCTTATATCCAGCCCAACCTCCGAGTGTCTATCAAAGTTCCTTATATATTATAAATATACAATGAATTGTACTCCCTGACATTGTACACCTAGCTCTGCTCTATGTTCCAATCTGTTGCTTATCACACCAAGCTAGGTTGCCTCCAGATCATCTGTCCACTGCTCAAAGACAAGAGGAAAGCTATAAAACTCTTCTAAATGAAATATGCATGGAAATTTCAATTTTTAAATGTTCAGTATGATGTTCAATACTTTAAATGTGAACTCCTCTCTATAATTCAGTAATATTTCTTGAAAAGATTAATGATTGTATCAGGTTTACCAATAGAATTTATTTCCTCATTTAATCTTTAAGCCAAATTGTTCATACTCAAATCCTCTCACAATAAACACAATGTTCCAACTCAGATGTTGGCGGCAGAATGTGTTCACAAATGAACAACAACCCCTACTATCCTGGCAAGAATTAAAGGATTAGCTAAATACAGTAGTCTCCTATATCTATTTTCACTGAGATAAGGAACAATTTGTATATATTAAAAAGCCAAAGACCCAGAAGGACATCTTAGGATTTTTCCACAACTATAGAAGTCCCACTAAGTCAACTTAAATTGGGCTTTTCTCCACCATGTGCACAATTTTTCTATGATAAAGAAATTCCAAGGTATGAGAAAGGTTTTCAAGAAAAAGAAGCTTTAAAAAAATCCCATTATACAAACTAGCCAAGACAAAACTATTTTGAATAAGATAGAGATTTATATGGGCCTGGTTTGACAAAAAGAGGATCGAGATACATAAACAAAATAGAAGTCTCTGCCATTAAAGAGCTTGGGTTTTCTTTGGGGGAGAAAAAATAAACACATGAAATAACTTGAGAATAATAATGAACATCATATCTTATAGGCAGTGATTCAAAATATTCTCTCACGTCACTGCTATATCACAAATTATTATGACTACTTCCCTAAAAAAACCATGCAACATTATTTGGTCCTTAATATTGAGCCACAGAAATTGAAGGGAAAAAGAAGGAAATTATTTTTCATTTATCATGAATTGTATTCCACTTGCTTCTGAAAGGACCTGAGGAACCCTGAAGAGTAAATCTGTGCCATTTATGGTTAAAACAAAATATATCCCCTCAAACAAGGTAGAAAAATAATTGAATTACCTGAGGTGAGCAGATTACATTTGGACTAAAAATATGAAAATTCGCAATCTCCTACCATTTTCTTACAACATAATGTAAAACTAATATCAATCATATATTTTGCTATGAATCTGGCATCATAAACATGCTGCGAAGACTATATTAGAGATCTTCATTTTTAGGGTTTAGAGCAGTGATGGCGAACCTTTTGAGCTCCGCGTGTCAGCATTTTGAAAAACCCTAACTTAACTCTGGTGCCGTGTCACATAGAGAAATTTTTTGATATTTGCAATCATAGTAAAACAAAGATGTATATTTTTGATATTTATTTTATATATTTAAATGCCATTTAACAAAGAAAAATCAACCAAAAAAATGAGTTCGCGTGTCATCTCTGACATGCCTGTCACAGGTTTGCCATCACTGGTTTAGAGACTAAAAAAATAAATAAAATTCTAAGACATTTGTCCTGCCTTTATCTTTAGTCCCTCGTCTTTTAATGACAAAGGATAACAATGGTAATGAATAAGGTATTATATGTATTTTTCTTCTCCAGCTAATGATATGAACTGCAAAAATAAAACTGTACTATTAGAGGAACAGCAGGAATTCATTCAATTTATACCTGCTAATAAATAAGTAGCATCTTATAGAAACTGGTAAAACAGAACACTTCATAGTCACATAGATGCCTGCAGTTTAAGATAACAGTTAACACAAAAAAAAAAAATATTCTCCATTTTTTCCTGTTAATTTTATTCTGATTGCACAGTGTATAAAAATAGTAAGAGATTTTTAAGATGTGTAAGACAATTTAAACACCAAAAATAAATTCTAAAATTTATATTTCAAAAGCCAGAATCCTATTTTATATTGCTATAGACACATTATTTGTACTATTTTTTTCCTAGTTAATGGAAAACATTTCATATCTTCCATTTTAGGCAAATAAAATAATAATTTACACTGGTAAAACCCCTACTAACATGTCACATAAAAATGCTAACTAAACTATGAAAATTATCTTGAGATAAATAAACGTAAATTCAAAATCACAAAACAGCCCAGCAGATGTGGCTCAGTGGTTGAACACTGACCCATGCATTGAGAGGTCACCGGTTCACTGGTCAGGGGACACGTTGGGGTTGTGGGCTTGATCCCCAGCAGGGAGCATGCAGGAGGCAGCAGACCAATGCTGATGCTTCTCTCTCATTGATGTTTCTATCTCTCCCCCTCCCTTTCTTTCTCTCTCTCTCTCTCTCTCACTTTCTCTCTCTCCCTTTCAAATCAATAAAAACATATTTTTTAAATCACAAAATATATGAAGCAAGCCACTATGATTAAGGGCCAGCAGAAGTACTAAACATGAGACTCAGACCCACAAAGACTGTGGAATTACTTGCTACAGAGTAATTTTTAAAGAAACAAGATTTTATTCAATGAGCAGACTGACTGAAAAGGAACCTAATATAATATCTAGAAACAACATATAATAATTAAAATTAGAAATTTGGTGGATAGGTTAAATATCAGGGCAGATGAACCAGAGGTGAGAATACATAGATTGAACTAGAAGAGAGATCTGAAGAATTTCCTCAGATGCAAAATTAAGACATAAAAGAGATGATGTTAACAGAAAAGGAAAGTGTAAAAATTTTTAATAAATTGAACAGAGTTCCAGAAGAAGAAAACAGAAAGAATAATCAAGAGGCAGTATTTAAAGAAACAATGGTTAAAGAATTTTTTGAGCTTGAAGAAAATCATAGATTCTCAGATTCAGGAAGCCCAACAAATCATGAGCAGCTACATCCTATATAATAAAAGCCTAATATGCAAATTAAACAAATAGCGGAATGACCAGTGGAGCTACCGATTGCTATGACATGCATTGACCACTAGGGGGCAGATGCTTAACGCAGGAGCTGCCCACAGGCCCCAGGTCAGCCAACGTGGGTGCCAGTGGGGGGCCCCCCAATCGCCCTGCTGGTCACCCCGCAAAGGGAGGTCACCGGCGGTAGGGCGATTGGGGGTGGGAGCTGGCCAGCAAGCGAGCTGGCGCTGGCCCCAGATCACCCCGCCAGAGCGAGAGGCACCAGGCTGGCCAAGGCGGGTACCAGCTGGGCCCCCCCCCATCACCTTGCTGGTCGCTCGACAGATCGGCCCTGATTGCCAGCCAGGCCTAGGGACCCTACCCATGCACAAATTTTGTGCATCAGGCATCTAGTATGTATATAAAAAAGCCCAGTGACTGGAACAGCGGAACGACCAGGACGACTGGAATGACTGGTGGCTATGATGCATACTGCAGCAGCCAACCAGCCTGATCTGGGCCCCGATCAGCCCCTCCACAGCCGGCCCGGCACCCGATTGGCCCCCAACACCCTGATCAGGGGAGGGGCCGGCCGCCAACCGCCCGCAGCCCCTCTCCCTGCTGGCCCAGCCTGTTGGGGCCCCATTGGGGCAGCCAGCCAGACCCCACCTATGCACGGATTCATTCACCGGGCCTCTAGTAGGAAATAAAAAGAAAACCACCCTAAATGTTGTTGTGAAACTGGAAAACGCCAAAGGCAAAGAAAATATTTTACAGTCCACAAGAGAGAAAAGACAGATACCTGATGAACAGACAACTGACTTCTCAATAGCAACAATAAAACTCAGAAGACAAAGGAATAATAACTAAAAAAGAGCTAAAAGGAAATAACTATCAACCTGGAGTTGAAATACATAGGAAAACGATCTTTAAAGTGTGGAAGCAAACAATGACATATTTAAACAAACAAAAGACTGTCTTTAACTGAACTTCTAAAATTCTAAAGAATGTACTTTAGGAAGAAGGAAATGTCAAAAAATTAAGAAGAGAACTCCCATAAGATCCAGCAATTCCACTTCTGGGCATTTATTTAAATGAAATGAAAACATTACTCAAAAAGCTATGCATCCCCATGTTCATTGCAACATGATATACAATAGCCAAGACAAGGCAGTAACTTAAGTGTCCATTGATGGGTGAATAACTAAAGAAAATGTGGTACATACCCAACGGAATATTATTCAGTCACCAAAAAAAGGACATCTTGCCATTTGTGACAATATGAATGGCTCTTGAAGGCATTGTGCTAAGTGAAATAAGTCCGACAAATAACATCATCTCACATATATGTTCAATCTAAAAAACAAAACAAACTCATAGACTGATGGTTGCCAAAGGCAGGGGTGGGAGGTGGGCAAAATGGGTAAAGAGGGTCAAACGATACAAATTTCCAGTTATAAAATAAGTCATGGGGATGTAATGTACAGCATGGTGACTACTGTACATTTTACTTACTTTTTCCTCACCCAAGGATATTTTTCCATTGATTTTTAGAGAGAGAGTAGAAGAGGGAAAGACACAGAGAAATATTAATGTGAGAGAAACACATCGATTGCTTGCCTCCTGCATGTGCCCTGACCAGGACCCAGGTAGGGGAGGAGCCTGCAACCAAGTACGTGCCCTTGACCAGAATTGAACCCGGGACCCTTCGGTCCATAGATGGACGCTCCATCCACTGAGCCAAACCGGCTAGGGCTATTGTACTTTTTAAAGTGGTTAAAAGAGTAGATCTAAAGAGTTCTTATCACAAGGAAAAATATTTTTAATTACAAGTGCTGATGGATGTTAATCAGACTTTTTGTGTTGATCATTTTGTGATGTATATACAAACATCTAATAATTATGTTGTATATGTTATATGTCAACTACATTTCAATTTTTTTAAAAACCTGCCTATTTCAAAATAGTGTGATACATGCTGTAGAGAACACCCACAATCTTGGGTAGTAGAAGTCAGGGGTCAGGGTGACAGTAGTCAGGGAAGAGATCCTAAGGATATCTAACTGAAGTCTGAGAACTGGGTTACGTGATAAATTGAGAGTATGAGATTAGATAAACTACAATACTTATTAAATATCTAAAACAGGCATCAGGGTTCTTCTGTGTCAAGTCAGGAGAAGGTAATAGGTTAGGACCATAAGTACTATGCAAAAGATCACATCTAGAAGTCCTATAAGTAGAAAGTATAAGGATAAAGATGCCTTTTGTTCAGACAGAAGGTAGATGTCAAATTAGCAAGAAAAGCAACACAAGGTGATAGTTGATTCTTCTGGTTACATCTTACATTGAGACAGAAAGGTTAGCAATTGACTTTTGCAGTTTTGGGATCAGCTCAGAAAGACATAGGATGAAAGTAGGTGTAAATTTAACCTACTAGAGAGAAGAATAAGCAGGAAAGCAACTAGAAGGCAGAGTAATGAAGACTTCAACTGAGGTGGTTGCAATAAGAATGGAAAGAATCTGAGACATAATTTAAAAAGTGACAATGAAATTGAGGAATAACTGAATGGGGGGGGGGAGGGATGGAAAATAATGAGATGACTATGAATTTTTAGAAATTCTAAAGAAGTGCCATTTGATGAAGAAAGAGGCAGAATCTTCATTTGGGTGTACTGAATGAAAAGTGATCGTGTTTTCTATATTATCTTGGAAATATGAGTTTGAGCTCCAGTAAGAGTATAAGGCTAGAGCTGTATGTCTATTGCCATAAAAAAAGAGAAAGGTCATTAAATTGCTTTTACTATGCCATCTTTCAGTCCAAAACAGATGTACATTGTATGTTAGATTTAATAGTCCATTTCTGTGGTCTGTCTATGAAAATTTTCAATTTTGAGAATATGAACGCAACTTAGATGAAGATCTGCCACCTCATTATTATGATTAATTCAGCTGATCTGGCTGGTTGGGTGAGCTCTGTCTGGGTCATTGATCAAAACTAAATTTGTCAAATATTTTATCTGAAGGCAAATTCACTGAATCCACCTTAACATTTTAGTTGACAGGATTTGTCTTTCATAATACTACTTTAAAAGAATGTTCAATTTGTTCACCCTAACTCCCTGCTTCTGTCACCAGAGATTGAGAGGCAAAGAAAGGAAGAGGGCTAGGCCTAAAGTCTTCAAATTCTCCACTAATAAAGAATACATACATTGCAATTATATTCTTGAATATGAAAAATCCTTCTCTGTCCACCTCAATAGCATCAAGGAATTGGAGCAAAAGCAAATTGAACATTCTTTTAAATATTACAAAGAACATGAACACTGATCAACTAACTAAAAACAAACAAATTTAGGAAATTGCCATTTGGTGAAATGGACTGCTTCAGCTACTTTTCTTCCCTCACAGTTACATATGAATCCCTCTTAAAGCTACATCTTCATGAAAGAGAACTATTCTACCAGACGGAAGAGGCTCACTCTTCTGCCTAGGCAAGCATGTCAAACTTGCGGGCCGCATGCATACCATAACGAATATTTCTATGGCCCAGCCAATATAACGGTATGTAAGAAACGTTTTAATAAAAATGTCATAACTTAATTTTTACAATATCCTGTTATGCATAATTATTAATAACGAACTACAACATTCATTAATGACTGATTACTATAATCATGTTGCATTCATTTCCCTTACGCGCCTTACGCGCTTTACACGCAGGTGCACCATTTCTCACCACTAATACTAGCAGTGAATATTTTAGCAGCCGATTGCCACATCGTTTGTCTTGTACTGATTTGTTTGGTGTGTGCAACGGGAAATATTTCACTTTCTGAGAACAAGAAAAATAGGTTTATTTGCATTACGCTTATTAATTTGTGCAGTTATTCAGTGTCTGGTAAGTTAATGTTCAAGAAAAAAATGTTAATTTTTATTAAAATGTTCTATTATTTTATGTTAATGATTACTTATTTTAGCCCTTTGTATTCAGCATGTCTCTATCGAAATAAACCTATGTTTCTATGAAAATTGAAGCTTTTGTTTTTCTGCGACCCCCATAAACTTAAACCTTGTTTATTTGGCCCATGATAGCCTTTGAGTTTGAAATGCTTGGTCTAGCAGTGGTCGGCAAACTGCGGCTTGCGAGCCACATGTGGCACTTTGGCCCCTTGAGTGTGGCTCTTCCACAAAATACCACGGGCAGGCGCGCATATACAGTGCGATTGAAACTTCGTGGCCCATGCGCAGAAGTCAGTATTTTGTGGAAGAGCCACACTCAAGGGGCCAAAGAGCCACATGTGGCTCGCGAGCCGCAGTTTGCCAACCACTGGCTCTAGGGCATACAAATAGCTCCAATTGCCTTGTTAATCTTAAGGAAATAGTATCTTTAAATAAAAATCAAGGAAGGAAAGACTTTATGCAGTTTGATGTGCTGAGAGGTTGCAAAAATAGAAACCTGGAATAAAAATTTGTATAAAGCCGAAACCGGTTTGGCTCAGTGGATAAAGCGTCGGCCTGCGGACTGAAAGGTCCCAGGTTCGATTCCGGTCCAGGGCATGTACCTTGGTTTCGGGCACATTCCCAGTGGGAGATGTGCAGGAGGCAGCTGATGGATGTTTCTCTCTCATCGATGTTTCTAACTCTCTATCTCTCTCCCTTCCTCTCTGTAAAAAATCAATAAAATATATTTTTTTAAAAAGAATTTGTATAAAGAACTGGTATTTCCATGCTTGTGCTTGAAAGAAAACTGTGTTATCTCTGAATGTGACAGAAGCCATTTTTTCCAGACTACCAGCACTTCAAAATTACTGTTTCTTAAGTATCACTTTATTCTTATAATTGTGATTTTCCTCTTCATATTTCAGATTATAAGAATGATGAGTTATAGATCATTTTAAATAATAAACACATTTAATAATTCTACAAATGAAATAGCTACTAACAGCTGAACACTATCAAATATATACTGAGTGGCCAGATTATTATGACCACCTGATGTTTGTAGGCAAATTAGCTATAATTTCGCGCTGAAGTTGCTAGAGGGCCAGATCATTATAAACGTCTGAATAGCACAACATAACTAAGTATCGTTGCTGATCAAGTTCATCCTATCATGTTGATGGCGTATCCCAATGGAGATGGCTTCTTCCAACAAGACAATGCGCCATGCCACGGTGCTCATATTGTGCAGGAGTGGTTTCAAGAACATGAGGGAGATTTTACCTTGCTTAGGTGGCCCCCACAATCACCAGATCTCAATCCAATTGAGCATTTGTGGGGCGAAGTTAAAAGAGCCATCAGGCAGCTGGTTCCACAACCATCAAATCTCACAGAACTGGACAGTGCTATTCATCAGGCATGGTGTCAGATTCCTTGCATCACCTTTCAACATCTCGTGGAGTCAATGCCAAGAAGAATCGCCGAAGTATTGAAGGCAAAAGGTGGCCCAACAAAGTACTGATGGGGTGGTCATAATAATCTGGTCGGTCATAATAATCTGGCCACTCAGTGTATATTATATAGGACTTAGATATCTTGAACAGAAATGCTATTGTGTATATTCTCCCCCAAATACTAAAATTTATATCTTTAAGATCTCAGGAAATTTTGATTTCTATTTGAGTATTAAAGATTTCTAATTCATTTCCCATTTTCATTTTTATTGCAGCATTTATTCATTGAGTGAAACAATTTCTGTAGTGGTTATGTATGCTCCCCAAATAAACCCTTTGAAATGTCAAACATTGTAAAAATGGAAGTAATATAAAATGAATAGTTCATGGTCCCCAAGAATAATGAATTATTAAATCTACAAAGAAAAGTCAGTTTTTAGAATCTCATTTTTAAAAAACAAATTTTGGGCCAATAATACATTAGTATATTGAATATACAAGTCATGTGTATTCAAAGAACTTCCACACAAAATAGCTAATCTAATCTTGCCTACTACTATAGAAATCTTGCCATTTAACTGTTAAGTGTTCAGTCTGGTAGCCAGTGGAGTTTTGGAGTCACACAGTTCTGTATACCATTTTAGCCACTTATTAGTTGTACAACTTTGGGCAAGTTGTCAAATTTTTCTGATCCCTGAATCCCGTACCTAATACAATTTGTGAGAAAATTAAATACGACTACACACACAAAGTATTTGGCACTTTGCCTGACTCAATCAGAAGTATCAGCTGCTATTATTATATTAAATGAGCCAACAACAAACGTAACATAAACTCCAGAATTCCCCAAATCAAAATTATATAACTAGTCTTTAGTTTTAAATATATGTTTAGAAGAAACACTTTCAGAAATATACCTAAGAAAATTATTCAACAAAAGACTAATAGCATAATATGCACAAAAATTATATTATGTATAGCCTACAGATGGAAAATTTAGCAACAAAAAAAATAATTTGGAAATCTTTTTGCGATATGGAAATTGTGTATCATATATTCAATATTAAGTGAAAAGACAAAATATAATTAGTACATTATCATTGCAACTATAAAATTTATGATAAAGACATTTTCATTTTAATACTTTATCAATGATTTATTAAAACTGGCATGATTTTTCTAAATATGGTCACACAAAATTTTAAAACTTATACCTACTGGCAAAATACTGCAAAAAACAAATTTTTCCAATAACAGAGGCATAACTGAATTGCAGAATACTCATAAAAAGGATAATATTTTTAAAAAAAAGAATAGTATTATTCCTACAGTCCCCCTTCACTTTTTAGAACCCTTTCTTGTAAGAGTTAAAATCTCTTTTCGATTTTCCATTCTGAGTTTCTCTCTAATTTAAGTTTCCTAATTATAAGAGACTAGAGGCCCAGTGCACGAAATTCGTGCACGGGTAGGGTCCCTAGGCCTGGCCAGCGATCAGGGCCTATCTGTGGGGCAACCAGTAGGCAGGGCGATCGGGGGGCCACCCGCTGGCACCTGCTTTGGCTAGCAGCGGCCTGGCACCTCCCACTTGCCCGCCCCAACCTGGGGCAGCTCCTGTGTTGAGCATCTGCCCCCTGGTGGTCAGTGCGCATCACAGCAACCGGTCGTTCCACAGGTCATTCCGCTGGTCGCTCAATGTGCATATTAGGGTTTTATTATATAGGATACTGGTAGAATTCAATTAAACCTTTTAAACACGTTAGTGTTTTGAACGGACAGATTTTTTTCTTAAAGAGGAACAGTTTTTAAATATATTTTTCTTGATTTCAGAGAGGAAGAGAGAGGGAGAAAGAGAATCACTGATTGGCTGCCTCCTGCATGCTCCACACTGGGGATCGAGCTCACAACCCAGGCATGTGCCCTGACCAAGAATCGAACTGAGACCTCCTGATTCATAGGTCAACACTCAACCACTGAGTCACACCAGCCAGGCAAAGGGACAGATTTTTAAACACTACCAACATATTAAAACATAGCCTAAGGTAGTTAAATCATCTTCAGGATTTATTTATTGAAACAAAGCAATTAATGATACCTAAAATGACCAATGTGTAGAATTAAAAATGAGGAAATAACACACATCAAAAAATATTTTATTCATGTGTGCCACAGAAACATCAATAAAAATGCATTTTTTAAAAAATATATTTTATTGATTTTTTACAGAGAGGAAGGGAGAGGGATAGAGAGTTAGAAACATCGATGAGAGAGAAACATCAATCAGCTGCCTCCTGCACGCTCCCTACTGGGGATGTGCCCACAACCAAGGTACATGCCCTTGACCGGAATCGAACCTGGGACCTTTCAGTACGCAGGCCGACGCTCTATCCACTGAGCCAAACCGGTTAGGGCGCACTTTTTATAGAGAAGAATTTAGTAAGCTTTATCAGAAAGAATGTATATTACTAAACATCTTTCAAACATAATTTTTAAATCATTAGTATGGAAATTTATCTAGCTTTTTTACTTCATAAAAATCTGTTGTGTTCCAATACTGCAGAAATTAAAATTACTAAACTTTCACTTGATTCAATTCGTGCTGAAGATGTAAATATTTGCCTCCATACATTTTTTTTATTTTTACCACAAATGATTATCTACTGCAATCATAAACACCAAAAATGGCACACAAAAACAATCTTTAGACATTCAACTCATTTTAATCAAAGAAACCGGGATATTACTATAAATAATCTTTGAAAGAATGTTTTAGTATTTTTACTAAATGTATCCTCTGAAAGATAAAGTGGATCTGATACAGAGAAACATGCTTACCCTTTCATAAATCTTCAGGAAGTAGGATTTAAGTATAGTTTAAATGAGAACACTTTAGGCAGATTAGCATCAGGTAGCATTGAGGAGAGAAATAATCAGGAAAAAAAAGAGAAAGTTTTAACAATTGTTCTAAAAGCCAAATAAGACAAATTAGAAAGCAGAAGAAAAAGCATAAGGTTCTTCAGTTTCCTGATTATGCGGCATTTTGTTTAACATTAGTGACATTTTTATGACTTATAGTTTAAAAATTCCAGTATCTTTCCAGAGATGCAGTGAATACTAAGTCTATAGTGCCCAATACTGAATGAATAAATGCATGAATAACCTTTGGGGTACTTCTCTGGTCTTTCTTACAGGTTTACCCTCCTTTATTCAGAGAAATAACAGTGAGTCAGACAAGTCCCGAATGGTCTATGTTCTCTCATTTCCATGACTTTGCACATGATAGTCTCTCTGTTAGAATGATTTTCAGCTCCCTCCTCCTTTTGGCTAATTCCTATTTAGTCTTCTAAATTCAATTTTAAGTATCACCTTCCAGGATCCAACAGCCTACATTGGCACATCTCCCTCAGTGTCCCCATAAAATCCTCTGCATCGCTGTGTACTCTTATCAGTACGCATATAGAGGCAGTAAGATAAGCTTCAGAGTCAGACACATCTGAATTCAAATAATAATTCTAACACTTACTGTGTGATCTTGGATGCTGCTAAACATTAAGTTCTTGATTTTAAAACCGAAAATGACAGCATTTTGCTTAGAATATCACCTCATACATAACAGATTTAATAACTTATTATACTCGCATTGTACTGTACTTGCAGGTTAGCTTCTCTGACTTTTCCTCTAAACCACACACTTCTTGAGGAAAGGAACAAGTATTTTATTTCTGTGTAAGCGACATGGTAGGCACTTAATAATTTTTGATGACTAAATAAATATTACTCCCAATATAGTAAAATTAATTTGCCACTTGAAATATTTTCTGTAATGAGATGGAAAACAAGTGACTAAAGAAAATAAACTCCGCCGTAACCGGTTTGGCTCAATGGATAGAGCATCGGCCTGCGGACTCAAGGGTCCTAGGTTCGATTCCAGTCAAGGGCGTGTGCCTTGGCTGCGGGCACATCCCCAGTGGGGAGTGTGCAGGAGGCAGCTGATCCATGTTTCTCTCTCATCGATGTTTCTGACTCTCTGTCCCTCTCCCTTCCTCTCTGTGGAAAATCAATAAAATATATATTAAAAAAAAGAAAAAGAAAAGAAACTCCATTAATGTCAGTTTCAAAAATGGAAACGGTCTTTATTCACATTGGTTTTAGGATTTACTGTTAATTATACATGTTACGAAGTACCAAATGATTTAATATCTTACTTCAACGCAACTGATCACATCTGCCTCAGGAACTGAATACCTATAATTTTTTCACGGTATAAACTGAGTGGCCAGATTATTATGACCACCTGACGTTTGTAGGCAAATTAGCTATAATTTCGCGCTGAAGCTACTAGAGGGCCAGACCATTATAAATGGAAGCAGGTGTTGTTTACCACGACAGAAGTGATTTTTTTCTGAAGAGATGTGTAAACAATGCAATTTAACAGCCTTTGAACGTGGGATATATTTGAACGTGAGCGGCCAGATTATTATGACCACCCCATCAGTACTTTGTTGGGCCACCTTTTGCCTTCAATACTGCAGCGATTCTTCTTGACATTGACTCCATGAGATGTTGAAAGGTGATGCAAGGAATCTGACACCATGCCTGATGAATAGCACTGTCCAGTTCTGTGAGATTTGATGGTTGTGGAACCAGCTGCCTGATGGCTCTTTTAACTTCGCCCCACAAATGCTCAATTGGATTGAGATCTGGTGATTGTGGGGGCCACCTAAGCAAGGTAAAGTCTCCCTCATGTTCTTGAAACCACTCCTGCACAATATGAGCACCGTGGCATGGCGCATTGTCTTGTTGGAAGAAGCCATCTCCATTGGGATACGCCATCAACATGATAGGATGAACTTGATCAGCAACAATACTTAGGTATGTTGTGCTATTCAGACGTTGTTACACACAAATTAAAGGGCCCAAATCATGCCAGGAAAACATGCCCCAAACCATAACACTGCCCCCACCAGCTTGAAGGGTTGTACTCTGCATGTGGGGTGCATGCTTTCATGCTGTTTCTGCCAAATTCTCACTCTGCCATCTGCATGATGCAACTTGAAACATGATTCATTGGACCACATGACTTTTTTCCAATGCTCCACTGTCCAATCCTTGTGTTCCTGTGCGAATTGGAGACGCTTTATCTTGGTAACTGCAGACAGCAAAGGTGTTTGAACAGGCCTTCGGCTTCCATATCCCATACGATGCAGTGTACAGCTAATTTGCCTACAAATGTCAGGTGGTCATAATAATCTGGCCACTCACGTTCAAATATATCCCACGTTCAAAGGCTGTTAAATCGCATTGTTTACCCATATCTTCAGGAAAAAAAATCACTTCTGTCGTGGTAAATAACCTGCTTCCCTATTTATAATGGTCTGGCCCGCTAGCAACTTCAGTGCGAAATTATAGCTAATTTGCCTACAAACATCACGTGGTCATAATAATCTGGCCACTCAGTGTATATTAACCATAAAATTACCAAGTCACACATAAGGCTATCTTTATTTAAACAACCACTTAGAAAAGTTATAGTAAAATAGACAACTTTTTAAAACTGAGGAAATTTTTAAGCACAGCAAAACTTAATTAAAATCTTTTATACTCCTTACGGAAATGAGAAGAAAGTGTTTCATGGTCTGGAAATTTTGACTTAACAATATAAAAATATACTAGTTACTTAATGTAATATTTAATGGACCTTTTCATTATAATGTTTAATTATTTGGCTTGAGTAAGAGTATTGGTAAGGCCTCTTTCTGAGAGTGCTTTCATTTTATATTTGATCTTCAATATATTTTAATCTTCAAATTATTTTTACAAATCTGCCCTAGAAGCTGATATAATACTTGTCCTATTTCTTCCTCCTTTCCTTGATATTCAAGGATAGTTTTACTTTAGTATTACATGTTGAACATAAACTGAGTATTTTTACATATAAAATGGAATTCTGACTCTGACGTACAACCTTTACTTTGAGCCATTTTTAAATTCATCATTCAATGGAATAAGAACTTTACAATGATAATGATTCCAAACTGTTATAGAATATGAACCCAATGGTGGGAAACTGTATACCATGACACTTGTAGAATACAAATGGTCATTGCTTTGTGTTAATTTATATAACCCACTGATTATTATAACCAGTATGTATTTTACTGGCTTCTAAAAATCTCATACTGGATACATGACATTAATACAGACTCCAAAGTGAGCAAAAATATTTCTCATTTTATTTAATTTTTTAAAATGAAAAAGGATTTCTTTCCAAAGAGACACTATGTTGAGTAGATGACTACTACATTAGGAGTTAAAACTGTATAGAAAATAGGTGCCCTTGATTACTTCAATAATTAATATTGAAATTAAAAAATCGAAATCCATTACAGGGTTAGTAAAGTACAAAATGGAAAAAAATATCTCCAGACAAACTCATTTGTAGTAAAAGCATAAAAATATAGACCAGAAGGATACAGTCTCAGAATTTTCAGATTATCTCTGGGAAGAAAGAAAAAGGAATAGGTTCAGAGAAGAGAATGACAGTAAAGTCTTCAATTCCATATGAAATTTTTATTTCCTTAAAATAATCTTAAACAATTATGATAATTTGTTGAAACTGCATGGTGGGTATATGGGTTTTGCTTTATTATTTTCCATTATTTTCTAAAGGTTTACATTATTTCATAATACCAATAAATCTTTTTATTTAATATGTATTATTTTATTTTTTATTGATTTCAGAGAGGAAGGGAGAGGGAGAGACAGAAACATCAATAATGGAAGAGAATCATTGATTGGCTGCCTCCCTCCTTCACGCCCCATACTGGGGGATCAAGCCTGCAACCCAACCCAGACATGTGCCCTAACAGGGAATCGAACCCTGGCCTCCTGGTTCATAGGTTGATGCTCAACCACTTAGCTATGCCAGCTGGGCTTTATTATTTATTTGTTTGTTTGTTAAATATCGATTTGTTGTTCCATTTATTTATGCATTCATTAATTGATTCTTGTATGTGTCCTGACCAGGGATCAAACCCACAACCTTGGCGTATTGGGAAGCTTTTTCTTATATACAGTGGGGCCTTGACTTATGAGTGTCCGACTAACGAGTTTTTTGAGATACCAGCTGTCTCTCTGCTGATTTTTTGCATTGAGCTGACAGAGTAATTTGAGTTAACGAGCTCCTTAACGAGCTCGGTCTCAGAATGAATTAAACTCGTAAGTCAAGGCCCCACTGTATATCTGCTTAGAGGGTAAACTAGCAAAACCTTATTAGAGGACATTTTAAAACTATGATCAAATGTCTCATAGTTGCCCTGGCCAGGTGGCTCCATTGGGTGGAAGCTTCTTCCAGTACACCAAAAGGCAGGTTGTGGGTTCGATCCCAGGTCAGGGCGCATAAGGGAGGCAACCAATCCATGTTTCCCTCTCTCTCTCTCTCTCTCAAAAATTTTTTTAAATTAGTTTCAGAGTTGAGCCTCATCTTTCTCCCCCATTGCAGTGGTTCCTCTTGAATAAAGTCTTTAACATCTTTAAAAAATATGTCAATATCCTTTAACATAGTCCAACACTAGAAACATACTCTTAAGAAAAATCAGTCCTGGCTGGTATGGCTCAGTTGCTTGAAGCATTGTCCCATACACCAAAAAGTGGCAGGTTCGATTCCCAGTTAGGGCGCATACCCAGGTTGCAGTTGGCGGACTGAACTCAATTTTGGACAGTTTAATTTGAAAAGCATTTTAGACATCTAGGTAGACTGTTCCATTATCTGTCAAAGCAGGGATGGAGATAAAATCGGAGGACAGTATAACTACAATTACCAAAGCTAAGGGAGACAAGTCAGCCAGGCTTGAAAGGCCAAGGACCAATAATAAAAGAAAAGGCAATATATTAAAAACTCAGAGAATAAGTGGCAGCCTGAGAGGTAGGAGAACCTGAAAAGTACAGTTAACACTGAATGATTGGTATTTATTTTCTTCTTTTTTTGCTAATGTCATTTTCTTCTTATAATGAACATCTCTCTATATATAAAAGCCTAATATGCAAAGTGTCCCCTTAGGAGTTCGACCAGGAGACCAGGAGTTCAATCACTCGCTATAACGTGCACTGACCACCAGGGGGCGGCATGGAATGAAGGAAGGCCCCGACCGATAGCCAGCAGCTGGGGAAGGGAGGCACCAGCCAGCAGCCACTAGGGACCCTGCCTGTACACGAATTTCGTGCACTGGGCCTCTAGTTACTTTAGAATAAGAAAAAATATGTAGTTTTAAATTATTACTATAACTCCCATCCATGTATTTTTCAACTTTGTGAGACAAAGTTTAATGGTTTTCTGGCCTATCTCAAAGTCATTATGATTCACACTAGAGGCCCGGTGCACAAAATTCGTGTGCTCATGGGGGGGTGTCTCTCAGCCTGGCCTGCACCCTCTCGCAGTATGGGAGCCCTTGGGGGATATCTGACTGGCAGCTTAGGCCCGCTCCCGGCAGTCAGACATCCTTAGCGCTGCTGTGGAGGCTTGAGAGGCTCCCGCCACTGCCGCTGGGCTTGCCAGCCATGAGCCTGGCTTCTGGCTGAGCAGTGCTCCCCCTGTGGGAGCACACTGACCATCAGGGGGCAGCTCCTGCATTGTGGTCTGCCCCCTGGTGGTCAGTGCGCATCCTATCGACCGGTTGTTATGCCATTCGATCAATTTGCATATTAGCCTTTTATTGTATAGGATAATTCAATATAACTGAATTATTAGTGTCTCTAATCAATGATTTTATTTTCCAAGCCCTTTTTAAAATACACACCCCTCATTACTACTGTAAGCCATCTGGAACTACTTAACTTTGCCAGCATGATAATTTTCAACTAGTTCCTGGGATATCTGTCTTCCCCCGCCTTGAGAAATCCACGCAGACAAATGCATAACTGAGGAAATACTGCTCTAAAAATGTAGTGACATGTACCTCTAGTAACAACTTAAGAGTGTTTCTTCCAGATTAAAATAGATTTATCCTCAGTATAATACAAAGAAATAAAATGCACAGTATTGACCCATGTAACCTATACAAGTAGCCTCATATTCACATCCACTGTAAGACCAGTTATAAAATTTTTATTTGCAAATTATTTCAAAGCTATAAAATATCTCACGTTTTTCTTTTTAAATATATTTTTATTGATTTCAGAGAGGGAGAGGGAGAGAGAGAGATAGAAACCTCAATGATGACAGAGAATCACTGATCAGTGGCTTCCTGCACGCCCCACACTGGAAATCAAGCCCCCAATCTAGGCATGTTCCCTAATCTCCTGGCTCATCAGTAGACGCTCAACCATTGTGCCATGCAGGCTGGGTGTCACTACCTCCTTTTAAAAGAGACTCTCTCACTGACCTCAGAAATCCTAATATCATGTCATTAGAAAATATTTCATTATTTTTCTTTCAAAATGTTACATGTTGTTATCTAGTAGAGGAGAATCTAAGTACATATTTCCCATTTTTAAGACTAATGGCAAAAACGTTATCTCAAATACTGCTCTGAAAAACTCTGATGTTACTAATTATAACTATATTTTGTCCATTTAAACCTTGATCCTTTATTTACCTCTAAGTAACTGCTTATCTCAAGCTTGTCCTGGGCTTTGAATTTACCAAAATGATGAATGATAAGTAGATCTGCTGTTCTTATTCTAAAAGTCTTTTGAGAAGCAAAATTTTGAAAAAAAACCTTTACTATGTTTTTTAAAAGCAAACTTTCAACTAGTGTATACGAAAAACAGTATTAAGATAAGCACCTTTATTTTTTTTCTTCAGAGAACCTCAGTGTATTTAGCAGCTACATATTGTATACTTCTAAAATTCTGACAGAAAAAAACACACTAGAGATTTATGAAACTGGCATTAAACACTGTTAATTTCTTCTTACACTAGTCCCAACTATCAAATTGGTGAATATATAGTTCAGGTAACTTCACTTAAGAACTTAAGCATGCATTTGACAAGCATGATAATTTTTAAAGAATATTAAGAATTCCCAAAATAAACAGAGTAGGTGGGTATGGTATTTGAGAAAATACTTAGAAAAACAATCTTCACCTTCCCCAAATAGGCAATTCCAACAAATTCCTAATCAGAGTTATTTAAGAATATTTCTTAGGAAATTTGAGAACCCAACATTTCAAATATGTTAGGGAGTTTTTCCATTTATTTGTTGTTCCACTTATTTATGCATTCATTAGTTGATTCTTGTATGTGCCCTGACCAGAGATCAAACCCACAACCTTGGCATATTGGGAAGTTTTGTATTGAGAAATGTTGAAATTATTTGTACATAATCTGTCATTTCTGAATCTGAATCCATAGTTTTCTCATCTGTAAAATAAAGTGCTTGGGCAGAAAATGATCTACCCTTACCATGTCTTCCAATATTGATTTTTGTAACTAAGTGATATGATTTCCTTTTATAAATAAAATAAAAACAAAGCGTTAAAAGTATTTCTAAGTTCTGGGGGGAGGGGTTAGTTTTTGGCTTATCTGTTAAAAATCTTGAAGTTAGTTTACATAAACAAACCAGCCATTTTATATATGAATAAAAATAGGTTAATGGCCTCTGCACAAAACACAGTATAAATGACGAAATTTGATTTAAAGCAAAATAATATCTTCCAACTTTAATTTTGGTAGTTTTACTTCAAATTCAAACTTTATTCTTCATTACATAGCCATTGTATCATTTGAATACTTTTTCTAGTTTACACAGTTATCGAAACTAATCTCACTGCCCTTCGATACGGAAAAACACACATCTACTTGTCATCATCTTTATACAGAGTTCATTCTTTTTAAAATATATATATTTTTATTGATTTTCCGAGAGGAAGGGAGAGGGAAAGAGAGACAGAAACATCAATGAT
Organism: Myotis brandtii; assembly: GCF_000412655.1. NCBI lineage: Eukaryota > Metazoa > Chordata > Mammalia > Chiroptera > Vespertilionidae > Myotis > Myotis brandtii. Next base: position 418,368 of record NW_005354050.1, on the reverse strand, counting down.
GAGAGAGAATCATTGATTGGCCCTTGATGGGAATCGAACCCAACCCAGGACCCTTCAAAGACCCAGGTGGACACTATCCACTGAGCCAACGGGCTAGAGCAGATTTCATTCTTTTAAAAGCCTTGAATGACAAATATTTATAGTTATTCTGAACTAATGACTCTCTTTTTAATGGAACTTCTCCAATGTTTCTCTCTTTAAATTCTGCAACAGCATTTGTAAAGGTAAGAACTGTCCAAATAGAATCAGTCTGATTCTGAAGTAAATTCTTCCACTTTATTACACGTTTTCATTTTGTTTTTTAAAAGAAGTTTTAAGTGTTTTTATATACTGTTAAAAAATGACATTTCGGAAGCCCTTTTCAATGGCAAATTACAAACACTAGGAAGTCTCTAAAATGTTAATACTATTTGTAATACCACATGGGTGGTGGTATTACATGCCATTTTTTTTTCATTCGCCAAAAAACATTACTTTGGTAATTGGCGAGTATTTCAAAATTTAAATTTAAATCTCTTATAAAGTGTGGAACATCAACACAGTCCATTTCTATAGCAATATGTTAAATGTTTCTTACCTATCGATAAGCTTAAGCTTTAACAGGAAAATTTTGATCAGCTATCTGTTAGGTTGAATGAAGACAAAAGATTTACTTTCCAGGCCCTTCTCTTAATTTAGGCCTTTGAAAGGATCCAAGAAGTGAGTCTGAATTTAATTGCAGTGAATCTTGCAGTAGAAAACTTTTGGGGGGGACCAAACTTAACACCTTTCATTACAACCATCAGCAGAATGGCAAAGGATTCCCAGGTTGACCAATGTTCCCAGAAACTTGTTAGTATTCTCCTGTCATTATTCCAGAGCAATTCCATTTGGAAAGAGACGCGATTGTCAACCGTTTCTATTTCAAGCCCATAAAAACCAGAACTGGGATGAAAGGCAAAAGCCCTGACCTTTCTATTTTCGACTTTCATCTGTGTAGCTAAGCCATCTGCTGTCTCTCTCCGACCCCATCTACTTAATGGACTGAAAACACTGCACCTAATTGCAGTTTTATCCAAGCAGCCTGACTTTCCCACTTGAACGAATTAGGGCTTTTTCAGGTGTCTCTCACCTGAAGGCTCGCGTGTAAAATTGTGCTTACCCTTCCCCCCCGATTCCACCCACCTCCCTCAATGGTGAGTTATCAAATATCGTCAAACCGGGAGACTGGGCTCCAGCGCATTAAGGCACCTAGAGCGCTTCCCTCCACCGCGGAGCGCCCGACGGGAGAGTCCACCCAGCGGGTCTCCTGCGACCACGGGCCGGGGTCACCTCTCATCCGCCTAGAACCGAGCCGCGCGTCTCCGCCGCCCAACAACCAGGCACTCGGACAGGAAAGAAAGACAGACCCGGGCGGGAGAGGAGCGCCCGGAGGAAGGGACCCGGGAAGAGGGCGCCTTCGGACCTCCCGAGGCACGAAGGGGACAGGGATGGTGAAGCGGACCGAGAAGTGGGAGGTCGGGGGGAACTGTGAGC